>NW_026902435.1:0-323978 GCF_027409185.1 Cynocephalus volans | reverse complement strand
AAACCGGTTCAATCCGGTTCTATCCGGTTTAAACCGGTTCAATCCGGTTCTATCCGGTTTAAACTGGTTTAAAACGGTTCAATCCGGTACTGTCCGGTTGTATCCGGTTTAAACCGGTTCAATCCGGTTTTATCCGGTTTCAACCGGTTTAAACCTGTTCTATCCGGGTTAACCGGTTCAATCCGGTTTTATCCGGTTGAAACCGGTTCAATCCGGTTCTATCCGTTTTAAACCGGTTTAAACCGGTTCAATCCGGATCTATCCAGTTTAAACTGGTTCTATCCGGTTCTATCCGGTTTAAGCCGGTTTAAACCGGTTCTATCCGGTTCTATCCGGTATAAACCGGTTCAGTCCGGTTTTATCCGGTTTAAACCGGTTCAATTTGGTTTTATCCGGTTTAAACCAGTTTAAACCGGTTCAATCCGGTTTTATCCGGTTTAAACCAGTTCTGTCCGGTTCTATCTGATTTAAACCTGTTTAATCCGGTTCAATACGGTTTTGTCCGGTTGAAACCGGATCAATCCAGTTGTATCCGATTTAAACCGGTTTAAACCGGTTCAATCCTGTTCTATCCGGTTTAAACCGGTTCAAACCGGTTCTATCTGGTTTCATCTGCTTTAAACCAGTTTAAACCGGTTCAATCCGGTTTTATCTGGTTTAAACAGGTTCAATCCGGTTTTGTCCAGTTGAAACTGGTTTAACCGGTTCAATCCGGTTTTATCCGGTACTAACCAGTTCTATCCAGCTTAAACCTGTTTTAACCAGTTCAATCCAGGTTTATCCGGTTTAAACCAGTTCTATCCGGTTCTATCCGGTTTAAACTGGTTTAAACCAGTTCAATCCTGTTCTATCCGGTTTAAACCGGTTTAAACCGGTTGAATCCGGTTCTATCCAGTTTAAACTGGTTCAATCCGTATCTATACGATTTAAACCGGTTTAAACCGCTTCAATCCGGTTCTATCCGGTTTAAACGCATTCAATCCGGTTCTATCCGGTTTAAACTGGTTTAAACTGGTTCTATCCCGTTCTATCCAGTTTAAACCGGTTAAAACCGATTCAATCCATTTTTATCCGGTTTAAACCGCTTCTATCCGGTTCTATCCAGTTTAAACCGGTTTAAACTGGTTCAATCCTGTTTTATCCGGTTTAAACCGGTTCAATTCGGTTTTATCCGGATTAAACTGGGTTAAACGGGTTCAATCCAGTTTCTTCCGGTTTAAACCGGTTCAATCTGGTTTCATCCGGTTTAAACCAGTTTAAACCAGTTCAATCCGGTTTTATCTGGTTTAAACTGGTTCAATCCGGTTTTATCTGGTTTAAACTGGTTCAATCCGGTTTTATCCGGTTGAAACTGGTTTAACCGGTTCAATCCGGTTTTATCCAGTTTGAACCGGTTCTATCCGGTTCTATCCATCTTAAACCGGTTTTAACCGGATCAATCCTGTTTTATCCGGTTTAAACCGGTTCTATCCGGTGCTATCCGGTTTAAACCGGTTTAAACCGGTTCAATCCTGTTGTATCCGGTTTAAACCGGTTTAAACCGGTTCAATCCTGTTCTATCCGGTTTAAACCGGTTCAAACCGGTTCTATCCAGTTTAAACCGGTTCAATCCGGTTCTATCCAGTTTAAATCGGTTCAATCCGGATCTATCCGATATAATCCGGTTTAAACCGGTTCAATCCGGTTCTATCCGGTTCTATCCGGTGTAAACCGGTTCAGTCCGGTTCTATCCGGTTTAAACCTGTTCAATCTGGTTCTATCCGGTTCTATCCGTTTAAACCGGTTTAAACTGGTTCAATCCGGTTCTATACGGTTTAAACTGGTTCAATCCGGTTCTATCCGGTGTAAACCGGTTCAATCCGGTTCTATCCGGTTTAAACCGGTTCAATCCGTTTCTATCCGGTTCAAACAGGTTTAAACCGGTTCTATCTGGTTCTATCAAGTTTAAACAGGTTTGAACCGATTCAATCCGTTTTCATCCAGTTTAAACTGGTTCTATCTGGTTCTACCCGGTTTAAACCGGTTTAAACCAGTTCAATCCGGTTTTATCTGGTTTAAACTGGTTCAATCCGGTTTTATCCTGTTGAAACTGGTTTAACCGGTTCAATCCAGTTTTATCCGGTTTGAACCAGTTCTATCTGGTTCTATCCAGTTTAAACCGGTTTAAACGGGTTCAATCTGGTTTTCTCCGTTTTAAACTGGTTTAAACTGGTTCAATCCGGTTTTATCCGGTTAAAACCTGTTTAATCCGGTTCAATCCGGTTGTATCCGGTTTAAACCCGTTTAAACCGGTGCAATCCGGTTTTATCAGGTTTAAACCAGTTCTATACGGTTCTATCCGGTTTAAACCGGTTTAAAGCGATTCAATCCGTTTTTATCCGGTTTAAACTGGTTTAAACCGGTTCAATCCTGTTGTATCCGGTTTAAACCGGTTTAAACCGGTTCAATCCTGTTCTATCCGGTTTAAACCGGTTCAAACCGGTTCTATCCAGTTTAAACCGGTTCAATCCGGTTCTATCCAGTTTAAATCGGTTCAATCCGGATCTATCCGATATAATCCGGTTTAAACCGGTTCAATCCGGTTCTATCCGGTTCTATCCGGTGTAAACCGGTTCAGTCCGGTTCTATCCGGTTTAAACCTGTTCAATCTGGTTCTATCCGGTTCTATCCGTTTAAACCGGTTTAAACTGGTTCAATCCGGTTCTATACGGTTTAAACTGGTTCAATCCGGTTCTATCCGGTGTAAACCGGTTCAATCCGGTTCTATCCGGTTTAAACCGGTTCAATCCGTTTCTATCCGGTTCAAACAGGTTTAAACCGGTTCTATCCGGTTCTATCCGGTTTAAACAGGTTTGAACCGATTCAATCCGTTTTCATCCAGTTTAAACTGGTTCTATCTGGTTCTACCCGGTTTAAACCGGTTTAAACCAGTTCAATCCGGTTTTATCTGGTTTAAACTGGTTCAATCCGGTTTTATCCGGTTGAAACTGGTTTAACCGGTTCAATCCAGTTTTATCCGGTTTGAACCAGTTCTATCTGGTTCTATCCAGTTTAAACCGGATTAAACGGGTTCAATCTGGTTTTCTCCGTTTTAAACTGGTTTAAACCGGTTCAATCCGGTTTTATCCGGTTAAAACCTGTTTAATCAGGTTCAATCCGGTTGTATCCGGTTTAAACCCGTTTAAACCGGTGCAATCCGGTTTTATCAGGTTTAAACCAGTTCTATACGGTTCTATCCGGTTTAAACCTGTTTAATCCGGTTCAATCCGGTTTTATCCTGTATAAACCGGTTCAATCCGGTTCTATCCGGTTAAAACCGGTTTAAACCGGTTCAATCCGCTTCTATCCGGTTTAAACCGGTTCAATCCGGTTCTTTCCGGTTTAAACCGGTTCAATCCAGTTCTATCCGGTTTAAACCGGTTTAAACAGGTTCAATTCATTGCTATCCGGTTTAACCCGGTTTAAACCGGTTCAATCCGGTTCTATCCGATTCTATCCGGTTTAAACCGGTTCAATCCGGTTCTATCCAGTTTAAACCGGTTTAAAGCGATTCAATCCGTTTTTATCCGGTTTAAACCGGTTCTATCTGGATTCATCTGGCTTAAACCAGTTTAAACCGGTTCAATCCGGTTTTATCTGGTTTAAACTCGTTCAATCCGGTTTTGTCCGGTTGAAACTGGTTTAACCGGTTCAATCCGGTTTTATCCGGTTCGAACCGGTTCTATCCAGCTTAAACCTGTTTTAACCGGTTCAATCCGGTTTTATCCGGTTTTAACCGGTTCTATCCGGTTCTATCCGGTTTAAACCGGTTTAAACCGGTTCAATCCGGTTCTATCCGGTTTAAACCGGTTTAAACCAGTTCTATCCGGTTTAAACTCGTTCAATCCGGTTTAAACTGGTTTAAACTGGTTCTGTCCCGTTCTATCCAGTTTAAACCGGTTCAAACCTATTCAATCCATTTTTATCCGGTTTAAACCTCTTCTATCCGGTTCTATCCAGTTTAAACTGGTTCAATCCGGTTCTATCCAGTTAAAACCGGTTCAATCCGGTTCTATCCGGTTTAAACCGGTTTAAACCGGTTCAATCCGGTTCTATCCGGTTTAAACCGGTTTAAACCGGTTCTGTCAGGTTTAAACCGGTTCAATCCGGTTCTATCCGGTTTAAACTGGTTTAAACTGGTTCTATCCCATTCTATCCGGTTAAAACCGGTTTAAACCGATTCAATCCGTTTTTATCCGGTTCAAACCGGTTCTATCCGGTTCTATCCAGTTTAAACCGGTTTACACTGGTTCAATCCGGTTTTATCCGGTTTAAACCGGTTCAATTTGGTTTTATCCGGATTAAACTGGTTTAAACGGGTTCAATCCAGTTTCATCCGGTTTATACCGGTACAATCTGGTTTCATCCGGTTTAAACCGGTTTAAACTGGTTCAATCCGGTTTTATCTGGTTTAAACTGGTTCAATCCGGTTTTATCCAGTTGAAACTGGTTTAACCGGTTCAATCCGGTTTTATCCAGTTGGAACCGGTTCTATCCGGTTCTATCCAGCTTAAACCGGTTTTAACCGGTTCAATCCGGTTAAAACCAGTTCTATCCGGTTCTATCCGGTTTAAACTGGTTTAAACCGGTTCAATCCTGTTCTATCCGGTTCAATCCAGTTTAAACCGGTTCAATCCGGTTCTATCCGGTTTAAACCGGTTCAATCCGTTTCTATCCGGTTTAAACCGGTTCAATCCGGTTCTATCCGGTTTAAACCGGTTCAATCCGGTTCTATCCGGTTTAAACCGGTTCAATCCTGTTCTATCCGGTTTAAACCGGTTCAATCCGTTTCTATCCGGTTTAAACTGGTTTAAACCAGTTCTATCCGGATCTCTCCAGTTTAAACAGGTTTAAACCGATTCAATCCGTTTTTATCCGGTTTAAACCAGTTCTATCTGGTTCTATCCGGTTTAAACCGGTTCAATCCTGTTCTATCCAGTTTAAACCGGTTCAATCCGTTTCTATCCGGTTTAAACTGGGTTAAACTGGTTCTATCCGGTTTAAACAGGTTTGAACCGATTCAATCCGTTTTCATCCAGTTTAAACTGGTTCAATCCGGTTCTATCCGGTTTAAACCGGTTCAAACCGGTTCTATCCGGTTTAAACCAGTTTAAACCGGTTCAATCCGTTTCTATCCGGTTTAAACCGGTTCAATCCGGTTCTATCCGGTTTAACCCGGTTCAATCCGGTTCAATCCGGGTCTATCCAGTATAAACCGGTTCTATCTGGTTCTATCCGGTTTAAACCGGTTTAAACCGGTTCTATCCAGTTTAAACCTGTTTAATCCGGTTCAATCCGGTTTGATCCGGTTTAAACCGGTTTAAACGGTTCAATCCGGTTTTATCCGGTTTAAACCGGTTCTATCTGGTTTAAACCGGTTTAAACCGGTTCAATCCGGTTTTCTCCAGTTTAAACCGGTTCAATCCGATTTTATCCGGTTAAAACCGGTTTAAACCGGTTCAATCCGGTTTTATCCAGTTTAAACCAGTTCAATCCGGTTCTATCTGGTTTAAACCGGTTTAAAGCGGTTCAATCCGGTTCTATCCGGTTTAAACCGGTTCAATCCGGTTCTGTCCGGTTTAAACCGGTTAAACCCGGTTCAATCCGGTTCTATCCGGTTTAAACCGGTTTAAACCGGTTCAAACCGGTTCTATCTGGTTGAAACCGGTTCACTCCGGTTCTATCCGGTTTAAACTGGTTTAAACCGGTTGAATCTGGTTCTATCCGGTTGTATCCGGTTTAAACCGGTTCAATCCGGTTCTATCCGGTTTAAAACGGTTTAAACCTGTTCTATCCGGTATAAACCGGTTCAATCCGTTTCTATCCGGTTGAAACTGGTTTAAACCGGTTCAATCGGTTTTATCCGGTTTAAACTGGTTCAATCCGGTTTTATCCGGTTGAAACCGGTTTAACCGGTTCAATCCGGTTTTATCCGGTTTAAACTGGTTCAATCCGGCTCAATCCGGTTTTATCCGGTTTAAACCGGTTCAATCCGTATCTATCCGGTTTAAACCGGTTCAATCGGTTTTATCCGGTTTAAACCAGTTCTATCCGGTTCTATCCAGTTTAAACCTGTTTAAACCGGTTCAATCCGGTTTTATCCAGTTGAAACTGGTTTAAACCAGTTCAATCGGTTTTATCCAGTTTAAACTGGTTCAATCCGGTTTTATCCGGTTGAAACCGGTTTAACCGGTTCAATCTGGTTTTATCCGGTTTAAACTGGTTCAATCGGTTCAATCCGGTTAAAACCAGTTCTATCCGGTTCTATCCGGTTTAAACTGGTTTAAACCGGTTCAATCCTGTTCTATCCGGTTCAATCCAGTTTAAACCGGTTCAATCCGGTTCTATCCGGTTTAAACCGGTTCAATCCGGTTCTATCCGGTTGAAACTGGTTTAAACCAGTTCAATCGGTTTTATCCAGTTTAAACTGGTTCAATCCGGTTTTATCCGGTTGAAACCGGTTTAACCGGTTCAATCTGGTTTTATCCGGTTTAAACTGGTTCAATCCGGCTCAATCCGGTTTTATCTGGTTTAAACCGGTTCACTCCGGTTTTATCCGGTTTAAACTGGTTTAAAACGGTTCAATCCGGTACTGTCCGGTTGTATCCGGTTTAAACCGGTTCAATCCGGTTTTATCCGGTTTCAACCGGTTTAAACCTGTTCTATCCGGGTTAACCGGTTCAAACTGGTTTTATCCGGTTTAAACTGGTTCAATCCGGTTCAATCCGGTTTTATCCGGTTGAAACCGGTTCAATCCGGTTCTATTCGTTTTTAACCGGTTTAAACCGGTTCAATCCTGTTCCATCCGGTTTAAACCGGTTTAAACCGGTTCAATCCGGTTCTATCCAGTTTAAACCGGTACAATCCGGTTCTATCCGGTTTAAACCGGTTTAAACCGGTTCAATCCGGTTCTATCCAGTTTAAACCGGTTCAATCCTGTTCCATCCGGTTTAAACCGGTTTAAACCGGTTCAATCCGGTTCTATCCAGTTTAAACCGGTACAATCCGGTTCTATCCGGTTTAAACAGGTTTGAACCGATTCAATCCGTTTTCATCCAGTTTAAACTGGTTCAATCCGGTTCTATCCGGTTTAAACCGGTTCAATCCGGTTCTATCCGGTTTAAACCGGTTCTATCCGGTTGTATCCGGTTTAAACCGGTTTAAACCGGTTCAATCCGGTTCTATCCGGTTTAAACCAGTTTAAACCGGTTCAAGCCGTTTCTATCCGGTGTAAACCGGTTCAATCCGGTTCTATCCGGTTTAAACCGGTTTAAACAGGTTCAATACGTTGTTATCTGGTTTAACCCGGTTTAAACCGGTTCAATCCGGTTCTATCCGGTTTAAACCGGTTCAATCCGGTTCTATCCGGTTTAAACTGGTTTAAAACTGTTCAATCCGGTACTGTCCGGTTGTATCCGGTTTAAACCGGTTCAATCCGGTTTTATCCGGTTTCAACCGGTTTAAACCTGTTCTATCCGGGTTAACCGGTTCAATCCGGTTTTATCCAGTTGAAACCGGTTCAATCCGGTTCTATCCGTTTTAAACCGGTTTAAACCGGTTCAATCCGGATCTATCCAGTTTAAACTGGTTCTATCCGGTTCTATCCGGTTTAAGCCGGTTTAAACCGGTTCTATCCGGTTCTATCCGGTATAAACCGGTTCAGTCCGGTTTTATCCGGTTTAAACCGGTTCAATTTGGTTTTATCCGGTTTAAACCAGTTTAAACCGGTTCAATCCGGTTTTATCCGGTTTAAACCAGTTCTGTCCGGTTCTATCTGATTTAAACCTGTTTAATCCGGTTCAATACGGTTTTGTCCGGTTGAAACCGGATCAATCCAGTTGTATCCGATTTAAACCGGTTTAAACCGGTTCAATCCTGTTCTATCCGGTTTAAACCGGTTCAAACCGGTTCTATCTGGTTTCATCTGCTTTAAACCAGTTTAAACCGGTTCAATCCGGTTTTATCTGGTTTAAACAGGTTCAATCCGGTTTTGTCCAGTTGAAACTGGTTTAACCGGTTCAATCCGGTTTTATCCGGTACTAACCAGTTCTATCCAGCTTAAACCTGTTTTAACCAGTTCAATCCAGGTTTATCCGGTTTAAACCAGTTCTATCCGGTTCTATCCGGTTTAAACTGGTTTAAACCCGTTCAATCCTGTTCTATCCGGTTTAAACCGGTTTAAACCGGTTGAATCCGGTTCTATCCAGTTTAAACCGGTTCAATCCGTATCTATACGATTTAAACCGGTTTAAACCGCTTCAATCCGGTTCTATCCGGTTTAAACGCATTCAATCCGGTTCTATCCGGTTTAAACTGGTTTAAACTGGTTCTATCCCGTTCTATCCAGTTTAAACCGGTTAAAACCGATTCAATCCATTTTTATCCGGTTTAAACCGCTTCTATCCGGTTCTATCCAGTTTAAACCGGTTTAAACTGGTTCAATCCGGTTTTATCCGGTTTAAACCGGTTCAATTCGGTTTTATCCGGATTAAACTGGGTTAAACGGGTTTAATCCAGTTTCTTCCGGTTTAAACCGGTTCAATCTGGTTTCATCCGGTTTAAACCAGTTTAAACCAGTTCAATCCGGTTTTATCTGGTTTAAACTGGTTCAATCCGGTTTTATCTGGTTTAAACTGGTTCAATCCGGTTTTATCCGGTTGAAACTGGTTTAACCGGTTCAATCCGGTTTTATCCAGTTTGAACCGGTTCTATCCGGTTCTATCCATCTTAAACCGGTTTTAACCGGATCAATCCTGTTTTATCCGGTTTAAACCGGTTCTATCCGGTGCTATCCGGTTTAAACTGGTTTAAACCGGTTCAATCCTGTTGTATCCGGTTTAAACCGGTTTAAACCGGTTCAATCCTGTTCTATCCGGTTTAAACCGGTTCAAACCGGTTCTATCCAGTTTAAACCGGTTCAATCCGGTTCTATCCAGTTTAAATCGGTTCAATCCGGATCTATCCGATATAATCCGGTTTAAACCGGTTCAATCCGGTTCTATCCGGTTCTATCCGGTGTAAACCGGTTCAGTCCGGTTCTATCCGGTTTAAACCTGTTCAATCTGGCTCTATCCGGTTCTATCCGTTTAAACCGGTTTAAACTGGTTCAATCCGGTTCTATACGGTTTAAACTGGTTCAATCCGGTTCTATCCGGTGTAAACCGGTTCAATCCGGTTCTATCCGGTTTAAACCGGTTCAATCCGTTTCTATCCGGTTCAAACAGGTTTAAACCGGTTCTATCCGGTTCTATCCGGTTTAAACAGGTTTGAACCGATTCAATCCGTTTTCATCCAGTTTAAACTGGTTCTATCTGGTTCTACCCGGTTTAAACCGGTTTAAACCAGTTCAATCCGGTTTTATCTGGTTTAAACTGGTTCAATCCGGTTTTATCCGGTTGAAACTGGTTTAACCGGTTCAATCCAGTTTTATCCAGTTTGAACCAGTTCTATCTGGTTCTATCCAGTTTAAACCGGTTTAAACGGGTTCTATCTGGTTTTCTCCGGTTTAAACTGGTTTAAACCGGTTCAATCCGGTTTTATCCGGTTAAAACCTGTTTAATCCGGTTCAATCCGGTTGTATCCGGTTTAAACCCGTTTAAACCGCTGCAATCCGGTTTTATCAGGTTTAAACCAGTTCTATACGGTTCTATCCGGTTTAAACCTGTTTAATCCGGTTCAATCCGGTTTTATCCTGTGTAAACCGGTTCAATCCGGTTCTATCCGGTTAAAACCGGTTTAAACCGGTTCAATCTGCTTCTATCCGGTTTAAACCGGTTCAATCCGGTTCTTTCCGGTTTAAACCGGTTCAATCCAGTTCTATCCGGTTTAAACCGGTTTAAACAGGTTCAATTCATTGCTATCCGGTTTAACCCGGTTTAAACCGGTTCAATCCGGTTCTATCCGATTCTATCCGGTTTAAACCGGTTCAATCCGGTTCTATCCAGTTTAAACCGGTTTAAAGCGATTCAATCCGTTTTTATCCGGTTTAAACCGGTTCTATCTGGATTCATCTGGCTTAAAGCAGTTTAAACCGGTTCAATCCGGTTTTATCTGGTTTAAACTGGTTCAATCCGGTTTTATCTGGTTTAAACTGGTTCAATCCGGTTTTAACCAGTTGAAACTGGTTTAACCGGTTCAATCCGGTTTTATCCAGTTGGAACCGGTTCTATACGGTTCTATCCAGCTTAAACCGGTTTTAACCGGTTCAATCCGGTTAAAACCAGTTCTATCCGGTTCTATCCGGTTTAAACTGGTTTAAACCGGTTCAATCCTGTTCTATCCGGTTCAATCCAGTTTAAACCGGTTCAATCCGGTTCTATCCGGTTTAAACCGGTTCAATCCGTTTCTATCCGGTTTAAACCGGTTCAATCCGGTTCTATCCGGTTTAAACCGGTTCAATCCGGTTCTATCCGGTTTAAACCGGTTCAATCCTGTTCTATCCGGTTTAAACCGGTTCAATCCGTTTCTATCCGGTTTAAACTGGTTTAAACCAGTTCTATCCGGATCTCTCCAGTTTAAACAGGTTTAAACCGATTCAATCCGTTTTTATCCGGTTTAAACCAGTTCTATCTGGTTCTATCCGGTTTAAACCGGTTCAATCCTGTTCTATCCGGTTTAAACCGGTTCAATCCGTTTCTATCCGGTTTAAACTGGGTTAAACTGGTTCTATCCGGTTTAAACAGGTTTGAACCGATTCAATCCGTTTTCATCCAGTTTAAACTGGTTCAATCCGGTTCTATCCGGTTTAAACCGGTTCAAACCGGTTCTATCCGGTTTAAACCAGTTTAAACCGGTTCAATCCGTTTCTATCCGGTTTAAACCGGTTCAATCCGGTTCTATCCGGTTTAACCCGGTTCAATCCGGTTCAATCCGGGTCTATCCAGTATAAACCGGTTCTATCTGGTTCTATCCGGTTTAAACCGGTTTAAACCGGTTCTATCCGGTTCTATCCAGTTTAAACCTGTTTAATCCGGTTCAATCCGGTTTGATCCGGTTTAAACCGGTTTAAACGGTTCAATCCGGTTTTCTCCAGTTTAAACTGGTTCAATCCGATTTTATCCGGTTAAAACCGGTTTAAACCGGTTCAATCCGGTTTTATCCGGTTTAAACCAGTTCTATCCGGTTCTATCCAGTTTAAACCTGTTTAAACCGGTTCAATCCGGTTTTATCCAGTTTAAACCAGTTCAATCCGGTTCTATCTGGTTTAAACCGGTTTAAAGCGGTTCAATCCGGTTCTATCCGTTTTAAACCGGTTCAATCCGGTTCTGTCCGGTTTAAACCGGTTAAACCCGGTTCAATCCGGTTCTATCCGGTTTAAACCGGTTTAAACCGGTTCAAACCGGTTCTATCTGGTTCAAACCGGTTCACTCCGGTTCTATCCGGTTTAAACTGGTTTAAACCGGTTGAATCTGGTTCTATCCGGTTGTATCCGGTTTAAACCGGTTCAATCCGGTTCTATCCGGTTTAAAACGGTTTAAACCTGTTCTATCCGGTTTAAACCGGTTCAATCCGGTTCTATCCGGTTGAAACTGGTTTAAACCGGTTCAATCGGTTTTATCCGGTTTAAACTGGTTCAATCCGGTTTTATCCGGTTGAAACCGGTTTAACCGGTTCAATCCGGTTTTATCCGGTTTAAACTGGTTCAATCCGGCTCAATCCGGTTTTATCCGGTTTAAACCGGTTCAATCCGTATCTATCCGGTTTAAACCGGTTCAATCGGTTTTATCCGGTTTAAACCAGTTCTATCCGGTTCTATCCAGTTTAAACCTGTTTAAACCGGTTCAATCCGGTTTTATCCAGTTTAAACCAGTTCAATCCGGTTCTATCTGGTTTAAACCGGTTTAAAGCGGTTCAATCCGGTTCTATCCTGTTTAAACCGGTTCAATCCGGTTCTGTCCGGTTTAAACCGGTTAAACCCGGTTCAATCCGGTTCTATCCGGTTTAAACCGGTTTAAACCGGTTCAAACCGGTTCTATCTGGTTCAAACCGGTTCACTCCGGTTCTATCCGGTTTAAACTGGTTTAAACCGGTTCAATCTGGTTCTATCCGGTTGTATCCGGTTTAAACCGGTTCAATCCGGTTCTATCCGGTTTAAAACGGTTTAAACCTGTTCTATCCGGTTTAAACCGGTTCAATCCGGTTCTATCCGGTTGAAACTGGTTTAAACCAGTTCAATCGGTTTTATCCGGTTTAAACTGGTTCAATCCGGTTTTATCCGGTTGAAACCGGTTTAACCGGTTCAATCTGGTTTTATCCGGTTTAAACTGGTTCAATCCGGCTCAATCCGGTTTTATCTGGTTTAAACCGGTTCACTCCGGTTTTATCCGGTTTAAACTGGTTTAAAACGGTTCAATCCGGTACTGTCCGGTTGTATCCGGTTTAAACCGGTTCAATCCGGTTTTATCCGGTTTCAACCGGTTTAAACCTGTTCTATCCGGGTTAACCGGTTCAAACTGGTTTTATCCGGTTTAAACTGGTTCAATCCGGTTCAATCCGGTTTTATCCGGTTGAAACCGGTTCAATCCGGTTCTATCCGTTTTAAACCGGTTTAAACCGGTTCAATCCGGTTCTATCCGGTTTAAACCGGTACAATCCGGTTCTATCCGGTTTAAACCGGTTTAAACCGGTTCAATCTGTTTCTATCCAGTTTAAATCGGTTCAATCCGGATCTATCCGATATAAACTGGTTTAAACCGGTTCAATCCGGTTCTATCTGGTTCTATTCGGTGTAAACCGGTTCAATCCGGTTCTCTCCGGTTTAAACCGGTTTAAACCGGATCAATCTGGTTCTATCTGGTTTAAACCGGTTCTATCCGGTTTTATCCGGTTTAAACAGGTTTGAACCGATTCAATCCGTTTTCATCCAGTTTAAACTGGTTCAATCCGGTTCTATCCGGTTTAAACCGGTTCAATCCGGTTCTATCCGGTTTAAACCGGTTCTATCCGGTTGTATCCGGTTTAAACCGGTTTAAACCGGTTCAATCCGGTTCTATCCGGTTTAAACCAGTTTAAACCGGTTCAAGCCGTTTCTATCCGGTTTAAACCGGTTCAATCCGGTTCTATCCGGTTTAAACCGGTTCAATCCGGTTCTATCCGGTTTAAACTGGTTTAAACCTGTTCTATCCGGGTTAACCGGTTCAATCCGGTTTTATCCGGTTTCAACCGGTTTAAACCTGTTCTATCCGGGTTAACCGGTTCAATCCGGTTTTATCCGGTTGAAACCGGTTCAATCCGGTTTTATCCGTTTTAAACCGGTTTATACCGGTTCAATCCGGATCTATCCAGTTTAAACTGGTTCTATCCGGTTCTATCCGGTTTAAGCCGGTTTAAACCGGTTCTATCCGGTTCTATCCGGTATAAACCGGTTCAGTCCGGTTTTATCCGGTTTAAACCGGTTCAATTTGGTTTTATCCGGTTTAAACCAGTTTAAACCGGTTCAATCCGGTTTTATCCGGTTTAAACCAGTTCTGTCCGGTTCTATCTGATTTAAACCTGTTTAATCCGGTTCAATACGGTTTTGTCCGGTTGAAACCGGATCAATCCAGTTGTATCCGATTTAAACCGGTTTAAACCGGTTCAATCCTGTTCTATCCGGTTTAAACCGGTTCAAACCGGTTCTATCTGGTTTCATCTGCTTTAAACCAGTTTAAACCGGTTCAATCCGGTTTTATCTGGTTTAAACAGGTTCAATCCGGTTTTGTCCAGTTGAAACTGGTTTAACCGGTTCAATCCGGTTTTATCCAGTACTAACCAGTTCTATCCAGCTTAAACCTGTTTTAACCAGTTCAATCCAGGTTTATCCGGTTTAAACCAGTTCTATCCGGTTCTATCCGGTTTAAACTGGTTTAAACCAGTTCAATCCTGTTCTATCCGGTTTAAACCGGTTTAAACCGGTTGAATCCGGTTCTATCCAGTTTAAACCGGTTCAATCCGTATCTATACGATTTAAACCGGTTTAAACCGCTTCAATCCGGTTCTATCCGGTTTAAACGCATTCAATCCGGTTCTATCCGGTTTAAACTGGTTTAAACTGGTTCTATCCCGTTCTATCCAGTTTAAACCGGTTAAAACCGATTCAATCCATTTTTATCCGGTTTAAACCGCTTCTATCCGGTTCTATCCAGTTTAAACCGGTTTAAACTGGTTCAATCCGGTTTTATCCGGTTTAAACCGGTTCAATTCGGTTTTATCCGGATTAAACTGGGTTAAACGGGTTCAATCCAGTTTCTTCCGGTTTAAACCGGTTCAATCTGGTTTCATCCGGTTTAAACCAGTTTAAACCAGTTCAATCCGGTTTTATCTGGTTTAAACTGGTTCAATCCGGTTTTATCTGGTTTAAACTGGTTCAATCCGGTTTTATCCGGTTGAAACTGGTTTAACCGGTTCAATCCGGTTTTATCCAGTTTGAACCGGTTCTATCCGGTTCTATCCATCTTAAACCGGTTTTAACCGGATCAATCCTGTTTTATCCGGTTTAAACCGGTTCTATCCGGTGCTATCCGGTTTAAACTGGTTTAAACCGGTTCAATCCTGTTGTATCCGGTTTAAACCGGTTTAAACCGGTTCAATCCTGTTCTATCCGGTTTAAACCGGTTCAAACCGGTTCTATCCAGTTTAAACCGGTTCAATCCGGTTCTATCCAGTTTAAATCGGTTCAATCCGGATCTATCCGATATAATCCGGTTTAAACCGGTTCAATCCGGTTCTATCCGGTTCTATCCGGTGTAAACCGGTTCAGTCCGGTTCTATCCGGTTTAAACCTGTTCAATCTGGTTCTATCCGGTTCTATCCGTTTAAACCGGTTTAAACTGGTTCAATCCGGTTCTATACGGTTTAAACTGGTTCAATCCGGTTCTATCCGGTGTAAACCGGTTCAATCCGGTTCTATCCGGTTTAAACCGGTTCAATCCGTTTCTATCCGGTTCAAACAGGTTTAAACCGGTTCTATCTGGTTCTATCCGGTTTAAACAGGTTTGAGCCGATTCAATCCGTTTTCATCCAGTTTAAACTGGTTCTATCTGGTTCTACCCGGTTTAAACCGGTTTAAACCAGTTCAATCCGGTTTTATCTGGTTTAAACTGGTTCAATCCGGTTTTATCCGGTTGAAACTGGTTTAACCGGTTCAATCCAGTTTTATCCGGTTTGAACCAGTTCTATCTGGTTCTATCCAGTTTAAACCGGTTTAAACGGGTTCAATCTGGTTTTCTCCGTTTTAAACTGGTTTAAACCGGTTCAATCCGGTTTTATCCGGTTAAAACCTGTTTAATCCGGTTCAATCCGGTTGTATCCGGTTTAAACCCGTTTAAACCGGTGCAATCCGGTTTTATCAGGTTTAAACCAGTTCTATATGGTTCTATCCGGTTTAAACCTGTTTAATCCGGTTCAATCCGGTTTTATCCTGTATAAACCGGTTCAATCCGGTTCTATCCGGTTAAAACCGGTTTAAACCGGTTCAATCCGCTTCTATCCGGTTTAAACCGGTTCAATCCGGTTCTTTCCGGTTTAAACCGGTTCAATCCAGTTCTATCCGGTTTAAACCGGTTTAAACAGGTTCAATTCATTGCTATCCGGTTTAACCCGGTTTAAACCGGTTCAATCCGGTTCTATCCGATTCTATCCGGTTTAAACCGGTTCAATCCGGTTCTATCCAGTTTAAACCGGTTTAAAGCGATTCAATCCGTTTTTATCCGGTTTAAACCGGTTCTATCTGGATTCATCTGGCTTAAACCAGTTTAAACTGGTTCAATCCGGTTTTATCTGGTTTAAACTGGTTCAATCCGGTTTTGTCCGGTTGAAACTGGTTTAACCGGTTCAATCCGGTTTTATCCGGTTTGAACCGGTTCTATCCGGTTCTATCCAGCTTAAACCGGTTTTAACCGGTTCAATCCGGTTTTATCCGGTTTAAACCGGTTCTATCCGGTTCTATCTGGTTTAAACCGGTTTAAACCAGTTCAATCCTGTTCTATCCGGTTTAAACCGGATTAAACCAGTTCAATCCGTTTCTATCCGGTTTAAACCGGTTCAATCCGGTTCTATCTGGTTTAAACCGGTTCAATCCGTATCTATCCGATTGAAACCGGTTTAAACCACTTCAATCCGGTTCTATCCGGTTCTATCTGGTTTAAACCCATTCAATCCGGTTCTATCCGGTTTAAACCGGTTCAATCCGGTTCTATCCAGTTTAAACCGGTTCAATCCGGTTCTATCCGGTTTAAACCGGTTTAAACCGGTTCAATCCGGTTCTATCCAGTTTAAACCGGTTTAAACCGGTTCTGTCAGGTTTAACCCGGTTCAATCCGGTTCTATCCGGTTTAAACTGGTTTAAACTGGTTCTATCCCATTCTATCCGGTTAAAACCGGTTTAAACCGATTCAATCCGTTTTTATCCGGTTCAAACCGGTTCTATCCGGTTCTATCCAGTTTAAACCGGTTTACACTGGTTCAATCCGCTTTTATCCGGTTTAAACCGGTTCAATTCGGTTTTATCCGGATGAAACTGGTTTAAACGGGTTCAATCCAGTTTCATCCGGTTTATACTGGTACAATCTGGTTTCATCCGGTTTAAACCGGTTTAAACTGGTTCAATCCGGTTTTATCTGGTTTAAACTGGTTCAATCCGGTTTTATCCAGTTGAAACTGGTTTAACCGGTTCAATCCGGTTTTATCCAGTTTGAACCGGTTCTATCCGGTTCTATCCAGCTTAAACCGGTTTTAACCGGTTCAATCCGGTTTAAACCAGTTCTATCCGGTTCTATCCGGATTAAACTGGTTTAAACCGGTTCAATCCTGTTCTATCCGGTTCAATCCAGTTTAAACCGGTTCAATCCGGTTCTATCCGGTTTAAACCGGTTCAATCCGTTTCTATCCGGTTTAAACCGGTTCAATCCGGTTCTATCCGGTTTAACCCGGTTCAATCCGGTTCAATCCGGGTCTATCCAGTATAAACCGGTTCTATCTGGTTCTATCCGGTTTAAACCGGTTTAAACCGGTTCTATCCGGTTCTATCCAGTTTAAACCTGTTTAATCCGGTTCAATCCGGTTTGATCCGGTTTAAACGGTTCAATCCGGTTTTATCCGGTTTAAACCGGTTCTATCTGGTTTAAACCGGTTTAAACCGGTTCAATCCGGTTTTCTCCAGTTTAAACCGGTTCAATCCGATTTTATCCGGTTAAAACCGGTTTAAACCGGTTCAAACCGGTTTTATCCGGTTTAAACCAGTTCTATCCGGTTCTATCCAGTTTAAACCTGTTTAAACCGGTTCAATCCGGTTTTATCCAGTTTAAACCAGTTCAATCCGGTTCTATCTGGTTTAAACCGGTTTAAAGCGGTTCAATCCGGTTCTATCCGGTTTAAACCGGTTCAATCCGGTTCTGTCCGGTTTAAACCGGTTAAACCCGGTTCAATCCGGTTCTATCCGGTTTAAACCGGTTTAAACCGGTTCAAACCGGTTCTATCTGGTTCAAACCGGTTCACTCCGGTTCTATCCGGTTTAAACTGGTTTAAACCGGTTGAATCTGGTTCTATCCGGTTGTATTCGGTTTAAACCGGTTCAATCCGGTTCTATCCGGTTTAAAACGGTTTAAACCTGTTCTATCCGGTATAAACCGGTTCAATCCGGTTCTATCCGGTTGAAACTGGTTTAAACCGGTTCAATCGGTTTTATCCGGTTTAAACTGGTTCAATCCGGTTTTATCCGGTTGAAACCGGTTTAACCGGTTCAATCCGGTTTTATCCGGTTTAAACTGGTTCAATCCGGCTCAATCCGGTTTTATCCGGTTTAAACCGGTTCAATCCGTATCTATCCGGTTTAAACCGGTTCAATCGGTTTTATCCGGTTTAAACCAGTTCTATCCGGTTCTATCCAGTTTAAACTTGTTTAAACCGGTTCAATCCGGTTTTATCCAGTTTAAACCAGTTCAATCCGGTTCTATCTGGTTTAAACCGGTTTAAAGCGGTTCAATCCGGTTCTATCCGGTTTAAACCGGTTCAATCCGGTTCTGTCCGGTTTAAACCGGTTAAACCCGGTTCAATCCGGTTCTATCCGGTTTAAACCGGTTTAAACCGGTTCAAACCGGTTCTATCTGGTTCAAACCGGTTCACTCCGGTTCTATCCGGTTTAAACTGGTTTAAACCGGTTCAATCTGGTTCTATCCGGTTGTATCCGGTTTAAACCGGTTCAATCCGGTTCTATCCGGTTTAAAACGGTTTAAACCTGATCTATCCGGTTTAAACCGGTTCAATCCGGTTCTATCCGGTTGAAACTGGTTTAAACCAGTTCAATCGGTTTTATCCGGTTTAAACTGGTTCAATCCGGTTTTATCCGGTTGAAACCGGTTTAACCGGTTCGATCTGGTTTTATCCGGTTTAAACTGGTTCAATCCGGCTCAATCCGGTTTTATCTGGTTTAAACCGGTTCACTCCGGTTTTATCCGGTTTAAACTGGTTTAAAACGGTTCAATCCGGTACTGTCCGGTTGTATCCGGTTTAAACCGGTTCAATCCGGTTTTATCCGGTTTCAACCGGTTTAAACCTGTTCTATCCGGGTTAACCGGTTCAAACTGGTTTTATCCGGTTTAAACTGGTTCAATCCGGTTCAATCCGGTTTTATCCGGTTGAAACCGGTTCAATCCGGTTCTATCCGTTTTAAACCGGTTTAAACCGGTTCAATCCGGTTCTATCCGGTTTAAACCGGTACAATCCGGTTCTATCCGGTTTAAACCGGTTTAAACCGGTTCAATCCGTTTCTATCCAGTTTAAATCGGTTCAATCCGGATCTATCCGATATAAACTGGTTTAAACCGGTTCAATCCCGTTCTATCCGGTTCTATTCGGTGTAAACCGGTTCAATCCGGTTCTCTCCGGTTTAAACCGGTTTAAACCGGTTCAATCTGGTTCTATCTGGTTTAAACCGGTTCTATCCGGTTCTATCCGGTTTAAACAGGTTTGAACCGATTCAATCCGTTTTCATCCAGTTTAAACTGGTTCAATCCGGTTCTATCCGGTTTAAACCGGTTCAATCCGGTTCTATCCGGTTTAAACCGGTTGTATCCGGTTGTATCCGGTTTAAACCGGTTTAAACCGGTTCAATCCGGTTCTATCCGGTTTAAACCAGTTTAAACCGGTTCAAGCCGTTTCTATCCGGTTTAAACCGGTTCAATCCGGTTCTATCCGGTTTAAACCGGTTTAAACAGGTTCAATACGTTGTTATCTGGTTTAACCGGGTTTAAACCGGTTCAATCCGGTTCTATCCGGTTTAAACCGGTTCAATCCGGTTCTATCCGGTTTAAACTGGTTTAAAACGGTTCAATCCGGTACTGTCTGGTTGTATCCGGTTTAAACCGGTTCAATCCGGTTTTATCCGGTTTCAACCGGTTTAAACCTGTTCTATCCGGGTTAACCGGTTCAATCCGGTTTTATCCGGTTGAAACCGGTTCAATCCGGTTTTATCCGTTTTAAACCGGTTTATACCGGTTCAATCCGGATCTATCCAGTTTAAACTGGTTCTATCCGGTTCTATCCGGTTTAAGCCGGTTTAAACCGGTTCTATCCGGTTCTATCCGGTATAAACCGGTTCAGTCCGGTTTTATCCGGTTTAAACCGGTTCAATTTGGTTTTATCCGGTTTAAACCAGTTTAAACCGGTTCAATCCGGTTTTATCCGGTTTAAACCAGTTCTGTCCGGTTCTATCTGATTTAAACCTGTTTAATCCGGTTCAATACGGTTTTGTCCGGTTGAAACCGGATCAATCCAGTTGTATCCGATTTAAACCGGTTTAAACCGGTTCAATCCTGTTCTATCCGGTTTAAACCGGTTCAAACCGGTTCTATCTGGTTTCATCTGCTTTAAACCAGTTTAAACCGGTTCAATCCGGTTTTATCTGGTTTAAACAGGTTCAATCCGGTTTTGTCCAGTTGAAACTGGTTTAACCGGTTCAATCCGGTTTTATCCAGTACTAACCAGTTCTATCCAGCTTAAACCTGTTTTAACCAGTTCAATCCAGGTTTATCCGGTTTAAACCAGTTCTATCCGGTTCTATCCGGTTTAAACTGGTTTAAACCAGTTCAATCCTGTTCTATCCGGTTTAAACCGGTTTAAACCGGTTGAATCCGGTTCTATCCAGTTTAAACCGGTTCAATCCGTATCTATACGATTTAAACCGGTTTAAACCGCTTCAATCCGGTTCTATCCGGTTTAAACGCATTCAATCCGGTTCTATCCGGTTTAAACTGGTTTAAACTGGTTCTATCCCGTTCTATCCAGTTTAAACCGGTTAAAACCGATTCAATCCATTTTTATCCGGTTTAAACCGATTCTATCCGGTTCTATCCAGTTTAAACCGGTTTAAACTGGTTCAATCCGGTTTTATCCGGTTTAAACCGGTTCAATTCGGTTTTATCCGGATTAAACTGGGTTAAACGGGTTCAATCCAGTTTCTTCCGGTTTAAACCGGTTCAATCTGGTTTCATCCGGTTTAAACCAGTTTAAACCAGTTCAATCCGGTTTTATCTGGTTTAAACTGGTTCAATCCGGTTTTATCTGGTTTAAACTGGTTCAATCCGGTTTTATCCGGTTGAAACTGGTTTAACCGGTTCAATCCGGTTTTATCCAGTTTGAACCGGTTCTATCCGGTTCTATCCATCTTAAACCGGTTTTAACCGGATCAATCCTGTTTTATCCGGTTTAAACCGGTTCTATCCGGTGCTATCCGGTTTAAACTGGTTTAAACCGGTTCAATCCTGTTGTATCCGGTTTAAACCGGTTTAAACCGGTTCAATCCTGTTCTATCCGGTTTAAACCGGTTCAAACCGGTTCTATCCAGTTTAAACCGGTTCAATCCGGTTCTATCCAGTTTAAATCGGTTCAATCCGGATCTATCCGATATAATCCGGTTTAAACCGGTTCAATCCGGTTCTATCCGGTTCTATCCGGTGTAAACCGGTTCAGTCCGGTTCTATCCGGTTTAAACCTGTTCAATCTGGTTCTATCCGGTTCTATCCGTTTAAACCGGTTTAAACTGGTTCAATCCGGTTCTATACGGTTTAAACTGGTTCAATCCGGTTCTATAAGGTGTAAACCGGTTCAATCCGGTTCTATCCGGTTTAAACCGGTTCAATCCGTTTCTATCCGTTTCAAACAGGTTTAAACCGGTTCTATCTGGTTCTATCCGGTTTAAACAGGTTTGAACCGATTCAATCCGTTTTCATCCAGTTTAAACTGGTTCTATCTGGTTCTACCCGGTTTAAACCGGTTTAAACCAGTTCAATCCGGTTTTATCTGGTTTAAACTGGTTCAATCCGGTTTTATCCGGTTGAAACTGGTTTAACCGGTTCAATCCAGTTTTATCCGGTTTGAACCAGTTCTATCTGGTTCTATCCAGTTTAAACCGGTTTAAACGGGTTCAATCTGGTTTTCTCCGGTTTAAACTGGTTTAAACCGGTTCAATCCGGTTAAAACCTGTTTAATCCGGTTCAATCCAGTTGTATCCGGTTTAAACCCGTTTAAACCGGTGCAATCCGGTTTTATCAGGTTTAAACCAGTTCTATACGGTTCTATCCGGTTTAAACCTGTTTAATCCGGTTCAATCCGGTTTTATCCTGTATAAACCGGTTCAATCCGGTTCTATCCGGTTAAAACCGGTTTAAACCGGTTCAATCCGCTTCTATCCGGTTTAAACCGGTTCAATCCGGTTCTTTCCGGTTTAAACCGGTTCAATCCAGTTCTATCCGGTTTAAACCGGTTTAAACAGGTTCAATTCATTGCTATCCGGTTTAACCCGGTTTAAACCGGTTCAATCCGGTTCTATCCGATTCTATCCGGTTTAAACGGGTTCAATCCGGTTCTATCCAGTTTAAACCGGTTCAAAGCGATTCAATCCATTTTTATCCGGTTTAAACCGGTTCTATCTGGATTCATCTGGCTTAAACCAGTTTAAACTGGTTCAATCCGGTTTTATCTGGTTTAAACTGGTTCAATCCGGTTTTGTCCGGTTGAAACTGGTTTAACCGGTTCAATCCGGTTTTATCCGGTTCGAACCGGTTCTATCCAGCTTAAACCTGTTTTAACCGGTTCAATCCGGTTTTATCCGGTTTTAACCGGTTCTATCCGGTTCTATCCGGTTTAAACCGGTTTAAACCGGTTCAATCCGGTTCTATCCGGTTTAAACCGGTTTAAACCGGTTCTATCCGGTTTAAACTCGTTCAATCCGGTTTAAACTGGTTTAAACTGGTTCTGTCCCGTTCTATCCAGTTTAAACCGGTTCAAACCTATTCAATCCATTTTTATCCGGTTTAAACCTCTTCTATCCGGTTCTATCCAGTTTAAACTGGTTCAATCCGGTTCTATCCAGTTAAAACCGGTTCAATCCGGTTCTATCCGGTTTAAACCGGTTTAAACCGGTTCAATCCGGTTCTATCCGGTTTAAACCGGTTTAAACCGGTTCTGTCAGGTTTAAACCGGTTCAATCCGGTTCTATCCGGTTTAAACTGGTTTAAACTGGTTCTATCCCATTCTATCCGGTTAAAACCGGTTTAAACCGATTCAATCCGTTTTTATCCGGTTCAAACCGGTTCTATCCGGTTCTGTCCAGTTTAAACCGGTTTACACTGGTTCAATCCGGTTTTATCCGGTTTAAACCGGTTCAATTTGGTTTTATCCGGATTAAACTGGTTTAAACGGGTTCAATCCAGTTTCATCCGGTTTATACCGGTACAATCTGGTTTCATCCGGTTTAAACCGGTTTAAACTGGTTCAATCCGGTTTTATCTGGTTTAAACTGGTTCAATCCGGTTTTATCCAGTTGAAACTGGTTTAACCGGTTCAATCCGGTTTTATCCAGTTGGAACCGGTTCTATCCGGTTCTATCCAGCTTAAACCGGTTTTAACCGGTTCAATCCGGTTAAAACCAGTTCTATCCGGTTTAAACTGGTTTAAACCGGTTCAATCCTGTTCTATCCGGTTCAATCCAGTTTAAACCGGTTCAATCCGGTTCTATCCGGTTTAAACCGGTTCAATCCGTTTCTATCCGTTTTAAACCGGTTCAATCCGGTTCTATCCGGTTTAAACCGGTTCAATCCGGTTCTATCCGGTTTAAACCGGTTCAATCCTGTTCTATCCGGTTTAAACCGGTTCAATCCGTTTCTATCCGGTTTAAACTGGTTTAAACCAGTTCTATCCGGATCTCTCCAGTTTAAACAGGTTTAAACCGATTCAATCCGTTTTTATCCGGTTTAAACCAGTTCTATCTGGTTCTATCCGGTTTAAACCGGTTCAATCCTGTTCTATCCGGTTTAAACCGGTTCAATCCGTTTCTATCCGGTTTAAACTGGGTTAAACTGGTTCTATCCGGTTTAAACAGGTTTGAACCGATTCAATCCGTTTTCATCCAGTTTAAACTGGTTCAATCCGGTTCTATCCGGTTTAAACCGGTTCAATCCGGTTCTATCCGGTTTAAACCGGTTCTATCCGGTTGTATCCGGTTTAAACCGGTTTAAACCGGTTCAATCCGGTTCTATCCGGTTTAAACCAGTTTAAACCGGTTCAATCCGTTTCTATCCGGTTTAAACCGGTTCAATCCGGTTCTATCCGGTTTAAACCGGTTTAAACAGGTTCAATACGTTGTTATCTGGTTTAACCCGGTTTAAACCGGTTCAATCCGGTTCAATCCAGTTTCATCCGGTTTATACCGGTACAATCTGGTTTCATCCGGTTTAAACCGGTTTAAACTGGTTCAATCCGGTTTTATCTGGTTTAAACTGGTTCAATCCGGTTTTAACCAGTTGAAACTGGTTTAACCGGTTCAATCCGGTTTTATCCAGTTGGAACCGGTTCTATCCGGTTCTATCCAGCTTAAACCGGTTTTAACCGGTTCAATCCGGTTAAAACCAGTTCTATCCGGTTCTATCCGGTTTAAACTGGTTTAAACCGGTTCAATCCTGTTCTATCCGGTTCAATCCAGTTTAAACCGGTTCAATCCGGTTCTATCCGGTTTAAACCGGTTCAATCCGTTTCTATCCGGTTTAAACCGGTTCAATCCGGTTCTATCCGGTTTAAACCGGTTCAATCCGGTTCTATCCGGTTTAAACCGGTTCAATCCTGTTCTATCCGGTTTAAACCGGTTCAATCCGTTTCTATCCGGTTTAAACTGGTTTAAACCAGTTCTATCCGGATCTCTCCAGTTTAAACAGGTTTAAACCGATTCAATCCGTTTTTATCCGGTTTAAACCAGTTCTATCTGGTTCTATCCGGTTTAAACCGGTTCAATACTGTTCTATCCGGTTTAAACCGGTTCAATCCGTTTCTATCCGGTTTAAACTGGGTTAAACTGGTTCTATCCGGTTTAAACAGGTTTGAACCGATTCAATCCGTTTTCATCCAGTTTAAACTGGTTCAATCCGGTTCTATCCGGTTTAAACCGGTTCAAACCGGTTCTATCCGGTTTAAACCAGTTTAAACCGGTTCAATCCGTTTCTATCCGGTTTAAACCGGTTCAATCCGGTTCTATCCGGTTTAACCCGGTTCAATCCGGTTCAATCCGTGTCTATCCAGTATAAACCGGTTCTATCTGGTTCTATCCGGTTTAAACCGGTTTAAACCGGTTCTATCCAGTTTAAACCTGTTTAATCTGGTTCAATCCGGTTTGATCCGGTTTAAACCGGTTTAAACGGTTCAATCCGGTTTTATCCGGTTTAAACCGGTTCTATCTGGTTTAAACCGGTTTAAACCGGTTCAATCCGGTTTTCTCCAGTTTAAAGCGGTTCAATCCGATTTTATCCGGTTAAAACCGGTTTAAACCGGTTCAATCCGGTTTTATCCGGTTTAAACCAGTTCTATCCGGTTCTATCCAGTTTAAACCTGTTTAAACCGGTTCAATCCGGTTTTATCCAGTTTAAACCAGTTCAATCCGGTTCTATCTGGTTTAAACCGGTTTAAAGCGGTTCAATCCGGTTCTATCCGGTTTAAACCGGTTCAATTCGGTTCTGTCCGGTTTAAACCGGTTAAACCCAGTTCAATCCGGTTCTATCCGGTTTAAACCGGTTTAAACCGGTTCAAACCGGTTCTATCTGGTTCAAACCGGTTCACTCCGGTTCTATCCGGTTTAAACTGGTTTAAACCGGTTGAATCTGGTTCTATCCGGTTGTATCCGGTTTAAACCGGTTCAATCCGGTTCTATCCGGTTTAAAACGGTTTAAACCTGTTCTATCCGGTATAAACCGGTTCAATCCGGTTCTATCCAGTTGAAACTGGTTTAAACCGGTTCAATCGGTTTTATCCGGTTTAAACTGGTTCAATCCGGTTTTATCCGGTTGAAACCGGTTTTACCGGTTCAATCCGGTTTTATCCGGTTTAAACTGGTTCAATCCGGCTCAATCCGGTTTTATCCGGTTTAAACCGGTTCAATCCGTATCTATCCGTTTTAAACCGGTTCAATCGGTTTTACCCGGTTTAAACCAGTTCTATTCGGTTCTATCCAGTTTAAACCTGTTTAAATCGGTTCAATCCGGTTTTATCCAGTTTAAACCAGTTCAATCCGGTTCTATCTGGTTTAAACCGGTTTAAAGCGGTTCAATCCGGTTCTATCCGGTTTAAACCGGTTCAATCCGGTTCTGTCCGGTTTAAACCGGTTAAACCCGGTTCAATCCGGTTCTATCCGGTTTAAACCGGTTTAAACCGGTTCAAACCGGTTCTATCTGGTTCAAACCGGTTCACTCCGGTTCTATCCGGTTTAAACTGGTTTAAACCGGTTCAATCTGGTTCTATCCGGTTGTATCCGGTTTAAACCGGTTCAATCCGGTTCTATCCGGTTTAAAACGGTTTAAACCTGTTCTATCCGGTTTAAACCGGTTCAATCCGGTTCTATCCGGTTGAAACTGGTTTAAACCAGTTCAATCGGTTTTATCCAGTTTAAACTGGTTTAATCCGGTTTTATCCGGTTGAAACCGGTTTAACCGGTTCAATCTGGTTTTATCCGGTTTAAACTGGTTCAATCCGGCTCAATCCGGTTTTATCTGGTTTAAACCGGTTCACTCCGGTTTTATCCGGTTTAAACTGGTTTAAAACGGTTCAATCCGGTACTGTCCGGTTGTATCCGGTTTAAACCGGTTCAATCCGGTTTTATCCGGTTTCAACCGGTTTAAACCTGTTCTATCCGGGTTAACCGGTTCAAACTGGTTTTATCCGGTTTAAACTGGTTCAATCCGGTTCAATCCGGTTTTATCCGGTTGAAACCGGTTCAATCCGGTTCTATCCGTTTTAAACCGGTTTAAACCGGTTCAATCCTGTTCCATCCGGTTTAAACCGGTTCAATCCGGTTCTATCCGGTTTAAACCGGTACAATCCGGTTCTATCCGGTTTAAACCGGTTTAAACCGGTTCAATCCGTTTCTATCCAGTTTAAATCGGTTCAATCCGGATCTATCCGATATAAACTGGTTTAAACCGGTTCAATCCGGTTCTATCCGGTTCTATTCGGTGTAAACCGGTTCAATCCGGTTCTCTCCGGTTTAAACCGGTTTAAACCGGTTCAATCTGGTTCTATCTGGTTTAAACCGGTTCTATCCGGTTCTATCCGGTTTAAACAGGTTTGAACCGATTCAATCCGTTTTCATCCAGTTTAAACTGGTTCAATCCGGTTCTATCCGGTTTAAACCGGTTCAATCCGGTTCTATCCGGTTTAAACCGGTTCTATCCGGTTGTATCCGGTTTAAACCGGTTTAAACCGGTTCAATCCGGTTCTATCCGGTTTAAACCAGTTTAAACCGGTTCAAGCCGTTTCTATCCGGTTTAAACCGGTTCAATCCGGTTCTATCCGGTTTAAACCGGTTTAAACAGGTTCAATACGTTGTTATCTGGTTTAACCCGGTTTAAACCGGTTCAATCCGGTTCTATCCGGTTTAAACCGGTTCAATCCGGTTCTATCCGGTTTAAACTGGTTTAAAACGGTTCAATCCGGTACTGTCCGGTTGTATCCGGTTTAAACCGGTTCAATCCGGTTTTATCCGGTTTCAACCGGTTTAAACCTGTTCTATCCGGGTTAACCGGTTCAATCCGGTTTTATCCAGTTGAAACCGGTTCAATCCGGTTCTATCCGTTTTAAACCGGTTTAAACCGGTTCAATCCGGATCTATCCAGTTTAAACTGGTTCTATCCGGTTCTATCCGGTTTAAGCCGGTTTAAACCGGTTCTATCCGGTTCTATCCGGTATAAACCGGTTCAGTCCGGTTTTATCCGGTTTAAACCGGTTCAATTTGGTTTTATCCGGTTTAAACCAGTTTAAACCGGTTCAATCCGGTTTTATCCGGTTTAAACCAGTTCTGTCCGGTTCTATCTGATTTAAACCTGTTTAATCCGGTTCAATACGGTTTTGTCCGGTTGAAACCGGATCAATCCAGTTGTATCCGATTTAAACCGGTTTAAACCGGTTCAATCCTGTTCTATCCGGTTTAAACCGGTTCAAACCGGTTCTATCTGGTTTCATCTGCTTTAAACCAGTTTAAACCGGTTCAATCCGGTTTTATCTGGTTTAAACAGGTTCAATCCGGTTTTGTCCAGTTGAAACTGGTTTAACCGGTTCAATCCGGTTTTATCCGGTACTAACCAGTTCTATCCAGCTTAAACCTGTTTTAACCAGTTCAATCCAGGTTTATCCGGTTTAAACCAGTTCTATCCGGTTCTATCCGGTTTAAACTGGTTTAAACCAGTTCAATCCTGTTCTATCCGGTTTAAACCGGTTTAAACCGGTTGAATCCGGTTCTATCCAGTTTAAACCGGTTCAATCCGTATCTATACGATTTAAACCGGTTTAAACCGCTTCAATCCGGTTCTATCCGGTTTAAACGCATTCAATCCGGTTCTATCCGGTTTAAACTGGTTTAAACTGGTTCTATCCCGTTCTATCCAGTTTAAACCGGTTAAAACCGATTCAATCCATTTTTATCCGGTTTAAACCGCTTCTATCCGGTTCTATCCAGTTTAAACCGGTTTAAACTGGTTCAATCCGGTTTTATCCGGTTTAAACCGGTTCAATTCGGTTTTATCCGGATTAAACTGGGTTAAACGGGTTCAATCCAGTTTCTTCCGGTTTAAACCGGTTCAATCTGGTTTCATCCGGTTTAAACCAGTTTAAACCAGTTCAATCCGGTTTTATCTGGTTTAAACTGGTTCAATCCGGTTTTATCTGGTTTAAACTGGTTCAATCCGGTTTTATCCGGTTGAAACTGGTTTAACCGGTTCAATCCGGTTTTATCCAGTTTGAACCGGTTCTATCCGGTTCTATCCATCTTAAACCGGTTTTAACCGGATCAATCCTGTTTTATCCGGTTTAAACCGGTTCTATCCGGTGCTATCCGGTTTAAACTGGTTTAAACCGGTTCAATCCTGTTGTATCCGGTTTGAACCGGTTTAAACCGGTTCAATCCTGTTCTATCCGGTTTAAACCGGTTCAAACCGGTTCTATCCAGTTTAAACCGGTTCAATCCGGTTCTATCCAGTTTAAATCGGTTCAATCCGGATCTATCCGATATAATCCGGTTTAAACCGGTTCAATCCGGTTCTATCCGGTTCTATCCGGTGTAAACCGGTTCAGTCCGGTTCTATCCGGTTTAAACCTGTTCAATCTGGTTCTATCCGGTTCTATCCGTTTAAACCGGTTTAAACTGGTTCAATCCGGTTCTATATGGTTTAAACTGGTTCAATCCGGTTCTATCCGGTGTAAACCGGTTCAATCCGGTTCTATCCGGTTTAAACCGGTTCAATCCGTTTCTATCCGGTTCAAACAGGTTTAAACCGGTTCTATCCGGTTCTATCCGGTTTAAACAGGTTTGAACCGATTCAATCCGTTTTCATCCAGTTTAAACTGGTTCTATCTGGTTCTACCCGGTTTAAACCGGTTTAAACCAGTTCAATCCGGTTTTATCTGGTTTAAACTGGTTCAATCCGGTTTTATCCGGTTGAAACTGGTTTAACCGGTTCGATCCAGTTTTATCCGGTTTGAACCAGTTCTATCTGGTTCTATCCAGTTTAAACCGGTTTAAACGGGTTCAATCTGGTTTTCTCCGGTTTAAACTGGTTTAAACTGGTTCAATCCGGTTTTATCCGGTTAAAACCTGTTTAATCCGGTTCAATCCGGTTGTATCCGGTTTAAACCCGTTTAAACCGGTGCAATCCGGTTTTATCAGGTTTAAACCAGTTCTATACGGTTCTATCTGGTTTAAACCTGTTTAATCCGGTTCAATCCGGTTTTATCCTGTATAAACCGGTTCAATCCGGTTCTATCCGGTTAAAACCGGTTTAAACCGGTTCAATCCGCTTCTATCCGGTTTAAACCGGTTCAATCCAGTTCTTTCCGGTTTAAACCGGTTCAATCCAGTTCTATCCGGTTTAAACCGGTTTAAACAGGTTCAATTCATTGCTATCCGGTTTAACCCGGTTTAAACCGGTTCAATCCGGTTCTATCCGATTCTATCCGGTTTAAACCGGTTCAATCCGGTTCTATCCAGTTTAAACCGGTTTAAAGCGATTCAATCCGTTTTGATCCGGTTTAAACCGGTTCTATCTGGATTCATCTGGCTTAAACCAGTTTAAACCGGTTCAATCCGGTTTTATCTGGTTTAAACTGGTTCAATCCGGTTTTGTCCGGTTGAAACTGGTTTAACCGGTTCAATCCGGTTTTATCCGGTTCGAACCGGTTCTATCCAGCTTAAACCTGTTTTAACCGGTTCAATCCGGTTTTATCCGGTTTTAACCGGTTCTATCCGGTTCTATCCGGTTTAAACCGGTTTAAACCGGTTCAATCCGGTTCTATCCGGTTTAAACCGGTTTAAACCGGTTCTATCCGGTTTAAACTCGTTCAATCCGGTTTAAACTGGTTTAAACTGGTTCTGTCCCGTTCTATCCAGTTTAAACCGGTTCAAACCTATTCAATCCATTTTTATCCGGTTTAAACCTCTTCTATCCGGTTCTATCCAGTTTAAACTGGTTCAATCCGGTTCTATCCAGTTAAAAACGGTTCAATCCGGTTCTATCCGGTTTAAACCGGTTTAAACCGGTTCAATCCGGTTCTATCCGGTTTAAACCGGTTTAAACCGGTTCTGTCAGGTTTAAACCGGTTCAATCCGGTTCTATCCGGTTTAAACTGGTTTAAACTGGTTCTATCCCATTCTATCCGGTTAAAACCGGTTTAAACCGATTCAATCCGTTTTTATCCGGTTCAAACCGGTTCTATCCGGTTCTATCCAGTTTAAACCGGTTTACACTGGTTCAATCCGGTTTTATCCGGTTTAAACCGGTTCAATTTGGTTTTATCCGGATTAAACTGGTTTAAACGGGTTCAATCCAGTTTCATCCGGTTTATACCGGTACAATCTGGTTTCATCCGGTTTAAACCGGTTTAAACTGGTTCAATCCGGTTTTATCTGGTTTAAACTGGTTCAATCCGGTTTTATCCAGTTGAAACTGGTTTAACCGGTTCAATCCGGTTTTATCCAGTTGGAACCGGTTCTATCCGGTTCTATCCAGCTTAAACCGGTTTTAACCGGTTCAATCCGGTTAAAACCAGTTCTATCCGGTTCTATCCGGTTTAAACTGGTTTAAACCGGTTCAATCCTGTTCTATCCGGTTCAATCCAGTTTAAACCGGTTCAATCCGGTTCTATCCGGTTTAAACCGGTTCAATCCGGTTCTATCCGGTTTAAACCGGTTCAATCCGGTTCTATCCGGTTTAAACCGGTTCAATCCTGTTCTATCCGGTTTAAACCGGTTCAATCCGTTTCTATCCGGTTTAAACTGGTTTAAACCAGTTCTATCCGGATCTCTCCAGTTTAAACAGGTTTAAACCGATTCAATCCGTTTTTATCCGGTTTAAACCAGTTCTATCTGGTTCTATCCGGTTTAAACCGGTTCAATCCTGTTCTATCCGGTTTAAACCGGTTCAATCCGTTTCTATCCGGTTTAAACTGGGTTAAACTGGTTCTATCCGGTTTAAACAGGTTTGAACCGATTCAATCCGTTTTCATCCAGTTTAAACTGGTTCAATCCGGTTCTATCCGGTTTAAACTGGTTCAAACCGGTTCTATCCGGTTTAAACCAGTTTAAACCGGTTCAATCCGTTTCTATCCGGTTTAAACCGGTTCAATCCGGTTCTATCCGGTTTAACCCGGTTCAATCCGGTTCAATCCGGGTCTATCCAGTATAAACCGGTTCTATCTGGTTCTATCCGGTTTAAACCGGTTTAAACCGGTTCTATCCGGTTCTATCCAGTTTAAACCTGTTTAATCCGGTTCAATCCGGTTTGATCCGGTTTAAACCGGTTTAAACGGTTCAATCCGGTTTCATCCGGTTTAAACCGGTTCTATCTGGTTTAAACCGGTTTAAACGGGTTCAATCCGGTTTTCTCCAGTTTAAACCGGTTCAATCCGATTTTATCCGGTTAAAACCGGTTTAAACTGGTTCAATCCGGTTTTATCCGGTTTAAACCAGTTCTATCCGGTTCTATCCAGTTTAAACCTGTTTAAACCGGTTCAATCCGGTTTTATCCAGTTTAAACCAGTTCAATCCGGTTCTATCTGGTTTAAACCGGTTTAAAGCGGTTCAATCCGGTTCTATCCGGTTTAAACCGGTTCAATCCGGTTCTGTCCGGTTTAAACCGGTTAAACCCGGTTCAATCCGGTTCTATCCGGTTTAAACCGGTTTAAACCGGTTCAAACCGGTTCTATCTGGTTCAAACCGGTTCACTCCGGTTCTATCCGGTTTAAACTGGTTTAAACCGGTTGAATCTGGTTCTATCCGGTTGTATCCGGTTTAAACCGGTTCAATCCGGTTCTATCCGGTTTAAAACGGTTTAAACCTGTTCTATCCGGTATAAACCGGTTCAATCCGTTTCTATCCGGTTGAAACTGGTTTAAACCGGTTCAATCGGTTTTATCCGGTTTAAACTGGTTCAATCCGGTTTTATCCGGTTGAAACCGGTTTAACCGGTTCAATCCGGTTTTATCCGGTTTAAACTGGTTCAATCCGGCTCAATCCGGTTTTATCCGGTTTAAACCGGTTCAATCCGTATCTATCCGGTTTAAACCGGTTCAATCGGTTTTATCCGGTTTAAACCAGTTCTATCCGGTTCTATCCAGTTTAAACCTGTTTAAACCGGTTCAATCCGGTTTTATCCAGTTTAAACCAGTTCAATCCGGTTCTATCTGGTTTAAACCGGTTTAAAGCGGTTCAATCCGGTTCTATCCGGTTTAAACCGGTTCAATCCGGTTCTGTCCGGTTTAAACCGGTTAAACCCGGTTCAATCCGGTTCTATCCGGTTTAAACCGGTTTAAACCGGTTCAAACCGGTTCTATCTGGTTCAAACCGGTTCACTCCGGTTCTATCCGGTTTAAACTGGTTTAAACCGGTTCAATCTGTTCTATCCGGTTGTATCCGGTTTAAACCGGTTCAATCCAGTTCTATCCGGTTTAAAACGGTTTAAACCTGTTCTATCCGGTTTAAACCAGTTCAATCCGGTTCTATCCGGTTGAAACTGGTTTAAACCGGTTCAATCGGTTTTATCCGGTTTAAACTGGTTCAATCCGGTTTTATCCGGTTGAAACCGGTTTAACCGGTTCAATCTGGTTTTATCCGGTTTAAACTGGTTCAATCCGGCTCAATCCGGTTTTATCCGGTTTAAACCGGTTCAATCCGTATATATCCGGTTTAAACCGGTTCAATCGGTTTTATCCGGTTTAAACTGGTTCAATCCGGTTTTATCCGGTTGAAACCGGTTTAACCGGTTCAATCCGGTTTTATCCGGTTTAAACTGGTTCAATCCGGCTCAATCCGGTTTTATCCGGTTTAAACCGGTTCAATCCGTATCTATCCGGTTTAAACCGGTTCAATCGGTTTTATCCGGTTTAAACCAGTTCTATCCGGTTCTATCCAGTTTAAACCTGTTTAAACCGGTTCAATCCGGTTTTATCCAGTTTAAACCAGTTCAATCCGGTTCTATCTGGTTTAAACCGGTTTAAAGCGGTTCAATCCGGTTCTATCCGGTTTAAACCGGTTCAATCCGGTTCTGTCCGGTTTAAACCGGTTAAACCCGGTTCAATCCGGTTCTATCCGGTTTAAACCGGTTTAAACCGGTTCAAACCGGTTCTATCTGGTTCAAACCGGTTCACTCCGGTTCTATCCGGTTTAAACTGGTTTAAACCGGTTCAATCTGGTTCTATCTGGTTGTATCCGGTTTAAACCGGTTCAATCCGGTTCTATCCGGTTTAAAACGGTTTAAACCTGTTCTATCCGGTTTAAACCGGTTCAATCCGGTTCTATCCGGTTGAAACTGGTTTAAACCAGTTCAATCGGTTTTATCCGGTTTAAACTGGTTCAATCCGGTTTTATCCGGTTGAAACCGGTTTAACCGGTTCAATCTGGTTTTATCCGGTTTAAACTGGTTCAATCCGGCTCAATCCGGTTTTATCTGGTTTAAACCGGTTCACTCCGGTTTTATCCGGTTTAAACTGGTTTAAAACGGTTCAATCCGGTACTGTCCGGTTGTATCCGGTTTAAACCGGTTCAATCCGGTTTTATCCGGTTTCAACCGGTTTAAACCTGTTCTATCCGGGTTAACCGGTTCAAACTGGTTTTATCCGGTTTAAACTGGTTCAATCCGGTTCAATCCGGTTTTATCCGGTTGAAACCGGTTCAATCCGGTTCTATCCGTTTTAAACCGGTTTAAACCGGTTCAATCTGGTTCTATCTGGTTTAAACCGGTTCTATCCGGTTCTATCCGGTTTAAACAGGTTTGAACCGATTCAATCCGTTTTCATCCAGTTTAAACTGGTTCAATCCGGTTCTATCCGGTTTAAACCGGTTCAATCCGGTTCTATCCGGTTTAAACCGGTTCTATCCGGTTGTATCCGGTTTAAACCGGTTTAAACCGGTTCAATCCGGTTCTATCCGGTTTAAACCAGTTTAAACCGGTTCAAGCCGTTTCTATCCGGTTTAAACCGGTTCAATCCGGTTCTATCCGGTTTAAACCGGATTAAACAGGTTCAATACGTTGTTATCTGGTTTAACCCGGTTTAAACCGGTTCAATCCGGTTCTATCCAGTTTAAACCGGTTCAATCCGGTTCTCCGGTTTAAACTGGTTTAAAACGGTTCAATCCGGTACTGTCCGGTTGTATCCGGTTTAAACCGGTTCAATCCGGTTTTATCCGGTTTCAACCGGTTTAAACCTGTTCTATCCGGGTTAACCGGTTCAATCCGGTTTTATCCGGTTGAAACCGGTTCAATCCGGTTCTATCCGTTTTAAACCGGTTTAAACCGGTTCAATCCGGATCTATCCAGTTTAAACTGGTTCTATCCGGTTCTATCCGGTTTAAGCCGGTTTAAACCGGTTCTATCCGGTTCTATCCGGTATAAACCGGTTCAGTCCGGTTTTATCCGGTTTAAACCGGTTCAATTTGGTTTTATCCGGTTTAAACCAGTTTAAACCGGTTCAATCCGGTTTTATCCGGTTTAAACCAGTTCTGTCCGGTTCTATCTGATTTAAACCTGTTTAATCCGGTTCAATACGGTTTTGTCCGGTTGAAACCGGATCAATCCAGTTGTATCCGATTTAAACCGGTTTAAACCGGTTCAATCCTGTTCTATCCGGTTTAAACCGGTTCAAACCGGTTCTATCTGGTTTCATCTGCTTTAAACCAGTTTAAACCGGTTCAATCCGGTTTTATCTGGTTTAAACAGGTTCAATCCGGTTTTGTCCAGTTGAAACTGGTTTAACCGGTTCAATCCGGTTTTATCCGGTACTAACCAGTTCTATCCAGCTTAAACCTGTTTTAACCAGTTCAATCCAGGTTTATCCGGTTTAAACCAGTTCTATCCGGTTCTATCCGGTTTAAACTGGTTTAAACCAGTTCAATCCTGTTCTATCCGGTTTAAACCGGTTTAAACCGGTTGAATCCGGTTCTATCCAGTTTAAACCGGTTCAATCCGTATCTATACGATTTAAACCGGTTTAAACCGCTTCAATCCGGTTCTATCCGGTTTAAACGCATTCAATCCGGTTCTATCCGGTTTAAACTGGTTTAAACTGGTTCTATCCCGTTCTATCCAGTTTAAACCGGTTAAAACCGATTCAATCCATTTTTATCCGGTTTAAACCGCTTCTATCCGGTTCTATCCAGTTTAAACCGGTTTAAACTGGTTCAATCCGGTTTTATCCGGTTTAAACCGGTTCAATTCGGTTTTATCCGGATTAAACTGGGTTAAACGGGTTCAATCCAGTTTCTTCCGGTTTAAACCGGTTCAATCTGGTTTCATCCGGTTTAAACCAGTTTAAACCAGTTCAATCCGGTTTTATCTGGTTTAAACTGGTTCAATCCGGTTTTATCTGGTTTAAACTGGTTCAATCCGGTTTTATCCGGTTGAAACTGGTTTAACCGGTTCAATCCGGTTTTATCCAGTTTGAACCGGTTCTATCCGGTTCTATCCATCTTAAACCGGTTTTAACCGGATCAATCCTGTTTTATCCGGTTTAAACCGGTTCTATCCGGTGCTATCCGGTTTAAACTGGTTTAAACCGGTTCAATCCTGTTGTATCCGGTTTGAACCGGTTTAAACCGGTTCAATCCTGTTCTATCCGGTTTAAACCGGTTCAAACCGGTTCTATCCAGTTTAAACCGGTTCAATCCGGTTCTATCCAGTTTAAATCGGTTCAATCCGGATCTATCCGATATAATCCGGTTTAAACCGGTTCAATCCGGTTCTATCCGGTTCTATCCGGTGTAAACCGGTTCAGTCCGGTTCTATCCGGTTTAAACCTGTTCAATCTGGTTCTATCCGGTTCTATCCGTTTAAACCGGTTTAAACTGGTTCAATCCGGTTCTATATGGTTTAAACTGGTTCAATCCGGTTCTATCCGGTGTAAACCGGTTCAATCCGGTTCTATCCGGTTTAAACCGGTTCAATCCGTTTCTATCCGGTTCAAACAGGTTTAAACCGGTTCTATCCGGTTCTATCCGGTTTAAACAGGTTTGAACCGATTCAATCCGTTTTCATCCAGTTTAAACTGGTTCTATCTGGTTCTACCCGGTTTAAACCGGTTTAAACCAGTTCAATCCGGTTTTATCTGGTTTAAACTGGTTCAATCCGGTTTTATCCTGTTGAAACTGGTTTAACCGGTTCGATCCAGTTTTATCCGGTTTGAACCAGTTCTATCTGGTTCTATCCAGTTTAAACCGGTTTAAACGGGTTCAATCTGGTTTTCTCCGGTTTAAACTGGTTTAAACCGGTTCAATCCGGTTTTATCCGGTTAAAACCTGTTTAATCCGGTTCAATCCGGTTGTATCCGGTTTAAACCCGTTTAAACCGGTGCAATCCGGTTTTATCAGGTTTAAACCAGTTCTATACGGTTCTATCCGGTTTAAACCTGTTTAATCCGGTTCAATCCGGTTTTATCCTGTATAAACCGGTTCAATCCGGTTCTATCCGGTTAAAACCGGTTTAAACCGGTTCAATCCGCTTCTATCCGGTTTAAACCGGTTCAATCCGGTTCTTTCCGGTTTAAACCGGTTCAATCCAGTTCTATCCGGTTTAAACCGGTTTAAACAGGTTCAATTCATTGCTATCCGGTTTAACCCGGTTTAAACCGGTTCAATCCGGTTCTATCCGATTCTATCCGGTTTAAACCGGTTCAATCCGGTTCTATCCAGTTTAAACCGGTTTAAAGCGATTCAATCCGTTTTGATCCGGTTTAAACCGGTTCTATCTGGATTCATCTGGCTTAAACCAGTTTAAACCGGTTCAATCCGGTTTTATCTGGTTTAAACTGGTTCAATCCGGTTTTGTCCGGTTGAAACTGGTTTAACCGGTTCAATCCGGTTTTATCCGGTTCGAACCGGTTCTATCCAGCTTAAACCTGTTTTAACCGGTTCAATCCGGTTTTATCCGGTTTTAACCGGTTCTATCCGGTTCTATCCGGTTTAAACCGGTTTAAACCGGTTCAATCCGGTTCTATCCGGTTTAAACCGGTTTAAACCGGTTCTATCCGGTTTAAACTCGTTCAATCCGGTTTAAACTGGTTTAAACTGGTTCTGTCCCGTTCTATCCAGTTTAAACCGGTTCAAACCTATTCAATCCATTTTTATCCGGTTTAAACCTCTTCTATCCGGTTCTATCCAGTTTAAACTGGTTCAATCCGGTTCTATCCAGTTAAAACCGGTTCAATCCGGTTCTATCCGGTTTAAACCGGTTTAAACCGGTTCAATCCGGTTCTATCCGGTTTAAACCGGTTTAAACCGGTTCTGTCAGGTTTAAACCGGTTCAATCCGGTTCTATCCGGTTTAAACTGGTTTAAACTGGTTCTATCCCATTCTATCCGGTTAAAACCGGTTTAAACCGATTCAATCCGTTTTTATCCGGTTCAAACCGGTTCTATCCGGTTCTATCCAGTTTAAACCGGTTTACACTGGTTCAATCCGGTTTTATCCGGTTTAAACCGGTTCAATTTGGTTTTATCCGGATTAAACTGGTTTAAACGGGTTCAATCCAGTTTCATCCGGTTTATACCGGTACAATCTGGTTTCATCCGGTTTAAACCGGTTTAAACTGGTTCAATCCGGTTTTATCTGGTTTAAACTGGTTCAATCCGGTTTTATCCAGTTGAAACTGGTTTAACCGGTTCAATCCGGTTTTATCCAGTTGGAACCGGTTCTATCCGGTTCTATCCAGCTTAAACCGGTTTTAACCGGTTCAATCCGGTTAAAACCAGTTCTATCCGGTTCTATCCGGTTTAAACTGGTTTAAACCGGTTCAATCCTGTTCTATCCGGTTCAATCCAGTTTAAACCGGTTCAATCCGGTTCTATCCGGTTTAAACCGGTTCAATCCGTTTCTATCCGGTTTAAACCGGTTCAATCCGGTTCTATCCGGTTTAAACCGGTTCAATCCGGTTCTATCCGGTTTAAACCGGTTCAATCCTGTTCTATCCGGTTTAAACCGGTTCAATCCGTTTCTATCCGGTTTAAACTGGTTTAAACCAGTTCTATCCGGATCTCTCCAGTTTAAACAGGTTTAAACCGATTCAATCCGTTTTTATCCGGTTTAAACCAGTTCTATCTGGTTCTATCCGGTTTAAACCGGTTCAATCCTGTTCTATCCGGTTTAAACCGGTTCAATCCGTTTCTATCCGGTTTAAACTGGGTTAAACTGGTTCTATCCGGTTTAAACAGGTTTGAACCGATTCAATCCGTTTTCATCCAGTTTAAACTGGTTCAATCCGGTTCTATCCGGTTTAAACTGGTTCAAACCGGTTCTATCCGGTTTAAACCAGTTTAAACCGGTTCAATCCGTTTCTATCCGGTTTAAACCGGTTCAATCCGGTTCTATCCGGTTTAACCCGGTTCAATCCGGTTCAATCCGGGTCTATCCAGTATAAACCGGTTCTATCTGGTTCTATCCGGTTTAAACCGGTTTAAACCGGTTCTATCCAGTTTAAACCTGTTTAATCCGGTTCAATCCGGTTTGATCCGGTTTAAACCGGTTTAAACGGTTCAATCCGGTTTCATCCGGTTTAAACCGGTTCTATCTGGTTTAAACCGGTTTAAACCGGTTCAATCCGGTTTTCTCCAGTTTAAACCGGTTCAATCCGATTTTATCCGGTTAAAACCGGTTTAAACCGGTTCAATCCGGTTTTATCCGGTTTAAACCAGTTCTATCCGGTTCTATCCAGTTTAAACCTGTTTAAACCGGTTCAATCCGGTTTTATCCAGTTTAAACCAGTTCAATCCGGTTCTATCTGGTTTAAACCGGTTTAAAGCGGTTCAATCCGGTTCTATCCGGTTTAAACCGGTTCAATCCGGTTCTGTCCGGTTTAAACCGGTTAAACCCGGTTCAATCCGGTTCTATCCGTTTTAAACCGGTTTAAACCGGTTCAAACCGGTTCTATCTGGTTCAAACCGGTTCACTCCGGTTCTATCCGGTTTAAACTGGTTTAAACCGGTTGAATCTGGTTCTATCCGGTTGTATCCGGTTTAAACCGGTTCAATCCGGTTCTATCCGGTTTAAAACGGTTTAAACCTGTTCTATCCGGTATAAACCGGTTCAATCCGTTTCTATCCGGTTGAAACTGGTTTAAACCGGTTCAATCGGTTTTATCCGGTTTAAACTGGTTCAATCCGGTTTTATCCGGTTGAAACCGGTTTAACCGGTTCAATCCGGTTTTATCCGGTTTAAACTGGTTCAATCCGGCTCAATCCGGTTTTATCCGGTTTAAACCGGTTCAATCCGTATCTATCCGGTTTAAACCGGTTCAATCGGTTTTATCCGGTTTAAACCAGTTCTATCCGGTTCTATCCAGTTTAAACCTGTTTAAACCGGTTCAATCCGGTTTTATCCAGTTTAAACCAGTTCAATCCGGTTCTATCTGGTTTAAACCGGTTTAAAGCGGTTCAATCCGGTTCTATCCGGTTTAAACCGGTTCAATCCGGTTCTGTCCGGTTTAAACCGGTTAAACCCGGTTCAATCCGGTTCTATCCGGTTTAAACCGGTTTAAACCGGTTCAAACCGGTTCTATCTGGTTCAAACCGGTTCACTCCGGTTCTATCCGGTTTAAACTGGTTTAAACCGGTTCAATCTGTTCTATCCGGTTGTATCCGGTTTAAACCGGTTCAATCCGGTTCTATCCGGTTTAAAACGGTTTAAACCTGTTCTATCCGGTTTAAACCAGTTCAATCCGGTTCTATCCGGTTGAAACTGGTTTAAACCGGTTCAATCGGTTTTATCCGGTTTAAACTGGTTCAATCCGGTTTTATCCGGTTGAAACCGGTTTAACCGGTTCAATCTGGTTTTATCCGGTTTAAACTGGTTCAATCCGGCTCAATCCGGTTTTATCCGGTTTAAACCGGTTCAATCCGTATATATCCGGTTTAAACCGGTTCAATCGGTTTTATCCGGTTTAAACTGGTTCAATCCGGTTTTATCCGGTTGAAACCGGTTTAACCGGTTCAATCCGGTTTTATCCGGTTTAAACTGGTTCAATCCGGCTCAATCCGGTTTTATCCGGTTTAAACCGGTTCAATCCGTATCTATCCGGTTTAAACCGGTTCAATCGGTTTTATCCGGTTTAAACCAGTTCTATCCGGTTCTATCCAGTTTAAACCTGTTTAAACCGGTTCAATCCGGTTTTATCCAGTTTAAACCAGTTCAATCCGGTTCTATCTGGTTTAAACCGGTTTAAAGCGGTTCAATCCGGTTCTATCCGGTTTAAACCGGTTCAATCCGGTTCTGTCCGGTTTAAACCGGTTAAACCCGGTTCAATCCGGTTCTATCCGGTTTAAACCGGTTTAAACCGGTTCAAACCGGTTCTATCTGGTTCAAACCGGTTCACTCCGGTTCTATCCGGTTTAAACTGGTTTAAACCGGTTCAATCTGGTTCTATCCGGTTGTATCCGGTTTAAACCGGTTCAATCCGGTTCTATCCGGTTTAAAACGGTTTAAACCTGTTCTATCCGGTTTAAACCGGTTCAATCCGGTTCTATCCGGTTGAAACTGGTTTAAACCAGTTCAATCGGTTTTATCCGGTTTAAACTGGTTCAATCCGGTTTTATCCGGTTGAAACCGGTTTAACCGGTTCAATCTGGTTTTATCCGGTTTAAACTGGTTCAATCCGGCTCAATCCGGTTTTATCTGGTTTAAACCGGTTCACTCCGGTTTTATCCGGTTTAAACTGGTTTAAAACGGTTCAATCCGGTACTGTCCGGTTGTATCCGGTTTAAACCGGTTCAATCCGGTTTTATCCGGTTTCAACCGGTTTAAACCTGTTCTATCCGGGTTAACCGGTTCAAACTGGTTTTATCCGGTTTAAACTGGTTCAATCCGGTTCAATCCGGTTTTATCCGGTTGAAACCGGTTCAATCCGGTTCTATCCGTTTTAAACCGGTTTAAACCGGTTCAATCCTGTTCCATCCGGTTTAAACCGGTTTAAACCGGTTCAATCCGGTTCTATCCGGTTTAAACCGGTACAATCCGGTTCTATCCGGTTTAAACCGGTTTAAACCGGTTCAATCCGTTTCTATCCAGTTTAAATCGGTTCAATCCGGATCTATCCGATATAAACTGGTTTAAACCGGTTCAATCCGGTTCTATTCGGTGTAAACCGGTTCAATCCGGTTCTCTCCGGTTTAAACCGGTTTAAACCGGTTCAATCTGGTTCTATCTGGTTTAAACCGGTTCTATCCGGTTCTATCCGGTTTAAACAGGTTTGAACCGATTCAATCCGTTTTCATCCAGTTTAAACTGGTTCAATCCGGTTCTATCCGGTTTAAACCGGTTCAATCCGGTTCTATCCGGTTTAAACCGGTTCTATCCGGTTGTATCCGGTTTTAACCGGTTTAAACCGGTTCAATCCGGTTCTATCCGGTTTAAACCAGTTTAAACCGGTTCAAGCCGTTTCTATCCGGTTTAAACCGGTTCAATCCGGTTCTATCCGGTTTAAACCGGTTTAAACAGGTTCAATACGTTGTTATCTGGTTTAACCCGGTTTAAACCGGTTCAATCCGGTTCTATCCGGTTTAAACCGGTTCAATCCGGTTCTATCCGGTTTAAACTGGTTTAAAACGGTTCAATCCGGTACTGTCCGGTTGTATCCGGTTTAAACCGGTTCAATCCGGTTTTATCCGGTTTCAACCGGTTTAAACCTGTTCTATCCGGGTTAACCGGTTCAATCCGGTTTTATCCGGTTGAAACCGGTTCAATCCGGTTCTATCCGTTTTAAACCGGTTTAAACCGGTTCAATCCGGATCTATCCAGTTTAAACTGGTTCTATCCGGTTCTATCCGGTTTAAGCCGGTTTAAACCGGTTCTATCCGGTTCTATCCGGTATAAACCGGTTCAGTCCGGTTTTATCCGGTTTAAACCGGTTCAATTTGGTTTTATCCGGTTTAAACCAGTTTAAACCGGTTCAATCCGGTTTTATCCGGTTTAAACCAGTTCTGTCCGGTTCTATCTGATTTAAACCTGTTTAATCCGGTTCAATACGGTTTTGTCCGGTTGAAACCGGATCAATCCAGTTGTATCCGATTTAAACCGGTTTAAACCGGTTCAATCCTGTTCTATCCGGTTTAAACCGGTTCAAACCGGTTCTATCTGGTTTCATCTGCTTTAAACCAATTTAAACCGGTTCAATCCGGTTTTATCTGGTTTAAACAGGTTCAATCCGGTTTTGTCCAGTTGAAACTGGTTTAACCGGTTCAATCCGGTTTTATCCGGTACTAACCAGTTCTATCCAGCTTAAACCTGTTTTAACCAGTTCAATCCAGGTTTATCCGGTTTAAACCAGTTCTATCCGGTTCTATCCGGTTTAAACTGGTTTAAACCAGTTCAATCCTGTTCTATCCGGTTTAAACCGGTTTAAACCGGTTGAATCCGGTTCTATCCAGTTTAAACCGGTTCAATCCGTATCTATACGATTTAAACCGGTTTAAACCGCTTCAATCCGGTTCTATCCGGTTTAAACGCATTCAATCCGGTTCTATCCGGTTTAAACTGGTTTAAACTGGTTCTATCCCGTTCTATCCAGTTTAAACCGGTTAAAACCGATTCAATCCATTTTTATCCGGTTTAAACCGCTTCTATCCGGTTCTATCCAGTTTAAACCGGTTTAAACTGGTTCAATCCGGTTTTATCCGGTTTAAACCGGTTCAATCTGGTTTCATCCGGTTTAAACCAGTTTAAACCGGTTCAATCCGGTTTTATCTGGTTTAAACTGGTTCAATCCGGTTTTATCTGGTTTAAACTGGTTCAATCCGGTTTTATCCGGTTGAAACTGGTTTAACCGGTTCAATCCGGTTTTATCCAGTTTGAACCAGTTCTATCCGGTTCTATCCATCTTAAACCGGTTTTAACCGGATCAATCCTGTTTTATCCGGTTTAAACCGGTTCTATCCGGTGCTATCCGGTTTAAACTGGTTTAAACCGGTTCAATCCTGTTGTATCCGGTTTAAACCGGTTTAAACCGGTTCAATCCTGTTCTATCCGGTTTAAACCGGTTCAAACCGGTTCTATCCAGTTTAAACCGGTTCAATCCGGTTCTATCCAGTTTAAATCGGTTCAATCCGGATCTATCCGATATAATCCGGTTTAAACCGGTTCAATCCGGTTCTATCCGGTTCTATCCGGTGTAAACCGGTTCAGTCCGGTTCTATCCGGTTTAAACCTGTTCAATCTGGTTCTATCTGGTTCTATCCGTTTAAACCGGTTTAAACTGGTTCAATCCGGTTCTATACGGTTTAAACTGGTTCAATCCGGTTCTATCCGGTGTAAACCGGTTCAATCCGGTTCTATCCGGTTTAAACCGGTTCAATCCGTTTCTATCCGGTTCAAACAGGTTTAAACCGGTTCTATCCGGTTCTATCCGGTTTAAACAGGTTTGAACCGATTCAATCCGTTTTCATCCAGTTTAAACTGGTTCTATCTGGTTCTACCCGGTTTAAACCGGTTTAAACCAGTTCAATCCGGTTTTATCTGGTTTAAACTGGTTCAATCCGGTATTATCCGGTTGAAACTGGTTTAACCGGTTCAATCCAGTTTTATCCGGTTTGAACCAGTTCTATCTGGTTCTATCCAGTTTAAACCGGTTTAAACGGGTTCAATCTGGTTTTCTCCGTTTTAAACTGGTTTAAACCGGTTCAATCCGGTTTTATCCGGTTAAAACCTGTTTAATCCGGTTCAATCCGGTTGTATCCGGTTTAAACCCGTTTAAACCGGTGCAATCCGGTTTTATCAGGTTTAAACCAGTTCTATACGGTTCTATCCGGTTTAAACCTGTTTAATCCGGTTCAATCCGGTTTTATCCTGTATAAACCGGTTCAATCCGGTTCTATCCGGTTAAAACCGGTTTAAACCGGTTCAATCCGCTTCTATCCGGTTTAAACCGGTTTAAACAGGTTCAATTCATTGCTATCCGGTTTAACCCGGTTTAAACCGGTTCAATCCGGTTCTATCCGATTCTATCCGGTTTAAACCGGTTCAATCCGGTTCTATCCAGTTTAAACCGGTTTAAAGGGATTCAATCCGTTTTTATCCGGTTTAAACCGGTTCTATCTGGATTCATCTGGCTTAAACCAGTTTAAACCGGTTCAATCCGGTTTTATCTGGTTTAAACTGGTTCAATCCGGTTTTGTCCGGTTGAAACTGGTTTAACCGGTTCAATCCGGTTTTATCCGGTTCGAACCGGTTCTATCCAGCTTAAACCTGTTTTAACCGGTTCAATCCGGTTTTATCCGGTTTTAACCGGTTCTATCCGGTTCTATCCGGTTTAAACCGGTTTAAACCGGTTCAATCCGGTTCTATCCGGTTTAAACCGGTTTAAACCGGTTCTATCCGGTTTAAACTCGTTCAATCCGGTTGAAACTGGTTTAAACTGGTTCTGTCCCGTTCTATCCAGTTTAAACCGGTTCAAACCTATTCAATCCATTTTTATCCGGTTTAAACCTCTTCTATCCGGTTCTATCCAGTTTAAACTGGTTCAATCCGGTTCTATCCAGTTAAAACCGGTTCAATCCGGTTCTATCCGGTTTAAACCGGTTTAAACCGGTTCAATCCGGTTCTATCCGGTTTAAACCGGTTTAAACCGGTTCTGTCAGGTTTAAACCGGTTCAATCCGGTTCTATCCGGTTTAAACTGGTTTAAACTGGTTCTATCCCATTCTATCCGGTTAAAACCGGTTTAAACCGATTCAATCCGTTTTTATCCGGTTCAAACCGGTTCTATCCGGTTCTATCCAGTTTAAACTGGTTTACACTGGTTCAATCCGGTTTTATCCGGTTTAAACCGGTTCAATTTGGTTTTATCCGGATTAAACTGGTTTAAACGGGTTCAATCCAGTTTCATCCGGTTTATACCGGTACAATCTGGTTTCATCCGGTTTAAACCGGTTTAAACTGGTTCAATCCGGTTTTATCTGGTTTAAACTGGTTCAATCCGGTTTTATCCAGTTGAAACTGGTTTAACCGGTTCAATCCGGTTTTATCCAGTTGGAACCGGTTCTATCCGGTTCTATCCAGCTTAAACCGGTTTTAACCGGTTCAATCCGGTTAAAACCAGTTCTATCCGGTTCTATCCGGTTTAAACTGGTTTAAACCGGTTCAATCCTGTTCTATCCGGTTCAATCCAGTTTAAACCGGTTCAATCCGGTTCTATCCGGTTTAAACCGGTTCAATCCGTTTCTATCCGTTTTAAACCGGTTCAATCCGGTTCTATCCGGTTTAAACCGGTTCAATCCGGTTCTATCCGGTTTAAACCGGTTCAATCCTGTTCTATCCGGTTTAAACCGGTTCAATCCGTTTCTATCCGGTTTAAACTGGTTTAAACCAGTTCTATCCGGATCTCTCCAGTTTAAACAGGTTTAAACCGATTCAATCCGTTTTTATCCGGTTTAAACCAGTTCTATCTGGTTCTATCCGGTTTAAACCGGTTCAATCCTGTTCTATCCGGTTTAAACCGGTTCAATCCGTTTCTATCCGGTTTAAACTGGGTTAAACTGGTTCTATCCGGTTTAAACAGGTTTGAACCGATTCAATCCGTTTTCATCCAGTTTAAACTGGTTCAATCCGGTTCTATCCGGTTTAAACCGGTTCAATCCGGTTCTATCCGGTTTAAACCGGTTCTATCCGGTTGTATCCGGTTTAAACCGGTTTAAACCGGTTCAAACCGGTTCTATCCGGTTTAAACCAGTTTAAACCGGTTCAATCCGTTTCTATCCGGTTTAAACCGGTTCAATCCGGTTCTATCTGGTTTAAACCGGTTTAAACAGGTTCAATACGTTGTTATCTGGTTTAACCCGGTTTAAACCGGTTCAATCCGGTTCAATCCAGTTTCATCCGGTTTATACCGGTACAATCTGGTTTCATCCGGTTTAAACCGGTTTAAACTGGTTCAATCCGGTTTTATCTGGTTTAAACTGGTTCAATCCGGTTTTATCCAGTTGAAACTGGTTTAACCGGTTCAATCCGGTTTTATCCAGTTGGAACCGGTTCTATCCGGTTCTATCCAGCTTAAACCGGTTTTAACCGGTTCAATCCAGTTAAAACCAGTTCTATCCGGTTCTATCCGGTTTAAACTGGTTTAAACCGGTTCAATCCTGTTCTATCCGGTTCAATCCAGTTTAAACTGGTTCAATCCGGTTCTATCCGGTTTAAACCGGTTCAATCCGTTTCTATCCGGTTTAAACCGGTTCAATCCGGTTCTATCCGGTTTAAACCGGTTCAATCCGGTTCTATCCGGTTTAAACCGGTTCAATCCTGTTCTATCCGGTTTAAACCGGTTCAATCCGTTTCTATCCGGTTTAAACTGGTTTAAACCAGTTCTATCCGGATCTCTCCAGTTTAAACAGGTTTAAACCGATTCAATCCGTTTTTATCCGGTTTAAACCAGTTCTATCTGGTTCTATCCGGTTTAAACCGGTTCAATCCTGTTCTATCCGGTTTAAACCGGTTCAATCCGTTTCTATCCGGTTTAAACTGGGTTAAACTGGTTCTATCCGGTTTAAACAGGTTTGAACCGATTCAATCCGTTTTCATCCAGTTTAAACTGGTTCAATCCGGTTCTATCCGGTTTAAACCGGTTCAAACCGGTTCTATCCGGTTTAAACCAGTTTAAACCGGTTCAATCCGTTTCTATCCGGTTTAAACCGGTTCAATCCGGTTCTATCCGGTTTAACCCGGTTCAATCCGGTTCAATCCGGGTCTATCCAGTATAAACCGGTTCTATCAGGTTCTATCCGGTTTAAACCGGTTTAAACCGGTTCTATCCGGTTCTATCCAGTTTAAACCTGTTTAATCCGGTTCAATCCGGTTTGATCCGGTTTAAACCGGTTTAAACGGTTCAATCCGGTTTTATCCGGTTTAAACCGGTTCTATCTGGTTTAAACCGGTTTAAACCGGTTCAATCCGGTTTTCTCCAGTTTAAACCGGTTCAATCCGATTTTATCCGGTTAAAACCGGTTTAAACCGGTTCAATCCGGTTTTATCCGGTTTAAACCAGTTCTATCCGGTTCTATCCAGTTTAATCCTGTTTAAACCGGTTCAATCCGGTTCTATCCGGTTTAAACCGGTTTAAACCGGTTCAATCCGGTTCTATCCGGTTTAAACCGGTTTAAACCGGTTCTGTCAGGTTTAAACCGGTTCAATCCGGTTCTATCCGGTTTAAACTGGTTTAAACTGGTTCTATCCCATTCTATCCGGTTAAAACCGGTTTAAACCGATTCAATCCGTTTTTATCCGGTTCAAACCGGTTCTATCCGGTTCTATCCAGTTTAAACCGGTTTACACTGGTTCAATCCGGTTTTATCCGGTTTAAACCGGTTCAATTTGATTTTATCCGGATTAAACTGGTTTAAACGGGTTCAATCCAGTTTCATCCGGTTTATACCGGTACAATCTGGTTTCATCCGGTTTAAACCGGTTTAAACTGGTTCAATCCGGTTTTATCTGGTTTAAACTGGTTCAATCCGGTTTTATCCAGTTGAAACTGGTTTAACCGGTTCAATCCGGTTTTATCCAGTTGGAACCGGTTCTATCCGGTTCTATCCAGCTTAAACCGGTTTTAACCGGTTCAATCCGGTTAAAACCAGTTCTATCCGGTTCTATCCGGTTTAAACTGGTTTAAACCGGTTCAATCCTGTTCTATCCGGTTCAATCCAGTTTAAACCGGTTCAATCCGGTTCTATCCGGTTTAAACCGGTTCAATCCGTTTCTATCCGTTTTAAACCGGTTCAATCCGGTTCTATCCGGTTTAAACCGGTTCAATCCGGTTCTATCCGGTTTAAACCGGTTCAATCCTGTTCTATCCGGTTTAAACCGGTTCAATCCGTTTCTATCCGGTTTAAACTGGTTTAAACCAGTTCTATCCGGATCTCTCCAGTTTAAACAGGTTTAAACCGATTCAATCCGTTTTTATCCGGTTTAAACCAGTTCTATCTGGTTCTATCCGGTTTAAACCGGTTCAATCCTGTTCTATCCGGTTTAAACCGGTTCAATCCGTTTCTATCCGGTTTAAACTGGGTTAAACTGGTTCTATCCGGTTTAAACAGGTTTGAACCGATTCAATCCGTTTTCATCCAGTTTAAACTGGTTCAATCCGGTTCTATCCGGTTTAAACCGGTTCAATCCGGTTCTATCCGGTTGTATCCGGTTTAAACCGGTTCAATCCGGTTCTGTCCGGTTTAAACCGGTTAAACCCGGTTCAATCCGGTTCTATCCGGTTTAAACCGGTTTAAACCGGTTCAAACCGGTTCTATCTGGTTCAAACCGGTTCACTCCGGTTCTATCCGGTTTAAACTGGTTTAAACCGGTTCAATCTGGTTCTATCCGGTTGTATCCGGTTTAAACCGGTTCAATCCGGTTCTATCCGGTTTAAACTGGTTTAAACCGGTTCAATCTGGTTCTATCCGGTTGTATCCGGTTTAAACCGGTTCAATCCGGTTCTATCCGGTTTAAAACGGTTTAAACCTGTTCTATCCGGTTTAAACCGGTTCAATCCGGTTCTATCCGGTTGAAACTGGTTTAAACCAGTTCAATCGGTTTTATCCGGTTTAAACTGGTTCAATCCGGTTTTATCCGGTTGAAACCGGTTTAACCGGTTCAATCTGGTTTTATCCGGTTTAAACTGGTTCAATCCGGCTCAATCCGGTTTTATCTGGTTTAAACCGGTTCACTCCGGTTTTATCCGGTTTAAACTGGTTTAAAACGGTTCAATCCGGTACTGTCCGGTTGTATCCGGTTTAAACCGGTTCAATCCGGTTTTATCCGGTTTCAACCGGTTTAAACCTGTTCTATCCGGGTTAACCGGTTCAAACTGGTTTTATCCGGTTTAAACTGGTTCAATCCGGTTCAATCCGGTTTTATCCGGTTGAAACCGGTTCAATCCGGTTCTATCCGTTTTAAACCGGTTTAAACCGGTTCAATCCTGTTCCATCCGGTTTAAACCGGTTTAAACCGGTTCAATCCGGTTCTATCCGGTTTAAACCGGTACAATCCGGTTCTATCCGGTTTAAACCGGTTTAAACCGGTTCAATCCGTTTCTATCCAGTTTAAATCGGTTCAATCCGGATCTATCCGATATAAACTGGTTTAAACCGGTTCAATCCGGTTCTATCCGGTTCTATTCGGTGTAAACCGGTTCAATCCGGTTCTCTCCGGTTTAAACCGGTTTAAACCGGTTCAATCTGGTTCTATCTGGTTTAAACCGGTTCTATCCGGTTCTATCCGGTTTAAACAGGTTTGAACCGATTCAATCCGTTTTCATCCAGTTTAAACTGGTTCAATCCGGTTCTATCCGGTTTAAACCGGTTCAATCCGGTTCTATCCGGTTTAAACCGGTTCTATCCGGTTGTATCCGGTTTAAACCGGTTTAAACCGGTTCAATCCGGTTCTATCCGGTTTAAACCAGTTTAAACCGGTTCAAGCCGTTTCTATCCGGTTTAAACCGGTTCAATCCGGTTCTATCCGGTTTAAACCGGTTTAAACAGGTTCAATACGTTGTTATCTGGTTTAACCCGGTTTAAACCGGTTCAATCCGGTTCTATCCGGTTTAAACCGGTTCAATCCGGTTCTATCCGGTTTAAACTGGTTTAAAACTGTTCAATCCGGTACTGTCCGGTTGTATCCGGTTTAAACCGGTTCAATCCGGTTTTATCCGGTTTCAACCGGTTTAAACCTGTTCTATCCGGGTTAACCGGTTCAATCCGGTTTTATCCGGTTGAAACCGGTTCAATCCGGTTCTATCCGTTTTAAACCGGTTTAAACCGGTTCAATCCGGATCTATCCAGTTTAAACTGGTTCTATCCGGTTCTATCCGGTTTAAGCCGGTTTAAACCGGTTCTATCCGGTTCTATCCGGTATAAACCGGTTCAGTCCGGTTTTATCCGGTTTAAACCGGTTCAATTTGGTTTTATCCGGTTTAAACCAGTTTAAACCGGTTCAATCCGGTTTTATCCGGTTTAAACCAGTTCTGTCCGGTTCTATCTGATTTAAACCTGTTTAATCCGGTTCAATACGGTTTTGTCCGGTTGAAACCGGATCAATCCAGTTGTATCCGATTTAAACCGGTTTAAACCGGTTCAATCCTGTTCTATCCGGTTTAAACCGGTTCAAACCGGTTCTATCTGGTTTCATCTGCTTTAAACCAGTTTAAACCGGTTCAATCCGGTTTTATCTGGTTTAAACAGGTTCAATCCGGTTTTGTCCAGTTGAAACTGGTTTAACCGGTTCAATCCGGTTTTATCCGGTACTAACCAGTTCTATCCAGCTTAAACCTGTTTTAACCAGTTCAATCCAGGTTTATCCGGTTTAAACCAGTTCTATCCGGTTCTATCCGGTTTAAACTGGTTTAAACCAGTTCAATCCTGTTCTATCCGGTTTAAACCGGTTTAAACCGGTTGAATCCGGTTCTATCCAGTTTAAACCGGTTCAATCCGTATCTATACGATTTAAACCGGTTTAAACCGCTTCAATCCGGTTCTATCCGGTTTAAACGCATTCAATCCGGTTCTATCCGGTTTAAACTGGTTTAAACTGGTTCTATCCCGTTCTATCCAGTTTAAACCGGTTAAAACCGATTCAATCCATTTTTATCCGGTTTAAACCGCTTCTATCCGGTTCTATCCAGTTTAAACCGGTTTAAACTGGTTCAATCCGGTTTTATCCGGTTTAAACCGGTTCAATCTGGTTTCATCCGGTTTAAACCAGTTTAAACCGGTTCAATCCGGTTTTATCTGGTTTAAACTGGTTCAATCCGGTTTTATCTGGTTTAAACTGGTTCAATCCGGTTTTATCCGGTTGAAACTGGTTTAACCGGTTCAATCCGGTTTTATCCAGTTTGAACCAGTTCTATCCGGTTCTATCCATCTTAAACCGGTTTTAACCGGATCAATCCTGTTTTATCCGGTTTAAACCGGTTCTATCCGGTGCTATCCGGTTTAAACTGGTTTAAACCGGTTCAATCCTGTTGTATCCGGTTTAAACCGGTTTAAACCGGTTCAATCCTGTTCTATCCGGTTTAAACCGGTTCAAACCGGTTCTATCCAGTTTAAACCGGTTCAATCCGGTTCTATCCAGTTTAAATCGGTTCAATCCGGATCTATCCGATATAATCCGGTTTAAACCGGTTCAATCCGGTTCTATCCGGTTCTATCCGGTGTAAACCGGTTCAGTCCGGTTCTATCCGGTTTAAACCTGTTCAATCTGGTTCTATCTGGTTCTATCCGTTTAAACCGGTTTAAACTGGTTCAATCCGGTTCTATACGGTTTAAACTGGTTCAATCCGGTTCTATCCGGTGTAAACCGGTTCAATCCGGTTCTATCCGGTTTAAACCGGTTCAATCCGTTTCTATCCGGTTCAAACAGGTTTAAACCGGTTCTATCCGGTTCTATCCGGTTTAAACAGGTTTGAACCGATTCAATCCGTTTTCATCCAGTTTAAACTGGTTCTATCTGGTTCTACCCGGTTTAAACCGGTTTAAACCAGTTCAATCCGGTTTTATCTGGTTTAAACTGGTTCAATCCGGTTTTATCCGGTTGAAACTGGTTTAACCGGTTCAATCCAGTTTTATCCGGTTTGAACCAGTTCTATCTGGTTCTATCCAGTTTAAACCGGTTTAAACGGGTTCAATCTGGTTTTCTCCGTTTTAAACTGGTTTAAACCGGTTCAATCCGGTTTTATCCGGTTAAAACCTGTTTAATCCGGTTCAATCCGGTTGTATCCGGTTTAAACCCGTTTAAACCGGTGCAATCCGGTTTTATCAGGTTTAAACCAGTTCTATACGGTTCTATCCGGTTTAAACCTGTTTAATCCGGTTCAATCCGGTTTTATCCTGTATAAACCGGTTCAATCCGGTTCTATCCGGTTAAAACCGGTTTAAACCGGTTCAATCCGCTTCTATCCGGTTTAAACCGGTTTAAACAGGTTCAATTCATTGCTATCCGGTTTAACCCGGTTTAAACCGGTTCAATCCGGTTCTATCCGATTCTATCCGGTTTAAACCGGTTCAATCCGGTTCTATCCAGTTTAAACCGGTTTAAAGGGATTCAATCCGTTTTTATCCGGTTTAAACCGGTTCTATCTGGATTCATCTGGCTTAAACCAGTTTAAACCGGTTCAATCCGGTTTTATCTGGTTTAAACTGGTTCAATCCGGTTTTGTCCGGTTGAAACTGGTTTAACCGGTTCAATCCGGTTTTATCCGGTTCGAACCGGTTCTATCCAGCTTAAACCTGTTTTAACCGGTTCAATCCGGTTTTATCCGGTTTTAACCGGTTCTATCCGGTTCTATCCGGTTTAAACCGGTTTAAACCGGTTCAATCCGGTTCTATCCGGTTTAAACCGGTTTAAACCGGTTCTATCCGGTTTAAACTCGTTCAATCCGGTTTAAACTGGTTTAAACTGGTTCTGTCCCGTTCTATCCAGTTTAAACCGGTTCAAACCTATTCAATCCATTTTTATCCGGTTTAAACCTCTTCTATCCGGTTCTATCCAGTTTAAACTGGTTCAATCCGGTTCTATCCAGTTAAAACCGGTTCAATCCGGTTCTATCCGGTTTAAACCGGTTTAAACCGGTTCAATCCGGTTCTATCCGGTTTAAACCGGTTTAAACCGGTTCTGTCAGGTTTAAACCGGTTCAATCCGGTTCTATCCGGTTTAAACTGGTTTAAACTGGTTCTATCCCATTCTATCCGGTTAAAACCGGTTTAAACCGATTCAATCCGTTTTTATCCGGTTCAAACCGGTTCTATCCGGTTCTATCCAGTTTAAACTGGTTTACACTGGTTCAATCCGGTTTTATCCGGTTTAAACCGGTTCAATTTGGTTTTATCCGGATTAAACTGGTTTAAACGGGTTCAATCCAGTTTCATCCGGTTTATACCGGTACAATCTGGTTTCATCCGGTTTAAACCGGTTTAAGCTGGTTCAATCCGGTTTTATCTGGTTTAAACTGGTTCAATCCGGTTTTATCCAGTTGAAACTGGTTTAACCGGTTCAATCCGGTTTTATCCAGTTGGAACCGGTTCTATCCGGTTCTATCCAGCTTAAACCGGTTTTAACCGGTTCAATCTGGTTAAAACCAGTTCTATCCGGTTCTATCCGGTTTAAACTGGTTTAAACCGGTTCAATCCTGTTCTATCCGGTTCAATCCAGTTTAAACCGGTTCAATCCGGTTCTATCCGGTTTAAACCGGTTCAATCCGTTTCTATCCGTTTTAAACCGGTTCAATCCGGTTCTATCCGGTTTAAACCGGTTCAATCCGGTTCTATCCGGTTTAAACCGGTTCAATCCTGTTCTATCCGGTTTAAACCGGTTCAATCCGTTTCTATCCGGTTTAAACTGGTTTAAACCAGTTCTATCCGGATCTCTCCAGTTTAAACAGGTTTAAACCGATTCAATCCGTTTTTATCCGGTTTAAACCAGTTCTATCTGGTTCTATCCGGTTTAAACCGGTTCAATCCTGTTCTATCCGGTTTAAACCGGTTCAATCCGTTTCTATCCGGTTTAAACTGGGTTAAACTGGTTCTATCCGGTTTAAACAGGTTTGAACCGATTCAATCCGTTTTCATCCAGTTTAAACTGGTTCAATCCGGTTCTATCCGGTTTAAACCGGTTCAATCCGGTTCTATCCGGTTTAAACCGGTTCTATCCGGTTGTATCCGGTTTAAACCGGTTTAAACCGGTTCAAACCGGTTCTATCCGGTTTAAACCAGTTTAAACCGGTTCAATCCGTTTCTATCCGGTTTAAACCGGTTCAATCCGGTTCTATCTGGTTTAAACCGGTTTAAACAGGTTCAATACGTTGTTATCTGGTTTAACCCGGTTTAAACCGGTTCAATCCGGTTCAATCCAGTTTCATCCGGTTTATACCGGTACAATCTGGTTTCATCCGGTTTAAACCGGTTTAAACTGGTTCAATCCGGTTTTATCTGGTTTAAACTGGTTCAATCCGGTTTTATCCAGTTGAAACTGGTTTAACCGGTTCAATCCGGTTTTATCCAGTTGGAACCGGTTCTATCCGGTTCTATCCAGCTTAAACCGGTTTTAACCGGTTCAATCCAGTTAAAACCAGTTCTATCCGGTTCTATCCGGTTTAAACTGGTTTAAACCGGTTCAATCCTGTTCTATCCGGTTCAATCCAGTTTAAACTGGTTCAATCCGGTTCTATCCGGTTTAAACCGGTTCAATCCGTTTCTATCCGGTTTAAACCGGTTCAATCCGGTTCTATCCGGTTTAAACCGGTTCAATCCGGTTCTATCCGGTTTAAACCGGTTCAATCCTGTTCTATCCGGTTTAAACCGGTTCAATCCGTTTCTATCCGGTTTAAACTGGTTTAAACCAGTTCTATCCGGATCTCTCCAGTTTAAACAGGTTTAAACCGATTCAATCCGTTTTTATCCGGTTTAAACCAGTTCTATCTGGTTCTATCCGGTTTAAACCGGTTCAATCCTGTTCTATCCGGTTTAAACCGGTTCAATCAGTTTCTATCCGGTTTAAACTGGGTTAAACTGGTTCTATCCGGTTTAAACAGGTTTGAACCGATTCAATCCGTTTTCATCCAGTTTAAACTGGTTCAATCCGGTTCTATCCGGTTTAAACCGGTTCAAACCGGTTCTATCCGGTTTAAACCAGTTTAAACCGGTTCAATCCGTTTCTATCCGGTTTAAACCGGTTCAATCCGGTTCTATACGGTTTAACCCGGTTCAATCCGGTTCAATCCGGGTCTATCCAGTATAAACCGGTTCTATCAGGTTCTATCCGGTTTAAACCGGTTTAAACCGGTTCTATCCGGTTCTATCCAGTTTAAACCTGTTTAATCCGGTTCAATCCGGTTTGATCCGGTTTAAACCGGTTTAAACGGTTCAATCCGGTTTTATCCGGTTTAAACCGGTTCTATCTGGTTTAAACCGGTTTAAACCGGTTCAATCCGGTTTTCTCCAGTTTAAACCGGTTCAATCCGATTTTATCCGGTTAAAACCGGTTTAAACCGGTTCAATCCGGTTTTATCCGGTTTAAACCAGTTCTATCCGGTTCTATCCAGTTTAATCCTGTTTAAACCGGTTCAATCCGGTTCTATCCGGTTTAAACCGGTTTAAACCGGTTCAATCCGGTTCTATCCGGTTTAAACCGGTTTAAACCGGTTCTGTCAGGTTTAAACCGGTTCAATCCGGTTCTATCCGGTTTAAACTGGTTTAAACTGGTTCTATCCCATTCTATCCGGTTAAAACCGGTTTAAACCGATTCAATCCGTTTTTATCCGGTTCAAACCGGTTCTATCCGGTTCTATCCAGTTTAAACCGGTTTACACTGGTTCAATCCGGTTTTATCCGGTTTAAACCGGTTCAATTTGATTTTATCCGGATTAAACTGGTTTAAACGGGTTCAATCCAGTTTCATCCGGTTTATACCGGTACAATCTGGTTTCATCCGGTTTAAACCGGTTTAAACTGGTTCAATCCGGTTTTATCTGGTTTAAACTGGTTCAATCCGGTTTTATCCAGTTGAAACTGGTTTAACCGGTTCAATCCGGTTTTATCCAGTTGGAACCGGTTCTATCCGGTTCTATCCAGCTTAAACCGGTTTTAACCGGTTCAATCCGGTTAAAACCAGTTCTATCCGGTTCTATCCGGTTTAAACTGGTTTAAACCGGTTCAATCCTGTTCTATCCGGTTCAATCCAGTTTAAACCGGTTCAATCCGGTTCTATCCGGTTTAAACCGGTTCAATCCGTTTCTATCCATTTTAAACCGGTTCAATCCGGTTCTATCCGGTTTAAACCGGTTCAATCCGGTTCTATCCGGTTTAAACCGGTTCAATCCTGTTCTATCCGGTTTAAACCGGTTCAATCCGTTTCTATCCGGTTTAAACTGGTTTAAACCAGTTCTATCCGGATCTCTCCAGTTTAAACAGGTTTAAACCGATTCAATCCGTTTTTATCCGGTTTAAACCAGTTCTATCTGGTTCTATCCGGTTTAAACCGGTTCAATCCTGTTCTATCCGGTTTAAACCGGTTCAATCCGTTTCTATCCGGTTTAAACTGGGTTAAACTGGTTCTATCCGGTTTAAACAGGTTTGAACCGATTCAATCCGTTTTCATCCAGTTTAAACTGGTTCAATCCGGTTCTATCCGGTTTAAACCGGTTCAATCCGGTTCTATCCGGTTTAAACCGGTTCTATCCGGTTGTATCCGGTTTAAACCGGTTTAAACCGGTTCAAACCGGTTCTATCCGGTTTAAACCGGTTTAAACCGGTTCAATCCGTTTCTATCCGGTTTAAACCGGTTCAATCCGGTTCTATCTGGTTTAAACCGGTTTAAACAGGTTCAATACGTTGTTATCTGGTTTAACCCGGTTTAAACCGGTTCAATCCGGTTCAATCCAGTTTCATCCGGTTTATACCGGTACAATCTGGTTTCATCCGGTTTAAACCGGTTTAAACTGGTTCAATCCGGTTTTATCTGGTTTAAACTGGTTCAATCCGGTTTTATCCAGTTGAAACTGGTTTAACCGGTTCAATCCGGTTTTATCCAGTTGGAACCGGTTCTATCCGGTTCTATCCAGCTTAAACCGGTTTTAACCGGTTCAATCCAGTTAAAACCAGTTCTATCCGGTTCTATCCGGTTTAAACTGGTTTAAACCGGTTCAATCCTGTTCTATCCGGTTCAATCCAGTTTAAACTGGTTCAATCCGGTTCTATCCGGTTTAAACCGGTTCAATCCGTTTCTATCCGGTTTAAACCGGTTCAATCCGGTTCTATCCGGTTTAAACCGGTTCAATCCGGTTCTATCCGGTTTAAACCGGTTCAATCCTGTTCTATCCGGTTTAAACCGGTTCAATCCGTTTCTATCCGGTTTAAACTGGTTTAAACCAGTTCTATCCGGATCTCTCCAGTTTAAACAGGTTTAAACCGATTCAATCCGTTTTTATCCGGTTTAAACCAGTTCTATCTGGTTCTATCCGGTTTAAACCGGTTCAATCCTGTTCTATCCGGTTTAAACCGGTTCAATCCGTTTCTATCCGGTTTAAACTGGGTTAAACTGGTTCTATCCGGTTTAAACAGGTTTGAACCGATTCAATCCGTTTTCATCCAGTTTAAACTGGTTCAATCCGGTTCTATCCGGTTTAAACCGGTTCAAACCGGTTCTATCCGGTTTAAACCAGTTTAAACCGGTTCAATCCGTTTCTATCCGGTTTAAACTGGTTCAATCCGGTTCTATCCGGTTTAACCCGGTTCAATCCGGTTCAATCCGGGTCTATCCAGTATAAACCGGTTCTATCAGGTTCTATCCGGTTTAAACCGGTTTAAACCGGTTCTATCCGGTTCTATCCAGTTTAAACCTGTTTAATCCGGTTCAATCCGGTTTGATCCGGTTTAAACCGGTTTAAACGGTTCAATCCGGTTTTATCCGGTTTAAACCGGTTCTATCTGGTTTAAACCGGTTTAAACCGGTTCAATCCGGTTTTCTCCAGTTTAAACCGGTTCAATCCGATTTTATCCGGTTAAAACCGGTTTAAACCGGTTCAATCCGGTTTTATCCGGTTTAAACCAGTTCTATCCGGTTCTATCCAGTTTAAACCTGTTTAAACCGGTTCAATCCGGTTTTATCCAGTTTAAACCAGTTCAATCCGGTTCTATCTGGTTTAAACCGGTTTAAAGCGGTTCAATCCGGTTCTATCCGGTTTAAACCGGTTCAATCCGGTTCTGTCCGGTTTAAACCGGTTAAACCCGGTTCAATCCGGTTCTATCCGGTTTAAACCGGTTTAAACCGGTTCAAACCGGTTCTATCTGGTTCAAACCGGTTCACTCCGGTTCTATCCGGTTTAAACTGGTTTAAACCGGTTGAATCTGGTTCTATCCGGTTGTATCCGGTTTAAACCGGTTCAATCCGGTTCTATCTGGTTTAAAACGGTTTAAACCTGTTCTATCCGGTATAAACCGGTTCAATCCGGTTCTATCCGGTTGAAACTGGTTTAAACCGGTTCAATCGGTTTTATCCGGTTTAAACTGGTTCAATCCGGTTTTATCCGGTTGAAACCGGTTTAACCGGTTCAATCCGGTTTTATCCGGTTTAAACTGGTTCAATCCGGCTCAATCCGGTTTTATCCGGTTTAAACCGGTTCAATCCGTATCTATCCGGTTTAAACCGGTTCAATCGGTTTTATCCGGTTTAAACCAGTTCTATCCGGTTCTATCCAGTTTAAACCTGTTTAAACCGGTTCAATCCGGTTTTATCCAGTTTAAACCAGTTCAATCCGGTTCTATCTGGTTTAAACCGGTTTAAAGCGGTTCAATCCGGTTCTATCCGGTTTAAACCGGTTCAATCCGGTTCTGTCCGGTTTAAACCGGTTAAACCCGGTTCAATCCGGTTCTATCCGGTTTAAACCGGTTTAAACCGGTTCAAACCGGTTCTATCTGGTTCAAACCGGTTCACTCCGGTTCTATCCGGTTTAAACTGGTTTAAACCGGTTCAATCTGGTTCTATCCGGTTGTATCCGGTTTAAACCGGTTCAATCCGGTTCTATCCGGTTTAAAACGGTTTAAACCTGTTCTATCCGGTTTAAACCGGTTCAATCCGGTTCTATCCGGTTGAAACTGGTTTAAACCAGTTCAATCGGTTTTATCCGGTTTAAACTGGTTCAATCCGGTTTTATCCGGTTGAAACCGGTTTAACCGGTTCAATCTGGTTTTATCCGGTTTAAACTGGTTCAATCCGGCTCAATCCGGTTTTATCTGGTTTAAACCGGTTCACTCCGGTTTTATCCGGTTTAAACTGGTTTAAAACGGTTCAATCCGGTACTGTCCGGTTGTATCCGGTTTAAACCGGTTCAATCCGGTTTTATCCGGTTTCAACCGGTTTAAACCTGTTCTATCCGGGTTAACCGGTTCAAACTGGTTTTATCCGGTTTAAACTGGTTCAATCCGGTTCAATCCGGTTTTATCCGGTTGAAACCGGTTCAATCCGGTTCTATCCGGTTTAAACCGGTTCAATCCTGTTCCATCCGGTTTAAACCGGTTTAAACCGGTTCAATCCGGTTCTATCCGGTTTAAACCGGTACAATCCGGTTCTATCCGGTTTAAAACCGGTTTAAACCGGTTCAATCCGTTTCTATCCAGTTTAAATCGGTTCAATCCGGATCTATCCGATATAAACTGGTTTAAACCGGTTCAATCCGGTTCTATCCGGTTCTATTCGGTGTAAACCGGTTCAATCCGGTTCTCTCCGGTTTAAACCGGTTTAAACCGGTTCAATCTGGTTCTATCTGGTTTAAACCGGTTCTATCCGGTTCTATCCGGTTTAAACAGGTTTGAACCGATTCAATCCGTTTTCATCCAGTTTAAACTGGTTCAATCCGGTTCTATCCGGTTTAAACCGGTTCAATCCGGTTCTATCCGGTTTAAACCGGTTCTATCCGGTTGTATCCGGTTTAAACCGGTTTAAACCGGTTCAATCCGGTTCTATCCAGTTTAAACCAGTTTAAACCGGTTCAAGCCGTTTCTATCCGGTTTAAACCGGTTCAATCCGGTTCTATCCGGTTTAAACCGGTTTAAACAGGTTCAATACGTTGTTATCTGGTTTAACCCGGTTTAAACCGGTTCAATCCGGTTCTATCCGGTTTAAACCGGTTCAATCCGGTTCTATCCGGTTTAAACTGGTTTAAAACGGTTCAATCCGGTACTGTCCGGTTGTATCCGGTTTAAACCGGTTCAATCCGGTTTTATCCGGTTTCAACCGGTTTAAACCTGTTCTATCCGGGTTAACCGGTTCAATCCGGTTTTATCCGGTTGAAACCGGTTCAATCCGGTTCTATCCGTTTTAAACCGGTTTAAACCGGTTCAATCCGGATCTATCCAGTTTAAACTGGTTCTATCCGGTTCTATCCGGTTTAAGCCGGTTTAAACCGGTTCTATCCGGTTCTATCCGTTATAAACCGGTTCAGTCCGGTTTTATCCGGTTTAAACCGGTTCAATTTGGTTTTATCCGGTTTAAACCAGTTTAAACCGGTTCAATCCGGTTTTATCCGGTTTAAACCAGTTCTGTCCGGTTCTATCTGATTTAAACCTGTTTAATCCGGTTCAATACGGTTTTGTCCGGTTGAAACCGGATCAATCCAGTTGTATCCGATTTAAACCGGTTTAAACCGGTTCAATCCTGTTCTATCCGGTTTAAACCGGTTCAAACCGGTTCTATCTGGTTTCATCTGCTTTAAACCAGTTTAAACCGGTTCAATCCGGTTTTATCTGGTTTAAACAGGTTCAATCCGGTTTTGTCCAGTTGAAACTGGTTTAACCGGTTCAATCCAGTTTTATCCGGTACTAACCAGTTCTATCCAGCTTAAACCTGTTTTAACCAGTTCAATCCAGGTTTATCCGGTTTAAACCAGTTCTATCCGGTTCTATCCGGTTTAAACTGGTTTAAACCAGTTCAATCCTGTTCTATCCGGTTTAAACCGGTTTAAACCGGTTGAATCCGGTTCTATCCAGTTTAAACCGGTTCAATCCGTATCTATACGATTTAAACCGGTTTAAACCGCTTCAATCCGGTTCTATCCGGTTTAAACGCATTCAATCCGGTTCTATCCGGTTTAAACTGGTTTAAACTGGTTCTATCCCGTTCTATCCAGTTTAAACCGGTTAAAACCGATTCAATCCATTTTTATCCGGTTTAAACCGCTTCTATCCGGTTCTATCCAGTTTAAACCGGTTTAAACTGGTTCAATCCGGTTTTATCCGGTTTAAACCGGTTCAATCTGGTTTCATCCGGTTTAAACCAGTTTAAACCAGTTCAATCCGGTTTTATCTGGTTTAAACTGGTTCAATCCGGTTTTATCTGGTTTAAACTGGTTCAATCCGGTTTTATCCGGTTGAAACTGGTTTAACCGGTTCAATCCGGTTTTATCCAGTTTGAACCGGTTCTATCCGGTTCTATCCATCTTAAACCGGTTTTAACCGGATCAATCCTGTTTTATCCGGTTTAAACCGGTTCTATCCGGTGCTATCCGGTTTAAACTGGTTTAAACCGGTTCAATCCTGTTGTATCCGGTTTAAACCGGTTTAAACCGGTTCAATCCTGTTCTATCCGGTTTAAACCGGTTCAAACCGGTTCTATCCAGTTTAAACCGGTTCAATCCGGTTCTATCCAGTTTAAATCGGTTCAATCCGGATCTATCCGATATAATCCGGTTTAAACCGGTTCAATCCGGTTCTATCCGGTTCTATCCGGTGTAAACCGGTTCAGTCCGGTTCTATCCGGTTTAAACCTGTTCAATCTGGTTCTATCCGGTTCTATCCGTTTAAACCGGTTTAAACTGGTTCAATCCGGTTCTATACGGTTTAAACTGGTTCAATCCGGTTCTATCCGGTGTAAACCGGTTCAATCCGGTTCTATCCGGTTTAAACCGGTTCAATCCGTTTCTATCCGGTTCAAACAGGTTTAAACCGGTTCTATCCGGTTCTATCCGGTTTAAACAGGTTTGAACCGATTCAATCCGTTTTCATCCAGTTTAAACTGGTTCTATCTGGTTCTACCCGGTTTAAACCGGTTTAAACCAGTTCAATCCGGTTTTATCTGGTTTAAACTGGTTCAATCCGGTTTTATCCGGTTGAAACTGGTTTAACCGGTTCAATCCAGTTTTATCCGGTTTGAACCAGTTCTATCTGGTTCTATCCAGTTTAAACCGGTTTAAACGGGTTCAATCTGGTTTTCTCCGTTTTAAACTGGTTTAAACCGGTTCAATCCGGTTTTATCCGGTTAAAACCTGTTTAATCCGGTTCAATCCGGTTGTATCCGGTTTAAACCCGTTTAAACCGGTGCAATCCGGTTTTATCAGGTTTAAACCAGTTCTATACGGTTCTATCCGGTTTAAACCTGTTTAATCCGGTTCAATCCGGTTTTATCCTGTATAAACCGGTTCAATCCGGTTCTATCCGGTTAAAACCGGTTTAAACCGGTTCAATCCGCTTCTATCCGGTTTAAACCGGTTTAAACAGGTTCAATTCATTGCTATCCGGTTTAACCCGGTTTAAACCGGTTCAATCCGGTTCTATCCGATTCTATCCGGTTTAAACCGGTTCAATCCGGTTCTATCCAGTTTAAACCGGTTTAAAGGGATTCAATCCGTTTTTATCCGGTTTAAACTGGTTCTATCTGGATTCATCTGGCTTAAACCAGTTTAAACCGGTTCAATCCGGTTTTATCTGGTTTAAACTGGTTCAATCCGGTTTTGTCCGGTTGAAACTGGTTTAACCGGTTCAATCCGGTTTTATCCGGTTCGAACCGGTTCTATCCAGCTTAAACCTGTTTTAACCGGTTCAATCCGGTTTTATCCGGTTTTAACCGGTTCTATCCGGTTCTATCCGGTTTAAACCGGTTTAAACCGGTTCAATCCGGTTCTATCCGGTTTAAACCGGTTTAAACCGGTTCTATCCGGTTTAAACTCGTTCAATCCGGTTTAAACTGGTTTAAACTGGTTCTGTCCCGTTCTATCCAGTTTAAACCGGTTCAAACCTATTCAATCCATTTTTATCCGGTTTAAACCTCTTCTATCCGGTTCTATCCAGTTTAAACTGGTTCAATCCGGTTCTATCCAGTTAAAACCGGTTCAATCCGGTTCTATCCGGTTTAAACCGGTTTAAACCGGTTCAATCCGGTTCTATCCGGTTTAAACCGGTTTAAACCGGTTCTGTCAGGTTTAAACCGGTTCAATCCGGTTCTATCCGGTTTAAACTGGTTTAAACTGGTTCTATCCCATTCTATCCGGTTAAAACCGGTTTAAACCGATTCAATCCGTTTTTATCCGGTTCAAACCGGTTCTATCCGGTTCTATCCAGTTTAAACCGGTTTACACTGGTTCAATCCGGTTTTATCCGGTTTAAACCGGTTCAATTTGGTTTTATCCGGATTAAACTGGTTTAAACGGGTTCAATCCAGTTTCATCCGGTTTATACCGGTACAATCTGGTTTCATCCGGTTTAAACCGGTTTAAACTGGTTCAATCCGGTTTTATCTGGTTTAAACTGGTTCAATCCGGTTTTATCCAGTTGAAACTGGTTTAACCGGTTCAATCCGGTTTTATCCAGTTGGAACCGGTTCTATCCGGTTCTATCCAGCTTAAACCGGTTTTAACCGGTTCAATCCGGTTAAAACCAGTTCTATCCGGTTCTATCCGGTTTAAACTGGTTTAAACCGGTTCAATCCTGTTCTATCCGGTTCAATCCAGTTTAAACCGGTTCAATCCGGTTCTATCCGGTTTAAACCGGTTCAATCCGTTTCTATCCGTTTTAAACCGGTTCAATCCGGTTCTATCCGGTTTAAACCGGTTCAATCCGGTTCTATCCGGTTTAAACCGGTTCAATCCTGTTCTATCCGGTTTAAACCGGTTCAATCCGTTTCTATCCGGTTTAAACTGGTTTAAACCAGTTCTATCCGGATCTCTCCAGTTTAAACAGGTTTAAACCGATTCAATCCGTTTTTATCCGGTTTAAACCAGTTCTATCTGGTTCTATCCGGTTTAAACCGGTTCAATCCTGTTCTATCCGGTTTAAACCGGTTCAATCCGTTTCTATCCGGTTTAAACTGGGTTAAACTGGTTCTATCCGGTTTAAACAGGTTTGAACCGATTCAATCCGTTTTCATCCAGTTTAAACTGGTTCAATCCGGTTCTATCCGGTTTAAACCGGTTCAATCCGGTTCTATCCGGTTTAAACCGGTTCTATCCGGTTGTATCCGGTTTAAACCGGTTTAAACCGGTTCAAACCGGTTCTATCCGGTTTAAACCAGTTTAAACCAGTTCAATCCGTTTCTATCCGGTTTAAACCGGTTCAATCCGGTTCTATCCGGTTTAAACCGGTTTAAACAGGTTCAATACGTTGTTATCTGGTTTAACCCGGTTTAAACCGGTTCAATCCGGTTCAATCCAGTTTCATCCGGTTTATACCGGTACAATCTGGTTTCATCCGGTTTAAACCGGTTTAAACTGGTTCAATCCGGTTTTATCTGGTTTAAACTGGTTCAATCCGGTTTTATCCAGTTGAAACTGGTTTAACCGGTTCAATCCGGTTTTATCCAGTTGGAACCGGTTCTATCCGGTTCTATCCAGCTTAAACCGGTTTTAACCGGTTCAATCCGGTTAAAACCAGTTCTATCCGGTTCTATCCGGTTTAAACTGGTTTAAACCGGTTCAATCCTGTTCTATCCGGTTCAATCCAGTTTAAACCGGTTCAATCCGGTTCTATCCGGTTTAAACCGGTTCAATCCGTTTCTATCCGGTTTAAACCGGTTCAATCCGGTTCTATCCGGTTTAAACCGGTTCAATCCGGTTCTATCCGGTTTAAACCAGTTCAATCCTGTTCTATCCGGTTTAAACGGGTTCAATCCGTTTCTATCCGGTTTAAACTGGTTTAAACCAGTTCTATCCGGATCTCTCCAGTTTAAACAGGTTTAAACCGATTCAATCCGTTTTTATCCGGTTTAAACCAGTTCTATCTGGTTCTATCCGGTTTAAACCGGTTCAATCCTGTTCTATCCAGTTTAAACCGGTTCAATCCGTTTCTATCCGGTTTAAACTGGGTTAAACTGGTTCTATCCGGTTTAAACAGGTTTGAACCGATTCAATCCGTTTTCATCCAGTTTAAACTGGTTCAATCCGGTTCTATCCGGTTTAAACCGGTTCAAACCGGTTCTATCCGGTTTAAACCAGTTTAAACCGGTTCAATCCGTTTCTATCCGGTTTAAACCGGTTCAATCCGGTTCTATCCGGTTTAACCCGGTTCAATCCGGTTCAATCCGGGTCTATCCAGTATAAACCGGTTCTATCAGGTTCTATCCGGTTTAAACCGGTTTAAACCGGTTCTATCCGGTTCTATCCAGTTTAAACCTGTTTAATCCGGTTCAATCCGGTTTGATCCGGTTTAAACCGGTTTAAACGGTTCAATCCGGTTTTATCCGGTTTAAACCGGTTCTATCTGGTTTAAACCGGTTTAAACCGGTTCAATCCGGTTTTCTCCAGTTTAAACCGGTTCAATCCGATTTTATCCGGTTAAAACCGGTTTAAACCGGTTCAATCCGGTTTTATCCGGTTTAAACCAGTTCTATCCGGTTCTATCCAGTTTAAACCTGTTTAAACCGGTTCAATCCGGTTTTATCCAGTTTAAACCAGTTCAATCCGGTTCTATCTGGTTTAAAACCGGTTTAAAGCGGTTCAATCCGGTTCTATCCGGTTTAAACCGGTTCAATCCGGTTCTGTCCGGTTTAAACCGGTTAAACCCGGTTCAATCCGGTTCTATCCGGTTTAAACCGGTTTAAACCGGTTCAAACCGGTTCTATCTGTTTCAAACCGGTTCACTCCGGTTCTATCCGGTTTAAACTGGTTTAAACCGGTTGAATCTGGTTCTATCCGGTTGTATCCGGTTTAAACCGGTTCAATCCGGTTCTATCCGGTTTAAAACGGTTTAAACCTGTTCTATCCGGTATAAACCGGTTCAATCCGGTTCTATCCGGTTGAAACTGGTTTAAACCGGTTCAATCGGTTTTATCCGGTTTAAACCGGTTCAATCGGTTTTATCCGGTTTAAACCGGTTCAATCCGGTTCTATCCGGTTTAAACCGGTTTAAACAGGTTCAATACGTTGTTATCTGGTTTAACCCGGTTTAAACCGGTTCAATCCGGTTCTATCCGGTTTAAACCGGTTCAATCCGGTTCTATCCGGTTTAAACTGGTTTAAAACGGTTCAATCCGGTACTGTCCGGTTGTATCCGGTTTAAACCGGTTCAATCCGGTTTTATCCGGTTTCAACCGGTTTAAACCTGTTCTATCCGGGTTAACCGGTTCAATCCGGTTTTATCCGGTTGAAACCGGTTCAATCCGGTTCTATCCGTTTTAAACCGGTTTAAACCGGTTCAATCCGGATCTATCCAGTTTAAACTGGTTCTATCCGGTTCTATCCGGTTTAAGCCGGTTTAAACCGGTTCTATCCGGTTCTATCCGTTATAAACCGGTTCAGTCCGGTTTTATCCGGTTTAAACCGGTTCAATTTGGTTTTATCCGGTTTAAACCAGTTTAAACCGGTTCAATCCGGTTTTATCCGGTTTAAACCAGTTCTGTCCGGTTCTATCTGATTTAAACCTGTTTAATCCGGTTCAATACGGTTTTGTCCGGTTGAAACCGGATCAATCCAGTTGTATCCGATTTAAACCGGTTTAAACCGGTTCAATCCTGTTCTATCCGGTTTAAACCGGTTCAAACCGGTTCTATCTGGTTTCATCTGCTTTAAACCAGTTTAAACCGGTTCAATCCGGTTTTATCTGGTTTAAACAGGTTCAATCCGGTTTTGTCCAGTTGAAACTGGTTTAACCGGTTCAATCCAGTTTTATCCGGTACTAACCAGTTCTATCCAGCTTAAACCTGTTTTAACCAGTTCAATCCAGGTTTATCCGGTTTAAACCAGTTCTATCCGGTTCTATCCGGTTTAAACTGGTTTAAACCAGTTCAATCCTGTTCTATCCGGTTTAAACCGGTTTAAACCGGTTGAATCCGGTTCTATCCAGTTTAAACCGGTTCAATCCGTATCTATACGATTTAAACCGGTTTAAACCGCTTCAATCCGGTTCTATCCGGTTTAAACGCATTCAATCCGGTTCTATCCGGTTTAAACTGGTTTAAACTGGTTCTATCCCGTTCTATCCAGTTTAAACCGGTTAAAACCGATTCAATCCATTTTTATCCGGTTTAAACCGCTTCTATCCGGTTCTATCCAGTTTAAACCGGTTTAAACTGGTTCAATCCGGTTTTATCCGGTTTAAACCGGTTCAATCTGGTTTCATCCGGTTTAAACCAGTTTAAACCAGTTCAATCCGGTTTTATCTGGTTTAAACTGGTTCAATCCGGTTTTATCTGGTTTAAACTGGTTCAATCCGGTTTTATCCGGTTGAAACTGGTTTAACCGGTTCAATCCGGTTTTATCCAGTTTGAACCGGTTCTATCCGGTTCTATCCATCTTAAACCGGTTTTAACCGGATCAATCCTGTTTTATCCGGTTTAAACCGGTTCTATCCGGTGCTATCCGGTTTAAACTGGTTTAAACCGGTTCAATCCTGTTGTATCCGGTTTAAACCGGTTTAAACCGGTTCAATCCTGTTCTATCCGGTTTAAACCGGTTCAAACCGGTTCTATCCAGTTTAAACCGGTTCAATCCGGTTCTATCCAGTTTAAATCGGTTCAATCCGGATCTATCCGATATAATCCGGTTTAAACCGGTTCAATCCGGTTCTATCCGGTTCTATCCGGTGTAAACCGGTTCAGTCCGGTTCTATCCGGTTTAAACCTGTTCAATCTGGTTCTATCCGGTTCTATCCGTTTAAACCGGTTTAAACTGGTTCAATCCGGTTCTATACGGTTTAAACTGGTTCAATCCGGTTCTATCCGGTGTAAACCGGTTCAATCCGGTTCTATCCGGTTTAAACCGGTTCAATCCGTTTCTATCCGGTTCAAACAGGTTTAAACCGGTTCTATCCGGTTCTATCCGGTTTAAACAGGTTTGAACCGATTCAATCCGTTTTCATCCAGTTTAAACTGGTTCTATCTGGTTCTACCCGGTTTAAACCGGTTTAAACCAGTTCAATCCGGTTTTATCTGGTTTAAACTGGTTCAATCCGGTTTTATCCGGTTGAAACTGGTTTAACCGGTTCAATCCAGTTTTATCCGGTTTGAACCAGTTCTATCTGGTTCTATCCAGTTTAAACCGGTTTAAACGGGTTCAATCTGGTTTTCTCCGTTTTAAACTGGTTTAAACCGGTTCAATCCGGTTTTATCCGGTTAAAACCTGTTTAATCCGGTTCAATCCGGTTGTATCCGGTTTAAACCCGTTTAAACCGGTGCAATCCGGTTTTATCAGGTTTAAACCAGTTCTATACGGTTCTATCCGGTTTAAACCTGTTTAATCCGGTTCAATCCGGTTTTATCCTGTATAAACCGGTTCAATCCGGTTCTATCCGGTTAAAACCGGTTTAAACCGGTTCAATCCGCTTCTATCCGGTTTAAACCGGTTTAAACAGGTTCAATTCATTGCTATCCGGTTTAACCCGGTTTAAACCGGTTCAATCCGGTTCTATCCGATTCTATCCGGTTTAAACCGGTTCAATCCGGTTCTATCCAGTTTAAACCGGTTTAAAGGGATTCAATCCGTTTTTATCCGGTTTAAACTGGTTCTATCTGGATTCATCTGGCTTAAACCAGTTTAAACCGGTTCAATCCGGTTTTATCTGGTTTAAACTGGTTCAATCCGGTTTTGTCCGGTTGAAACTGGTTTAACCGGTTCAATCCGGTTTTATCCGGTTCGAACCGGTTCTATCCAGCTTAAACCTGTTTTAACCGGTTCAATCCGGTTTTATCCGGTTTTAACCGGTTCTATCCGGTTCTATCCGGTTTAAACCGGTTTAAACCGGTTCAATCCGGTTCTATCCGGTTTAAACCGGTTTAAACCGGTTCTATCCGGTTTAAACTCGTTCAATCCGGTTTAAACTGGTTTAAACTGGTTCTGTCCCGTTCTATCCAGTTTAAACCGGTTCAAACCTATTCAATCCATTTTTATCCGGTTTAAACCTCTTCTATCCGGTTCTATCCAGTTTAAACTGGTTCAATCCGGTTCTATCCAGTTAAAACCGGTTCAATCCGGTTCTATCCGGTTTAAACCGGTTTAAACCGGTTCAATCCGGTTCTATCCGGTTTAAACCGGTTTAAACCGGTTCTGTCAGGTTTAAACCGGTTCAATCCGGTTCTATCCGGTTTAAACTGGTTTAAACTGGTTCTATCCCATTCTATCCGGTTAAAACCGGTTTAAACCGATTCAATCCGTTTTTATCCGGTTCAAACCGGTTCTATCCGGTTCTATCCAGTTTAAACCGGTTTACACTGGTTCAATCCGGTTTTATCCGGTTTAAACCGGTTCAATTTGGTTTTATCCGGATTAAACTGGTTTAAACGGGTTCAATCCAGTTTCATCCGGTTTATACCGGTACAATCTGGTTTCATCCGGTTTAAACCGGTTTAAACTGGTTCAATCCGGTTTTATCTGGTTTAAACTGGTTCAATCCGGTTTTATCCAGTTGAAACTGGTTTAACCGGTTCAATCCGGTTTTATCCAGTTGGAACCGGTTCTATCCGGTTCTATCCAGCTTAAACCGGTTTTAACCGGTTCAATCCGGTTAAAACCAGTTCTATCCGGTTCTATCCGGTTTAAACTGGTTTAAACCGGTTCAATCCTGTTCTATCCGGTTCAATCCAGTTTAAACCGGTTCAATCCGGTTCTATCCGGTTTAAACCGGTTCAATCCGTTTCTATCCGTTTTAAACCGGTTCAATCCGGTTCTATCCGGTTTAAACCGGTTCAATCCGGTTCTATCCGGTTTAAACCGGTTCAATCCTGTTCTATCCGGTTTAAACCGGTTCAATCCGTTTCTATCCGGTTTAAACTGGTTTAAACCAGTTCTATCCGGATCTCTCCAGTTTAAACAGGTTTAAACCGATTCAATCCGTTTTTATCCGGTTTAAACCAGTTCTATCTGGTTCTATCCGGTTTAAACCGGTTCAATCCTGTTCTATCCGGTTTAAACCGGTTCAATCCGTTTCTATCCGGTTTAAACTGGGTTAAACTGGTTCTATCCGGTTTAAACAGGTTTGAACCGATTCAATCCGTTTTCATCCAGTTTAAACTGGTTCAATCCGGTTCTATCCGGTTTAAACCGGTTCAATCCGGTTCTATCCGGTTTAAACCGGTTCTATCCGGTTGTATCCGGTTTAAACCGGTTTAAACCGGTTCAAACCGGTTCTATCCGGTTTTAAACCAGTTTAAACCAGTTCAATCCGTTTCTATCCGGTTTAAACCGGTTCAATCCGGTTCTATCCGGTTTAAACCGGTTTAAACAGGTTCAATACGTTGTTATCTGGTTTAACCCGGTTTAAACCGGTTCAATCCGGTTCAATCCAGTTTCATCCGGTTTATACCGGTACAATCTGGTTTCATCCGGTTTAAACCGGTTTAAACTGGTTCAATCCGGTTTTATCTGGTTTAAACTGGTTCAATCCGGTTTTATCCAGTTGAAACTGGTTTAACCGGTTCAATCCGGTTTTATCCAGTTGGAACCGGTTCTATCCGGTTCTATCCAGCTTAAACCGGTTTTAACCGGTTCAATCCGGTTAAAACCAGTTCTATCCGGTTCTATCCGGTTTAAACTGGTTTAAACCGGTTCAATCCTGTTCTATCCGGTTCAATCCAGTTTAAACCGGTTCAATCCGGTTCATCCGGTTTAAACCGGTTCAATCCGTTTCTATCCGGTTTAAACCGGTTCAATCCGGTTCTATCCGGTTTAAACCGGTTCAATCCGGTTCTATCCGGTTTAAACCAGTTCAATCCTGTTCTATCCGGTTTAAACCGGTTCAATCCGTTTCTATCCGGTTTAAACTGGTTTAAACCAGTTCTATCCGGATCTCTCCAGTTTAAACAGGTTTAAACCGATTCAATCCGTTTTTATCCGGTTTAAACCAGTTCTATCTGGTTCTATCCGGTTTAAACCGGTTCAATCCTGTTCTATCCAGTTTAAACCGGTTCAATCCGTTTCTATCCGGTTTAAACTGGGTTAAACTGGTTCTATCCGGTTTAAACAGGTTTGAACCGATTCAATCCGTTTTCATCCAGTTTAAACTGGTTCAATCCGGTTCTATCCGGTTTAAACCGGTTCAAACCGGTTCTATCCGGTTTAAACCAGTTTAAACCGGTTCAATCCGTTTCTATCCGGTTTAAACCGGTTCAATCCGGTTCTATCCGGTTTAACCCGGTTCAATCCGGTTCAATCCGGGTCTATCCAGTATAAACCGGTTCTATCAGGTTCTATCCGGTTTAAACCGGTTTAAACCGGTTCTATCCGGTTCTATCCAGTTTAAACCTGTTTAATCCGGTTCAATCCGGTTTGATCCGGTTTAAACCGGTTTAAACGGTTCAATCCGGTTTTATCCGGTTTAAACCGGTTCTATCTGGTTTAAACCGGTTTAAACCGGTTCAATCCGGTTTTCTCCAGTTTAAACCGGTTCAATCCGATTTTATCCGGTTAAAACCGGTTTAAACCGGTTCAATCCGGTTTTATCCGGTTTAAACCAGTTCTATCCGGTTCTATCCAGTTTAAACCTGTTTAAACCGGTTCAATCCGGTTTTATCCAGTTTAAACCAGTTCAATCCGGTTCTATCTGGTTTAAACCGGTTTAAAGCGGTTCAATCCGGTTCTATCCGGTTTAAACCGGTTCAATCCGGTTCTGTCCGGTTTAAACCGGTTAAACCCGGTTCAATCCGGTTCTATCCGGTTTAAACCGGTTTAAACCGGTTCAAACCGGTTCTATCTGTTTCAAACCGGTTCACTCCGGTTCTATCCGGTTTAAACTGGTTTAAACCGGTTGAATCTGGTTCTATCCGGTTGTATCCGGTTTAAACCGGTTCAATCCGGTTCTATCCGGTTTAAAACGGTTTAAACCTGTTCTATCCGGTATAAACCGGTTCAATCCGGTTCTATCCGGTTGAAACTGGTTTAAACCGGTTCAATCGGTTTTATCCGGTTTAAACTGGTTCAATCCGGTTTTATCCGGTTGAAACCGGTTTAACCGGTTCAATCCGGTTTTATCCGGTTTAAACTGGTTCAATCCGGCTCAATCCGGTTTTATCCGGTTTAAACCGGTTCAATCCGTATCTATCCGGTTTAAACCGGTTCAATCGGTTTTATCCGGTTTAAACCAGTTCTATCCGGTTCTATCCAGTTTAAACCTGTTTAAACCGGTTCAATCCGGTTTTATCCAGTTTAAACCAGTTCAATCCGGTTCTATCTGGTTTAAACCGGTTTAAAGCGGTTCAATCCGGTTCTATCCGGTTTAAACCGGTTCAATCCGGTTCTGTCCGGTTTAAACCGGTTAAACCCGGTTCAATCCGGTTCTATCCGGTTTAAACCGGTTTAAACCGGTTCAAACCGGTTCTATCTGGTTCAAACCGGTTCACTCCGGTTCTATCCGGTTTAAACTGGTTTAAACCGGTTCAATCTGGTTCTATCCGGTTGTATCCGGTTTAAACCGGTTCAATCCGGTTCTATCCGGTTTAAAACGGTTTAAACCTGTTCTATCCGGTTTAAACCAGTTCAATCCGGTTCTATCCGGTTGAAACTGGTTTAAACCAGTTCAATCGGTTTTATCCGGTTTAAACTGGTTCAATCCGGTTTTATCCGGTTGAAACCGGTTTAACCGGTTCAATCTGGTTTTATCCGGTTTAAACTGGTTCAATCCGGCTCAATCCGGTTTTATCTGGTTTAAACCGGTTCACTCCGGTTTTATCCGGTTTAAACTGGTTTAAAACGGTTCAATCCGGTACTGTCCGGTTGTATCCGGTTTAAACCGGTTCAATCCGGTTTTATCCGGTTTCAACCGGTTTAAACCTGTTCTATCCGGGTTAACCGGTTCAAACTGGTTTTATCCGGTTTAAACTGGTTCAATCCGGTTCAATCCGGTTTTATCCGGTTGAAACCGGTTCAATCCGGTTCTATCCGTTTTAAACCGGTTTAAACCGGTTCAATCCTGTTCCATCCGGTTTAAACCGGTTTAAACCGGTTCAATCCGGTTCTATCCGGTTGAAACCGGTACAATCCGGTTCTATCCGGTTTAAACCGGTTTAAACCGGTTCAATCCGTTTCTATCCAGTTTAAATCGGTTCAATCCGGATCTATCCGATATAAACTGGTTTAAACCGGTTCAATCCGGTTCTATCCGGTTCTATTCGGTGTAAACCGGTTCAATCCGGTTCTCTCCAGTTTAAACCGGTTTAAACCGGTTCAATCTGGTTCTATCTGGTTTAAACCGGTTCTATCCGGTTCTATCCGGTTTAAACAGGTTTGAACCGATTCAATCCGTTTTCATCCAGTTTAAACTGGTTCAATCCGGTTCTATCCGGTTTAAACCGGTTCAATCCGGTTCTATCCGGTTTAAACCGGTTCTATCCGGTTGTATCCGGTTTAAACCGGTTTAAACCGGTTCAATCCGGTTCTATCCGGTTTAAACCAGTTTAAACCGGTTCAAGCCGTTTCTATCCGGTTTAAACCGGTTCAATCCGGTTCTATCCGGTTTAAACCGGTTTAAACAGGTTCAATACGTTGTTATCTGGTTTAACCCGGTTTAAACCGGTTCAATCTGGTTCTATCCGGTTTAAACCGGTTCAATCCGGTTCTATCCGGTTTAAACTGGTTTAAAACGGTTCAATCCGGTACTGTCCGGTTGTATCCGGTTTAAACCGGTTCAATCCGGTTTTATCCGGTTTCAACCGGTTTAAACCTGTTCTATCCGGGTTAACCGGTTCAATCCGGTTTTATCCGGTTGAAACCGGTTCAATCCGGTTCTATCCGTTTTAAACCGGTTTAAACCGGTTCAATCCGGATCTATCCAGTTTAAACTGGTTCTATCCGGTTCTATCCGGTTTAAGCCGGTTTAAACCGGTTCTATCCGGTTCTATCCGGTATAAACCGGTTCAGTCCGGTTTTATCCGGTTTAAACCGGTTCAATTTGGTTTTATCCGGTTTAAACCAGTTTAAACCGGTTCAATCCGGTTTTATCCGGTTTAAACCAGTTCTGTCCGGTTCTATCTGATTTAAACCTGTTTAATCCGGTTCAATACGGTTTTGTCCGGTTGAAACCGGATCAATCCAGTTGTATCCGATTTAAACCGGTTTAAACCGGTTCAATCCTGTTCTATCCGGTTTAAACCGGTTCAAACCGGTTCTATCTGGTTTCATCTGCTTTAAACCAGTTTAAACCGGTTCAATCCGGTTTTATCTGGTTTAAACAGGTTCAATCCGGTTTTGTCCAGTTGAAACTGGTTTAACCGGTTCAATCCGGTTTTATCCGGTACTAACCAGTTCTATCCAGCTTAAAACTGTTTTAACCAGTTCAATCCAGGTTTATCCGGTTTAAACCAGTTCTATCCGGTTCTATCCGGTTTAAACTGGTTTAAACCAGTTCAATCCTGTTCTATCCGGTTTAAACCGGTTTAAACCGGTTGAATCCGGTTCTATCCAGTTTAAACCGGTTCAATCCGTATCTATACGATTTAAACCGGTTTAAACCGCTTCAATCCGGTTCTATCCGGTTTAAACGCATTCAATCCGGTTCTATCCGGTTTAAACTGGTTTAAACTGGTTCTATCCCGTTCTATCCAGTTTAAACCGGTTAAAACCGATTCAATCCATTTTTATCCGGTTTAAACCGCTTCTATCCGGTTCTATCCAGTTTAAACCGGTTTAAACTGGTTCAATCCGGTTTTATCCGGTTTAAACCGGTTCAATCTGGTTTCATCCGGTTTAAACCAGTTTAAACCAGTTCAATCCGGTTTTATCTGGTTTAAACTGGTTCAATCCGGTTTTATCTGGTTTAAACTGGTTCAATCCGGTTTTATCCGGTTGAAACTGGTTTAACCGGTTCAATCCGGTTTTATCCAGTTTGAACCGGTTCTATCCGGTTCTATCCATCTTAAACCGGTTTTAACCGGATCAATCCTGTTTTATCCGGTTTAAACCGGTTCTATCCGGTGCTATCCGGTTTAAACTGGTTTAAACCGGTTCAATCCTGTTGTATCCGGTTTAAACCGGTTTAAACCGGTTCAATCCTGTTCTATCCGGTTTAAACCGGTTCAAACCGGTTCTATCCAGTTTAAACCGGTTCAATCCGGTTCTATCCAGTTTAAATCGGTTCAATCCGGATCTATCCGATATAATCCGGTTTAAACCGGTTCAATCCGGTTCTATCCGGTTCTATCCGGTGTAAACCGGTTTCAGTCCGGTTCTATCCGGTTTAAACCTGTTCAATCTGGTTCTATCCGGTTCTATCCGTTTAAACCGGTTTAAACTGGTTCAATCCGGTTCTATACGGTTTAAACTGGTTCAATCCGGTTCTATCCGGTGTAAACCGGTTCAATCCGGTTCTATCCGGTTTAAACCGGTTCAATCCGTTTCTATCCGGTTCAAACAGGTTTAAACCGGTTCTATCCGGTTCTATCCGGTTTAAACAGGTTTGAACCGATTCAATCCGTTTTCATCCAGTTTAAACTGGTTCTATCTGGTTCTACCCGGTTTAAACCGGTTTAAACCAGTTCAATCCGGTTTTATCTGGTTTAAACTGGTTCAATCCGGTTTTATCCGGTTGAAACTGGTTTAACCGGTTCAATCCAGTTTTATCCGGTTTGAACCAGTTCTATCTGGTTCTATCCAGTTTAAACCGGTTTAAACGGGTTCAATCTGGTTTTCTCCGTTTTAAACTGGTTTAAACCGGTTCAATCCGGTTTTATCCGGTTAAAACCTGTTTAATCCGGTTCAATCCGGTTGTATCCGGTTTAAACCCGTTTAAACCGGTGCAATCCGGTTTTATCAGGTTTAAACCAGTTCTATACGGTTCTATCCGGTTTAAACCTGTTTAATCCGGTTCAATCCGGTTTTATCCTGTATAAACCGGTTCAATCCGGTTCTATCCGGTTAAAACCGGTTTAAACCGGTTCAATCCGCTTCTATCCGGTTTAAACCGGTTTAAACAGGTTCAATTCATTGCTATCCGGTTTAACCCGGTTTAAACCGGTTCAATCCGGTTCTATCCGATTCTATCCGGTTTAAACCGGTTCAATCCGGTTCTATCCAGTTTAAACCGGTTTAAAGGGATTCAATCCGTTTTTATCCGGTTTAAACCGGTTCTATCTGGATTCATCTGGCTTAAACCAGTTTAAACCGGTTCAATCCGGTTTTATCTGGTTTAAACTGGTTCAATCCGGTTTTGTCCGGTTGAAACTGGTTTAACCGGTTCAATCCGGTTTTATCCGGTTCGAACCGGTTCTATCCAGCTTAAACCTGTTTTAACCGGTTCAATCCGGTTTTATCCGGTTTTAACCGGTTCTATCCGGTTCTATCCGGTTTAAACCGGTTTAAACCGGTTCAATCCGGTTCTATCCGGTTTAAACCGGTTTAAACCGGTTCTATCCGGTTTAAACTCGTTCAATCCGGTTTAAACTGGTTTAAACTGGTTCTGTCCCGTTCTATCCAGTTTAAACCGGTTCAAACCTATTCAATCCATTTTTATCCGGTTTAAACCTCTTCTATCCGGTTCTATCCAGTTTAAACTGGTTCAATCCGGTTCTATCCAGTTAAAACCGGTTCAATCCGGTTCTATCCGGTTTAAACCGGTTTAAACCGGTTCAATCCGGTTCTATCCGGTTTAAACCGGTTTAAACCGGTTCTGTCAGGTTTAAACCGGTTCAATCCGGTTCTATCCGGTTTAAACTGGTTTAAACTGGTTCTATCCCATTCTATCCGGTTAAAACCGGTTTAAACCGATTCAATCCGTTTTTATCCGGTTCAAACCGGTTCTATCCGGTTCTATCCAGTTTAAACCGGTTTACACTGGTTCAATCCGGTTTTATCCGGTTTAAACCGGTTCAATTTGGTTTTATCCGGATTAAACTGGTTTAAACGGGTTCAATCCAGTTTCATCCGGTTTATACCGGTACAATCTGGTTTCATCCGGTTTAAACCGGTTTAAACTGGTTCAATCCGGTTTTATCTGGTTTAAACTGGTTCAATCCGGTTTTATCCAGTTGAAACTGGTTTAACCGGTTCAATCCGGTTTTATCCAGTTGGAACCGGTTCTATCCGGTTCTATCCAGCTTAAACCGGTTTTAACCGGTTCAATCCGGTTAAAACCAGTTCTATCCGGTTCTATCCGGTTTAAACTGGTTTAAACCGGTTCAATCCTGTTCTATCCGGTTCAATCCAGTTTAAACCGGTTCAATCCGGTTCTATCCGGTTTAAACCGGTTCAATCCGTTTCTATCCGGTTTAAACCGGTTCAATCCGGTTCTATCCGGTTTAAACCGGTTCAATCCGGTTCTATCCGGTTTAAACCAGTTCAATCCTGTTCTATCCGGTTTAAACCGGTTCAATCCGTTTCTATCCGGTTTAAACTGGTTTAAACCAGTTCTATCCGGATCTCTCCAGTTTAAACAGGTTTAAACCGATTCAATCCGTTTTTATCCGGTTTAAACCAGTTCTATCTGGTTCTATCCGGTTTAAACCGGTTCAATCCTGTTCTATCCAGTTTAAACCGGTTCAATCCGTTTCTATCCGGTTTAAACTGGGTTAAACTGGTTCTATCCGGTTTAAACAGGTTTGAACCGATTCAATCCGTTTTCATCCAGTTTAAACTGGTTCAATCCGGTTCTATCCGGTTTAAACCGGTTCAAACCGGTTCTATCCGGTTTAAACCAGTTTAAACCGGTTCAATCCGTTTCTATCCGGTTTAAACCGGTTCAATCCGGTTCTATCCGGTTTAACCCGGTTCAATCCGGTTCAATCCGGGTCTATCCAGTATAAACCGGTTCTATCAGGTTCTATCCGGTTTAAACCGGTTTAAACCGGTTCTATCCGGTTCTATCCAGTTTAAACCTGTTTAATCCGGTTCAATCCGGTTTGATCCGGTTTAAACCGGTTTAAACGGTTCAATCCGGTTTTATCCGGTTTAAACCGGTTCTATCTGGTTTAAACCGGTTTAAACCGGTTCAATCCGGTTTTCTCCAGTTTAAACCGGTTCAATCCGATTTTATCCGGTTAAAACCGGTTTAAACCGGTTCAATCCGGTTTTATCCGGTTTAAACCAGTTCTATCCGGTTCTATCCAGTTTAAACCTGTTTAAACCGGTTCAATCCGGTTTTATCCAGTTTAAACCAGTTCAATCCGGTTCTATCTGGTTTAAACCGGTTTAAAGCGGTTCAATCCGGTTCTATCCGGTTTAAACCGGTTCAATCCGGTTCTGTCCGGTTTAAACCGGTTAAACCCGGTTCAATCCGGTTCTATCCGGTTTAAACCGGTTTAAACCGGTTCAAACCGGTTCTATCTGTTTCAAACCGGTTCACTCCGGTTCTATCCGGTTTAAACTGGTTTAAACCGGTTGAATCTGGTTCTATCCGGTTGTATCCGGTTTAAACCGGTTCAATCCGGTTCTATCCGGTTTAAAACGGTTTAAACCTGTTCTATCCGGTATAAACCGGTTCAATCCGGTTCTATCCGGTTGAAACTGGTTTAAACCAGTTCAATCGGTTTTATCCGGTTTAAACTGGTTCAATCCGGTTTTATCCGGTTGAAACCGGTTTAACCGGTTCAATCTGGTTTTATCCGGTTTAAACTGGTTCAATCCGGCTCAATCCGGTTTTATCTGGTTTAAACCGGTTCACTCCGGTTTTATCCGGTTTAAACTGGTTTAAAACGGTTCAATCCGGTACTGTCCGGTTGTATCCGGTTTAAACCGGTTCAATCCGGTTTTATCCGGTTTCAACCGGTTTAAACCTGTTCTATCCGGGTTAACCGGTTCAAACTGGTTTTATCCGGTTTAAACTGGTTCAATCCGGTTCAATCCGGTTTTATCCGGTTGAAACCGGTTCAATCCGGTTCTATCCGTTTTAAACCGGTTTAAACCGGTTCAATCCTGTTCCATCCGGTTTAAACCGGTTTAAACCGGTTCAATCCGGTTCTATCCGGTTTAAACCGGTACAATCCGGTTCTATCCGGTTTAAACCGGTTTAAACCGGTTCAATCCGTTTCTATCCAGTTTAAATCGGTTCAATCCGGATCTATCCGATATAAACTGGTTTAAACCGGTTCAATCCGGTTCTATCCGGTTCTATTCGGTGTAAACCGGTTCAATCCGGTTCTCTCCGGTTTAAACCGGTTTAAACCGGTTCAATCTGGTTCTATCTGGTTTAAACCGGTTCTATCCGGTTCTATCCGGTTTAAACAGGTTTGAACCGATTCAATCCGTTTTCATCCAGTTTAAACTGGTTCAATCCGGTTCTATCCGGTTTAAACCGGTTCAATCCGGTTCTATCCGGTTTAAACCGGTTCTATCCGGTTGTATCCGGTTTAAACCGGTTTAAACCGGTTCAATCCGGTTCTATCCGGTTTAAACCAGTTTAAACCGGTTCAAGCCGTTTCTATCCAGTTTAAACCGGTTCAATCCGGTTCTATCCGGTTTAAACCGGTTTAAACAGGTTCAATACGTTGTTATCTGGTTTAACCCGGTTTAAACCGGTTCAATCCGGTTCTATCCGGTTTAAACCGGTTCAATCCGGTTCTATCCGGTTTAAACTGGTTTAAAACGGTTCAATCCGGTACTGTCCGGTTGTATCCGGTTTAAACCGGTTCAATCCGGTTTTATCCGGTTTCAACCGGTTTAAACCTGTTCTATCCGGGTTAACCGGTTCAATCCGGTTTTATCCGGTTGAAACCGGTTCAATCCGGTTCTATCCGTTTTAAACCGGTTTAAACCGGTTCAATCCGGATCTATCCAGTTTAAACTGGTTCTATCCGGTTCTATCCGGTTTAAGCCGGTTTAAACCGGTTCTATCCGGTTCTATCCGGTATAAACCGGTTCAGTCCGGTTTTATCCGGTTTAAACCAGTTCTGTCCGGTTCTATCTGATTTAAACCTGTTTAATCCGGTTCAATACGGTTTTGTCCGGTTGAAACCGGATCAATCCAGTTGTATCCGATTTAAACCGGTTTAAACCGGTTCAATCCTGTTCTATCCGGTTTAAACCGGTTCAAACCGGTTCTATCTGGTTCAAACCGGTTCACTCCGGTTCTATCCGGTTTAAACTGGTTTAAACCGGTTCAATCTGGTTCTATCCGGTTGTATCCGGTTTAAACCGGTTCAATCCGGTTCTATCCGGTTTAAAACGGTTTAAACCTGTTCTATCCGGTTTAAACCGGTTCAATCCGGTTCTATCCGGTTGAAACTGGTTTAAACCAGTTCAATCGGTTTTATCCGGTTTAAACTGGTTCAATCCGGTTTTATCCGGTTGAAACCGGTTTAACCGGTTCGATCTGGTTTTATCCGGTTTAAACTGGTTCAATCCGGCTCAATCCGGTTTTATCTGGTTTAAACCGGTTCACTCCGGTTTTATCCGGTTTAAACTGGTTTAAAACGGTTCAATCCGGTACTGTCCGGTTGTATCCGGTTTAAACCGGTTCAATCCGGTTTTATCCGGTTTCAACCGGTTTAAACCTGTTCTATCCGGGTTAACCGGTTCAAACTGGTTTTATCCAGTTTAAACTGGTTCAATCCGGTTCAATCCGGTTTTATCCGGTTGAAACCGGTTCAATCCGGTTCTATCCGTTTTAAACCGGTTTAAACCGGTTCAATCCGGTTCTATCCGGTTTAAACCGGTACAATCCGGTTCTATCCGGTTTAAACCGGTTTAAACCGGTTCAATCCGTTTCTATCCAGTTTAAATCGGTTCAATCCGGATCTATCCGATATAAACTGGTTTAAACCGGTTCAATCCCGTTCTATCCGGTTCTATTCGGTGTAAACCGGTTCAATCCGGTTCTCTCCGGTTTAAACCGGTTTAAACCGGTTCAATCTGGTTCTATCTGGTTTAAACCGGTTCTATCCGGTTCTATCCGGTTTAAACAGGTTTGAACCGATTCAATCCGTTTTCATCCAGTTTAAACTGGTTCAATCCGGTTCTATCCGGTTTAAACCGGTTCAATCCGGTTCTATCCGGTTTAAACCGGTTGTATCCGGTTGTATCCGGTTTAAACCGGTTTAAACCGGTTCAATCCGGTTCTATCCGGTTTAAACCAGTTTAAACCGGTTCAAGCCGTTTCTATCCGGTTTAAACCGGTTCAATCCGGTTCTATCCGGTTTAAACCGGTTCAATCCGGTTCTATCCGGTTTAAACCGGTTCAATCCTGTTCTATCCGGTTTAAACCGGTTCAATCCGTTTCTATCCGGTTTAAACTGGTTTAAACCAGTTCTATCCGGATCTCTCCAGTTTAAACAGGTTTAAACCGATTCAATCCGTTTTTATCCGGTTTAAACCAGTTCTATCTGGTTCTATCCGGTTTAAACCGGTTCAATCCTGTTCTATCCGGTTTAAACCGGTTCAATCCGTTTCTATCCGGTTTAAACTGGGTTAAACTGGTTCTATCCGGTTTAAACAGGTTTGAACCGATTCAATCCGTTTTCATCCAGTTTAAACTGGTTCAATCCGGTTCTATCCGGTTTAAACCGGTTCAATCCGGTTCTATCCGGTTTAAACCGGTTCTATCCGGTTGTATCCGGTTTAAACCGGTTTAAACCGGTTCAAACCGGTTCTATCCGGTTTAAACCAGTTTAAACCGGTTCAATCCGTTTCTATCCGGTTTAAACCGGTTCAATCCGGTTCTATCCGGTTTAAACCGGTTTAAACAGGTTCAATACGTTGTTATCTGGTTTAACCCGGTTTAAACCGGTTCAATCCGGTTCAATCCAGTTTCATCCGGTTTATACCGGTACAATCTGGTTTCATCCGGTTTAAACCGGTTTAAACTGGTTCAATCCGGTTTTATCTGGTTTAAACTGGTTCAATCCGGTTTTAACCAGTTGAAACTGGTTTAACCGGTTCAATCCGGTTTTATCCAGTTGGAACCGGTTCTATCCGGTTCTATCCAGCTTAAACCGGTTTTAACCGGTTCAATCCGGTTAAAACCAGTTCTATCCGGTTCTATCCGGTTTAAACTGGTTTAAACCGGTTCAATCCTGTTCTATCCGGTTCAATCCAGTTTAAACCGGTTCAATCCGGTTCTATCCGGTTTAAACCGGTTCAATCCGTTTCTATCCGGTTTAAACCGGTTCAATCCGGTTCTATCCGGTTTAAACCGGTTCAATCCGGTTCTATCCGGTTTAAACCGGTTCAATCCTGTTCTATCCGGTTTAAACCGGTTCAATCCGTTTCTATCCGGTTTAAACTGGTTTAAACCAGTTCTATCCGGATCTCTCCAGTTTAAACAGGTTTAAACCGATTCAATCCGTTTTTATCCGGTTTAAACCAGTTCTATCTGGTTCTATCCGGTTTAAACCGGTTCAATACTGTTCTATCCGGTTTAAACCGGTTCAATCCGTTTCTATCCGGTTTAAACTGGGTTAAACTGGTTCTATCCGGTTTAAACAGGTTTGAACCGATTCAATCCGTTTTCATCCAGTTTAAACTGGTTCAATCCGGTTCTATCCGGTTTAAACCGGTTCAAACCGGTTCTATCCGGTTTAAACCAGTTTAAACCGGTTCAATCCGTTTCTATCCGGTTAAAACCGGTTCAATCCGGTTCTATCCGGTTTAACCCGGTTCAATCCGGTTCAATCCGTGTCTATCCAGTATAAACCGGTTCTATCTGGTTCTATCCGGTTTAAACCGGTTTAAACCGGTTCTATCCAGTTTAAACCTGTTTAATCTGGTTCAATCCGGTTTGATCCGGTTTAAACCGGTTTAAACGGTTCAATCCGGTTTTATCCGGTTTAAACCGGTTCTATCTGGTTTAAACCGGTTTAAACCGGTTCAATCCGGTTTTCTCCAGTTTAAAGCGGTTCAATCCGATTTTATCCGGTTAAAACCGGTTTAAACCGGTTCAATCCGGTTTTATCCGGTTTAAACCAGTTCTATCCGGTTCTATCCAGTTTAAACCTGTTTAAACCGGTTCAATCCGGTTTTATCCAGTTTAAACCAGTTCAATCCGGTTCTATCTGGTTTAAACCGGTTTAAAGCGGTTCAATCCGGTTCTATCCGGTTTAAACCGGTTCAATTCGGTTCTGTCCGGTTTAAACCGGTTAAACCCGGTTCAATCCGGTTCTATCCGGTTTAAACCGGTTTAAACCGGTTCAAACCGGTTCTATCTGGTTCAAACCGGTTCACTCCGGTTCTATCCGGTTTAAACTGGTTTAAACCGGTTGAATCTGGTTCTATCCGGTTGTATCCGGTTTAAACCGGTTCAATCCGGTTCTATCCGGTTTAAAACGGTTTAAACCTGTTCTATCCGGTATAAACCGGTTCAATCCGGTTCTATCCGGTTGAAACTGGTTTAAACCGGTTCAATCGGTTTTATCCGGTTTAAACTGGTTCAATCCGGTTTTATCCGGTTGAAACCGGTTTTACCGGTTCAATCCGGTTTTATCCGGTTTAAACTGGTTCAATCCGGCTCAATCCGGTTTTATCCGGTTTAAACCGGTTCAATCCGTATCTATCCGGTTTAAACCGGTTCAATCGGTTTTACCCGGTTTAAACCAGTTCTATTCGGTTCTATCCAGTTTAAACCTGTTTAAATCGGTTCAATCCGGTTTTATCCAGTTTAAACCAGTTCAATCCGGTTCTATCTGGTTTAAACCGGTTTAAAGCGGTTCAATCCGGTTCTATCCGGTTTAAACCGGTTCAATCCGGTTCTGTCCGGTTTAAACCGGTTAAACCCGGTTCAATCCGGTTCTATCCGGTTTAAACCGGTTTAAACCGGTTCAAACCGGTTCTATCTGGTTCAAACCGGTTCACTCCGGTTCTATCCGGTTTAAACTGGTTTAAACCGGTTCAATCTGGTTCTATCCGGTTGTATCCGGTTTAAACCGGTTCAATCCGGTTCTATCCGGTTTAAAACGGTTTAAACCTGTTCTATCCGGTTTAAACCGGTTCAATCCGGTTCTATCCGGTTGAAACTGGTTTAAACCAGTTCAATCGGTTTTATCCAGTTTAAACTGGTTTAATCCGGTTTTATCCGGTTGAAACCGGTTTAACCGGTTCAATCTGGTTTTATCCGGTTTAAACTGGTTCAATCCGGCTCAATCCGGTTTTATCTGGTTTAAACCGGTTCACTCCGGTTTTATCCGGTTTAAACTGGTTTAAAACGGTTCAATCCGGTACTGTCCGGTTGTATCCGGTTTAAACCGGTTCAATCCGGTTTTATCCGGTTTCAACCGGTTTAAACCTGTTCTATCCGGGTTAACCGATTCAAACTGGTTTTATCCGGTTTAAACTGGTTCAATCCGGTTCAATCCGGTTTTATCCGGTTGAAACCGGTTCAATCCGGTTCTATCCGTTTTAAACCGGTTTAAACCGGTTCAATCCTGTTCCATCCGGTTTAAACCGGTTCAATCCGGTTCTATCCGGTTTAAACCGGTACAATCCGGTTCTATCCGGTTTAAACCGGTTTAAACCGGTTCAATCCGTTTCTATCCAGTTTAAATCGGTTCAATCCGGATCTATCCGATATAAACTGGTTTAAACCGGTTCAATCCGGTTCTATCCGGTTCTATTCGGTGTAAACCGGTTCAATCCGGTTCTCTCCGGTTTAAACCGGTTTAAACCGGTTCAATCTGGTTCTATCTGGTTTAAACCGGTTCTATCCGGTTCTATCCGGTTTAAACAGGTTTGAACCGATTCAATCCGTTTTCATCCAGTTTAAACTGGTTCAATCCGGTTCTATCCGGTTTAAACCGGTTCAATCCGGTTCTATCCGGTTTAAACCGGTTCTATCCGGTTGTATCCGGTTTAAACCGGTTTAAACCGGTTCAATCCGGTTCTATCCGGTTTAAACCAGTTTAAACCGGTTCAAGCCGTTTCTATCCGGTTTAAACCGGTTCAATCCGGTTCTATCCGGTTTAAACCGGTTTAAACAGGTTCAATACGTTGTTATCTGGTTTAACCCGGTTTAAACCGGTTCAATCCGGTTCTATCCGGTTTAAACCGGTTCAATCCGGTTCTATCCGGTTTAAACTGGTTTAAAACGGTTCAATCCGGTACTGTCCGGTTGTATCCGGTTTAAACCGGTTCAATCCGGTTTTATCCGGTTTCAACCGGTTTAAACCTGTTCTATCCGGGTTAACCGGTTCAATCCGGTTTTATCCAGTTGAAACCGGTTCAATCCGGTTCTATCCGTTTTAAACCGGTTTAAACCGGTTCAATCCGGATCTATCCAGTTTAAACTGGTTCTATCCGGTTCTATCCGGTTTAAGCCGGTTTAAACCGGTTCTATCCGGTTCTATCCGGTATAAACCGGTTCAGTCCGGTTTTATCCGGTTTAAACCGGTTCAATTTGGTTTTATCCGGTTTAAACCAGTTTAAACCGGTTCAATCCGGTTTTATCCGGTTTAAACCAGTTCTGTCCGGTTCTATCTGATTTAAACCTGTTTAATCCGGTTCAATACGGTTTTGTCCGGTTGAAACCGGATCAATCCAGTTGTATCCGATTTAAACCGGTTTAAACCGGTTCAATCCTGTTCTATCCGGTTTAAACCGGTTCAAACCGGTTCTATCTGGTTTCATCTGCTTTAAACCAGTTTAAACCGGTTCAATCCGGTTTTATCTGGTTTAAACAGGTTCAATCCGGTTTTGTCCAGTTGAATCTGGTTTAACCGGTTCAATCCGGTTTTATCCGGTACTAACCAGTTCTATCCAGCTTAAACCTGTTTTAACCAGTTCAATCCAGGTTTATCCGGTTTAAACCAGTTCTATCCGGTTCTATCCGGTTTAAACTGGTTTAAACCAGTTCAATCCTGTTCTATCCGGTTTAAACCGGTTTAAACCGGTTGAATCCGGTTCTATCCAGTTTAAACCGGTTCAATCCGTATCTATACGATTTAAACCGGTTTAAACCGCTTCAATCCGGTTCTATCCGGTTTAAACGCATTCAATCCGGTTCTATCCGGTTTAAACTGGTTTAAACTGGTTCTATCCCGTTCTATCCAGTTTAAACCGGTTAAAACCGATTCAATCCATTTTTATCCGGTTTAAACCGCTTCTATCCGGTTCTATCCAGTTTAAACCGGTTTAAACTGGTTCAATCCGGTTTTATCCGGTTTAAACCGGTTCAATTCGGTTTTATCCGGATTAAACTGGGTTAAACGGGTTCAATCCAGTTTCTTCCGGTTTAAACCGGTTCAATCTGGTTTCATCCGGTTTAAACCAGTTTAAACCAGTTCAATCCGGTTTTATCTGGTTTAAACTGGTTCAATCCGGTTTTATCTGGTTTAAACTGGTTCAATCCGGTTTTATCCGGTTGAAACTGGTTTAACCGGTTCAATCCGGTTTTATCCAGTTTGAACCGGTTCTATCCGGTTCTATCCATCTTAAACCGGTTTTAACCGGATCAATCCTGTTTTATCCGGTTTAAACCGGTTCTATCCGGTGCTATCCAGTTTAAACTGGTTTAAACCGGTTCAATCCTGTTGTATCCGGTTTGAACCGGTTTTAAACCGGTTCAATCCTGTTCTATCCGGTTTAAACCGGTTCAAACCGGTTCTATCCAGTTTAAACCGGTTCAATCCGGTTCTATCCAGTTTAAATCGGTTCAATCCGGATCTATCCGATATAATCCGGTTTAAACCGGTTCAATCCGGTTCTATCCGGTTCTATCCGGTGTAAACCGGTTCAGTCCGGTTCTATCCGGTTTAAACCTGTTCAATCTGGTTCTATCCGGTTCTATCCGTTTAAACCGGTTTAAACTGGTTCAATCCGGTTCTATATGGTTTAAACTGGTTCAATCCGGTTCTATCCGGTGTAAACCGGTTCAATCCGGTTCTATCCGGTTTAAACCGGTTCAATCCGTTTCTATCCGGTTCAAACAGGTTTAAACCGGTTCTATCTGGTTCTATCCGGTTTAAACAGGTTTGAACCGATTCAATCCGTTTTCATCCAGTTTAAACTGGTTCTATCTGGTTCTACCCGGTTTAAACCGGTTTAAACCAGTTCAATCCGGTTTTATCTGGTTTAAACTGGTTCAATCCGGTTTTATCCGGTTGAAACTGGTTTAACCGGTTCGATCCAGTTTTATCCGGTTTGAACCAGTTCTATCTGGTTCTATCCAGTTTAAACCGGTTTAAACGGGTTCAATCTGGTTTTCTCCGGTTTAAACTGGTTTAAACCGGTTCAATCCGGTTTTATCCGGTTAAAACCTGTTTAATCCGGTTCAATCCGGTTGTATCCGGTTTAAACCCGTTTAAACCGGTGCAATCCGGTTTTATCAGGTTTAAACCAGTTCTATACGGTTCTATCTGGTTTAAACCTGTTTAATCCGGTTCAATCCGGTTTTATCCTGTATAAACCGGTTCAATCCGGTTCTATCCGGTTAAAACCGGTTTAAACCGGTTCAATCCGCTTCTATCCGGTTTAAACCGGTTCAATCCAGTTCTTTCCGGTTTAAACCGGTTCAATCCAGTTCTATCCGGTTTAAACCGGTTTAAAACAGGTTCAATTCATTGCTATCCAGTTTAACCCGGTTTAAACCGGTTCAATCCGGTTCTATCCGATTCTATCCGGTTTAAACCGGTTCAATCCGGTTCTATCCAGTTTAAACCGGTTTTAAAGCGATTCAATCCGTTTTGATCCGGTTTAAACCGGTTCTATCTGGATTCATCTGGCTTAAACCAGTTTAAACCGGTTCAATCCGGTTTTATCTGGTTTAAACTGGTTCAATCCGGTTTTGTCCGGTTGAAACTGGTTTAAACCGGTTCAATCCGGTTTTATCCGGTTCGAACCGGTTCTATCCAGCTTAAACCTGTTTTAACCGGTTCAATCCGGTTTTATCCGGTTTTAACCGGTTCTATCCGGTTCTATCCGGTTTAAACCGGTTTAAACCGGTTCAATCCGGTTCTATCCGGTTTAAACCGGTTTAAACCGGTTCTATCCGGTTTAAACTCGTTCAATCCGGTTTAAACTGGTTTAAACTGGTTCTGTCCCGTTCTATCCAGTTTAAACCGGTTCAAACCTATTCAATCCATTTTTATCCGGTTTAAACCTCTTCTATCCGGTTCTATCCAGTTTAAACTGGTTCAATCCGGTTCTATCCAGTTAAAAACGGTTCAATCCGGTTCTATCCGGTTTAAACCGGTTTAAACCGGTTCAATCCGGTTCTATCCGGTTTAAACCGGTTTAAACCGGTTCTGTCAGGTTTAAACCGGTTCAATCCGGTTCTATCCGGTTTAAACTGGTTTAAACTGGTTCTATCCCATTCTATCCGGTTAAAACCGGTTTAAACCGATTCAATCCGTTTTTATCCGGTTCAAACCGGTTCTATCCGGTTCTATCCAGTTTAAACCGGTTTACACTGGTTCAATCCGGTTTTATCCGGTTTAAACCGGTTCAATTTGGTTTTATCCGGATTAAACTGGTTTAAACGGGTTCAATCCAGTTTCATCCGGTTTATACCGGTACAATCTGGTTTCATCCGGTTTAAACCGGTTTAAACTGGTTCAATCCGGTTTTATCTGGTTTAAACTGGTTCAATCCGGTTTTATCCAGTTGAAACTGGTTTAACCGGTTCAATCCGGTTTTATCCAGTTGGAACCGGTTCTATCCGGTTCTATCCAGCTTAAACCGGTTTTAACCGGTTCAATCCGGTTAAAACCAGTTCTATCCGGTTCTATCCGGTTTAAACTGGTTTAAACCGGTTCAATCCTGTTCTATCCGGTTCAATCCAGTTTAAACCGGTTCAATCCGGTTCTATCCGGTTTAAACCGGTTCAATCCGGTTCTATCCGGTTTAAACCGGTTCAATCCGGTTCTATCCGGTTTAAACCGGTTCAATCCTGTTCTATCCGGTTTAAACCGGTTCAATCCGTTTCTATCCGGTTTAAACTGGTTTAAACCAGTTCTATCCGGATCTCTCCAGTTTAAACAGGTTTAAACCGATTCAATCCGTTTTTATCCGGTTTAAACCAGTTCTATCTGGTTCTATCCGGTTTAAACCGGTTCAATCCGTTTCTATCCGGTTTAAACTGGGTTAAACTGGTTCTATCCGGTTTAAACCGGTTCAATCCGTTTCTATCCGGTTTAAACTGGGTTAAACTGGTTCTATCCGGTTTAAACAGGTTTGAACCGATTCAATCCGTTTTCATCCAGTTTAAACTGGTTCAATCCGGTTCTATCCGGTTTAAACTGGTTCAAACCGGTTCTATCCGGTTTAAACCAGTTTAAACCGGTTCAATCCGTTTCTATCCGGTTTAAACCGGTTCAATCCGGTTCTATCCGGTTTAACCCGGTTCAATCCGGTTCAATCCGGGTCTATCCAGTATAAACCGGTTCTATCTGGTTCTATCCGGTTTAAACCGGTTTAAACCGGTTCTATCCGGTTCTATCCAGTTTAAACCTGTTTAATCCGGTTCAATCCGGTTTGATCCGGTTTAAACCGGTTTAAACGGTTCAATCCGGTTTCATCCGGTTTAAACCGGTTCTATCTGGTTTAAACCGGTTTAAAACGGGTTCAATCCGGTTTTCTCCAGTTTAAACCGGTTCAATCCGATTTTATCCGGTTAAAACCGGTTTAAACTGGTTCAATCCGGTTTTATCCGGTTTAAACCAGTTCTATCCGGTTCTATCCAGTTTAAACCTGTTTAAACCGGTTCAATCCGGTTTTATCCAGTTTAAACCAGTTCAATCCGGTTCTATCTGGTTTAAACCGGTTTAAAGCGGTTCAATCCGGTTCTATCCGGTTTAAACCGGTTCAATCCGGTTCTGTCCGGTTTAAACCAGTTAAACCCGGTTCAATCCGGTTCTATCCGGTTTAAACCGGTTTAAACCGGTTCAAACCGGTTCTATCTGGTTCAAACCGGTTCACTCCGGTTCTATCCGGTTTAAACTGGTTTAAACCGGTTGAATCTGGTTCTATCCGGTTGTATCCGGTTTAAACCGGTTCAATCCGGTTCTATCCGGTTTAAAACGGTTTAAACCTGTTCTATCCGGTATAAACCGGTTCAATCCGTTTCTATCCGGTTGAAACTGGTTTAAACCGGTTCAATCGGTTTTATCCGGTTTAAACTGGTTCAATCCGGTTTTATCCGGTTGAAACCGGTTTAACCGGTTCAATCCGGTTTTATCCGGTTTAAACTGGTTCAATCTGGCTCAATCCGGTTTTATCCGGTTTAAACCGGTTCAATCCGTATCTATCCGGTTTAAACCGGTTCAATCGGTTTTATCCGGTTTAAACCAGTTCTATCCGGTTCTATCCAGTTTAAACCTGTTTAAACCGGTTCAATCCGGTTTTATCCAGTTTAAACCAGTTCAATCCGGTTCTATCTGGTTTAAACCGGTTTAAAGCGGTTCAATCCGGTTCTATCCGGTTTAAACCGGTTCAATCCGGTTCTGTCCGGTTTAAACCGGTTAAACCCGGTTCAATCCGGTTCTATCCGGTTTAAACCGGTTTAAACCGGTTCAAACCGGTTCTATCTGGTTCAAACCGGTTCACTCCGGTTCTATCCGGTTTAAACTGGTTTAAACCGGTTCAATCTGTTCTATCCGGTTGTATCCGGTTTAAACCGGTTCAATCCGGTTCTATCCGGTTTAAAACGGTTTAAACCTGTTCTATCCGGTTTAAACCAGTTCAATCCGGTTCTATCCGGTTGAAACTGGTTTAAACCGGTTCAATCGGTTTTATCCGGTTTAAACTGGTTCAATCCGGTTTTATCCGGTTGAAACCGGTTTAACCGGTTCAATCTGGTTTTATCCGGTTTAAACTGGTTCAATCCGGCTCAATCCGGTTTTATCCGGTTTAAACCGGTTCAATCCGTATATATCCGGTTTAAACCGGTTCAATCGGTTTTATCCGGTTTAAACTGGTTCAATCCGGTTTTATCCGGTTGAAACCGGTTTAACCGGTTCAATCCGGTTTTATCCGGTTTAAACTGGTTCAATCCGGCTCAATCCGGTTTTATCCGGTTTAAACCGGTTCAATCCGTATCTATCCGGTTTAAACCGGTTCAATCGGTTTTATCCGGTTTAAACCAGTTCTATCCGGTTCTATCCAGTTTAAACCTGTTTAAACCGGTTCAATCCGGTTTTATCCAGTTTAAACCAGTTCAATCCGGTTCTATCTGGTTTAAACCGGTTTAAAGCGGTTCAATCCGGTTCTATCCGGTTTAAACCGGTTCAATCCGGTTCTGTCCGGTTTAAACCGGTTAAACCCGGTTCAATCCGGTTCTATCCGGTTTAAACCAGTTTAAACCGGTTCAAACCGGTTCTATCTGGTTCAAACCGGTTCACTCCGGTTCTATCCGGTTTAAACTGGTTTAAACCGGTTCAATCTGGTTCTATCTGGTTGTATCCGGTTTAAACCGGTTCAATCCGGTTCTATCCGGTTTAAAACGGTTTAAACCTGTTCTATCCGGTTTAAACCGGTTCAATCCGGTTCTATCCGGTTGAAACTGGTTTAAACCAGTTCAATCGGTTTTATCCGGTTTAAACTGGTTCAATCCGGTTTTATCCGGTTGAAACCGGTTTAACCGGTTCAATCTGGTTTTATCCGGTTTAAACTGGTTCAATCCGGCTCAATCCGGTTTTATCTGGTTTAAACCGGTTCACTCCGGTTTTATCCGGTTTAAACTGGTTTAAAACGGTTCAATCCGGTACTGTCCGGTTGTATCCGGTTTAAACCGGTTCAATCCGGTTTTATCCGGTTTCAACCGGTTTAAACCTGTTCTATCCGGGTTAACCGGTTCAAACTGGTTTTATCCGGTTTAAACTGGTTCAATCCGGTTCAATCCGGTTTTATCCGGTTGAAACCGGTTCAATCCGGTTCTATCCGTTTTAAACCGGTTTAAACCGGTTCAATCTGGTTCTATCTGGTTTAAACCGGTTCTATCCGGTTCTATCCGGTTTAAACAGGTTTGAACCGATTCAATCCGTTTTCATCCAGTTTAAACTGGTTCAATCCGGTTCTATCCGGTTTAAACCGGTTCAATCCGGTTCTATCCGGTTTAAACCGGTTCTATCCGGTTGTATCCGGTTTAAACCGGTTTAAACCGGTTCAATCCGGTTCTATCCGGTTTAAACCAGTTTAAACCGGTTCAAGCCGTTTCTATCCGGTTTAAACCGGTTCAATCCGGTTCTATCCGGTTTAAACCGGATTAAACAGGTTCAATACGTTGTTATCTGGTTTAACCCGGTTTAAACCGGTTCAATCCGGTTCTATCCAGTTTAAACCGGTTCAATCCGGTTCTATCCGGTTTAAACTGGTTTAAAACGGTTCAATCCGGTACTGTCCGGTTGTATCCGGTTTAAACCGGTTCAATCCGGTTTTATCCGGTTTCAACCGGTTTAAACCTGTTCTATCCGGGTTAACCGGTTCAATCCGGTTTTATCCGGTTGAAACCGGTTCAATCCGGTTCTATCCGTTTTAAACCGGTTTAAACCGGTTCAATCCGGATCTATCCAGTTTAAACTGGTTCTATCCGGTTCTATCCGGTTTAAGCCGGTTTAAACCGGTTCTATCCGGTTCTATCCGGTATAAACCGGTTCAGTCCGGTTTTATCCGGTTTAAACCGGTTCAATTTGGTTTTATCCGGTTTAAACCAGTTTAAACCGGTTCAATCCGGTTTTATCCGGTTTAAACCAGTTCTGTCCGGTTCTATCTGATTTAAACCTGTTTAATCCGGTTCAATACGGTTTTGTCCGGTTGAAACCGGATCAATCCAGTTGTATCCGATTTAAACCGGTTTAAACCGGTTCAATCCTGTTCTATCCGGTTTAAACCGGTTCAAACCGGTTCTATCTGGTTTCATCTGCTTTAAACCAGTTTAAACCGGTTCAATCCGGTTTTATCTGGTTTAAACAGGTTCAATCCGGTTTTGTCCAGTTGAAACTGGTTTAACCGGTTCAATCCGGTTTTATCCGGTACTAACCAGTTCTATCCAGCTTAAACCTGTTTTAACCAGTTCAATCCAGGTTTATCCGGTTTAAACCAGTTCTATCCGGTTCTATCCGGTTTAAACTGGTTTAAACCAGTTCAATCCTGTTCTATCCGGTTTAAACCGGTTTAAACCGGTTGAATCCGGTTCTATCCAGTTTAAAACCGGTTCAATCCGTATCTATACGATTTAAACCGGTTTAAACCGCTTCAATCCGGTTCTATCCGGTTTAAACGCATTCAATCCGGTTCTATCCGGTTTAAACTGGTTTAAACTGGTTCTATCCCGTTCTATCCAGTTTAAACCGGTTAAAACCGATTCAATCCATTTTTATCCGGTTTAAACCGCTTCTATCCGGTTCTATCCAGTTTAAACCGGTTTAAACTGGTTCAATCCGGTTTTATCCGGTTTAAACCGGTTCAATTCGGTTTTATCCGGATTAAACTGGGTTAAACGGGTTCAATCCAGTTTCTTCCGGTTTAAACCGGTTCAATCTGGTTTCATCCGGTTTAAACCAGTTTAAACCAGTTCAATCCGGTTTTATCTGGTTTAAACTGGTTCAATCCGGTTTTATCTGGTTTAAACTGGTTCAATCCGGTTTTATCCGGTTGAAACTGGTTTAACCGGTTCAATCCGGTTTTATCCAGTTTGAACCGGTTCTATCCGGTTCTATCCATCTTAAACCGGTTTTAACCGGATCAATCCTGTTTTATCCGGTTTAAACCGGTTCTATCCGGTGCTATCCGGTTTAAACTGGTTTAAACCGGTTCAATCCTGTTGTATCCGGTTTGAACCGGTTTAAACCGGTTCAATCCTGTTCTATCCGGTTTAAACCGGTTCAAACCGGTTCTATCCAGTTTAAACCGGTTCAATCCGGTTCTATCCAGTTTAAATCGGTTCAATCCGGATCTATCCGATATAATCCGGTTTAAACCGGTTCAATCCGGTTCTATCCGGTTCTATCCGGTGTAAACCGGTTCAGTCCGGTTCTATCCGGTTTAAACCTGTTCAATCTGGTTCTATCCGGTTCTATCCGTTTAAACCGGTTTAAACTGGTTCAATCCGGTTCTATATGGTTTAAACTGGTTCAATCCGGTTCTATCCGGTGTAAACCGGTTCAATCCGGTTCTATCCGGTTTAAACCGGTTCAATCCGTTTCTATCCGGTTCAAACAGGTTTAAACCGGTTCTATCCGGTTCTATCCGATTTAAACAGGTTTGAACCGATTCAATCCGTTTTCATCCAGTTTAAACTGGTTCTATCTGGTTCTACCCGGTTTAAACCGGTTTAAACCAGTTCAATCCGGTTTTATCTGGTTTAAACTGGTTCAATCCGGTTTTATCCTGTTGAAACTGGTTTAACCGGTTCGATCCAGTTTTATCCGGTTTGAACCAGTTCTATCTGGTTCTATCCAGTTTAAACCGGTTTAAACGGGTTCAATCTGGTTTTCTCCGGTTTAAACTGGTTTAAACCGGTTCAATCCGGTTTTATCCGGTTAAAACCTGTTTAATCCGGTTCAATCCGGTTGTATCCGGTTTAAACCCGTTTAAACCGGTGCAATCCGGTTTTATCAGGTTTAAACCAGTTCTATATGGTTCTATCCGGTTTAAACCTGTTTAATCCGGTTCAATCCGGTTTTATCCTGTATAAACCGGTTCAATCCGGTTCTATCCGGTTAAAACCGGTTTAAACCGGTTCAATCCGCTTCTATCCGGTTTAAACCGGTTCAATCCGGTTCTTTCCGGTTTAAAAAGGTTCAATCCAGTTCTATCCGGTTTAAACCGGTTTAAACAGGTTCAATTCATTGCTATCCGGTTTAACCCGGTTTAAACCGGTTCAATCCGGTTCTATCCGATTCTATCCGGTTTAAACCGGTTCAATCCGGTTCTATCCAGTTTAAACCGGTTTAAAGCGATTCAATCCGTTTTGATCCGGTTTAAACCGGTTCTATCTGGATTCATCTGGCTTAAACCAGTTTAAACCGGTTCAATCCGGTTTTATCTGGTTTAAACTGGTTCAATCCGGTTTTGTCCGGTTGAAACTGGTTTAACCGGTTCAATCCGGTTTTATCCGGTTCGAACCGGTTCTATCCAGCTTAAACCTGTTTTAACCGGTTCAATCCGGTTTTATCCGGTTTTAACCGGTTCTATCCGGTTCTATCCGGTTTAAACCGGTTTAAACCGGTTCAATCCGGTTCTATCCGGTTTAAACCGGTTTAAACCGGTTCTATCCGGTTTAAACTCGTTCAATCCGGTTTAAACTGGTTTAAACTGGTTCTGTCCCGTTCTATCCAGTTTAAACCGGTTCAAACCTATTCAATCCATTTTTATCCGGTTTAAACCTCTTCTATCCGGTTCTATCCAGTTTAAACTGGTTCAATCCGGTTCTATCCAGTTAAAACCGGTTCAATCCGGTTCTATCCGGTTTAAACCGGTTTAAACCGGTTCAATCCGGTTCTATCCGGTTTAAACTGGTTTAAACCGGTTCTGTCAGGTTTAAACCGGTTCAATCCGGTTCTATCCGGTTTAAACTGGTTTAAACTGGTTCTATCCCATTCTATCCGGTTAAAACCGGTTTAAACCGATTCAATCCGTTTTTATCCGGTTCAAACCGGTTCTATCCGGTTCTATCCAGTTTAAACCGGTTTACACTGGTTCAATCCGGTTTTATCCGGTTTAAACCGGTTCAATTTGGTTTTATCCGGATTAAACTGGTTTAAACGGGTTCAATCCAGTTTCATCCGGTTTATACCGGTACAATCTGGTTTCATCCGGTTTAAACCGGTTTAAACTGGTTCAATCCGGTTTTATCTGGTTTAAACTGGTTCAATCCGGTTTTATCCAGTTGAAACTGGTTTAACCGGTTCAATCCGGTTTTATCCAGTTGGAACCGGTTCTATCCGGTTCTATCCAGCTTAAACCGGTTTTAACCGGTTCAATCCGGTTAAAACCAGTTCTATCCGGTTCTATCCGGTTTAAACTGGTTTAAACCGGTTCAATCCTGTTCTATCCGGTTCAATCCAGTTTAAACCGGTTCAATCCGGTTCTATCCGGTTTAAACCGGTTCAATCCGTTTCTATCCGGTTTAAACCGGTTCAATCCGGTTCTATCCGGTTTAAACCGGTTCAATCCGGTTCTATCCGGTTTAAAACCGGTTCAATCCTGTTCTATCCGGTTTAAACCGGTTCAATCCGTTTCTATCCGGTTTAAACTGGTTTAAACCAGTTCTATCCGGATCTCTCCAGTTTAAACAGGTTTAAACCGATTCAATCCGTTTTTATCCGGTTTAAACCAGTTCTATCTGGTTCTATCCGGTTTAAACCGGTTCAATCCTGTTCTATCCGGTTTAAACCGGTTCAATCCGTTTCTATCCGGTTTAAACTGGGTTAAACTGGTTCTATCCGGTTTAAACAGGTTTGAACCGATTCAATCCGTTTTCATCCAGTTTAAACTGGTTCAATCCGGTTCTATCCGGTTTAAACTGGTTCAAACCGGTTCTATCCGGTTTAAACCAGTTTAAACCGGTTCAATCCGTTTCTATCCGGTTTAAACCGGTTCAATCCGGTTCTATCCGGTTTAACCCGGTTCAATCCGGTTCAATCCGGGTCTATCCAGTATAAACCGGTTCTATCTGGTTCTATCCGGTTTAAACCGGTTTAAACCGGTTCTATCCAGTTTAAACCTGTTTAATCCGGTTCAATCCGGTTTGATCCGGTTTAAACCGGTTTAAACGGTTCAATCCGGTTTCATCCGGTTTAAACCGGTTCTATCTGGTTTAAACCGGTTTAAACCGGTTCAATCCGGTTTTCTCCAGTTTAAACCGGTTCAATCCGATTTTATCCGGTTAAAACCGGTTTAAACCGGTTCAATCCGGTTTTATCCGGTTTAAACCAGTTCTATCCGGTTCTATCCAGTTTAAACCTGTTTAAACCGGTTCAATCCGGTTTTTATCCAGTTTAAACCAGTTCAATCCGGTTCTATCTGGTTTAAACCGGTTTAAAGCGGTTCAATCCGGTTCTATCCGGTTTAAACCGGTTCAATCCGGTTCTGTCCGGTTTAAACCGGTTAAACCCGGTTCAATCCGGTTCTATCCGGTTTAAACCGGTTTAAACCGGTTCAAACCGGTTCTATCTGGTTCAAACCGGTTCACTCCGGTTCTATCCGGTTTAAACTGGTTTAAACCGGTTGAATCTGGTTCTATCCGGTTGTATCCGGTTTAAACCGGTTCAATCCGGTTCTATCCGGTTTAAAACGGTTTAAACCTGTTCTATCCGGTATAAACCGGTTCAATCCGTTTCTATCCGGTTGAAACTGGTTTAAACCGGTTCAATCGGTTTTATCCGGTTTAAACTGGTTCAATCCGGTTTTATCCGGTTGAAACCGGTTTAACCGGTTCAATCCGGTTTTATCCGGTTTAAACTGGTTCAATCCGGCTCAATCCGGTTTTATCCGGTTTAAACCGGTTCAATCCGTATCTATCCGGTTTAAACCGGTTCAATCGGTTTTATCCGGTTTAAACCAGTTCTATCCGGTTCTATCCAGTTTAAACCTGTTTAAACCGGTTCAATCCGGTTTTATCCAGTTTAAACCAGTTCAATCCGGTTCTATCTGGTTTAAACCGGTTTAAAGCGGTTCAATCCGGTTCTATCCGGTTTAAACCGGTTCAATCCGGTTCTGTCCGGTTTAAACCGGTTAAACCCGGTTCAATCCGGTTCTATCCGGTTTAAACCGGTTTAAACCGGTTCAAACCGGTTCTATCTGGTTCAAACCGGTTCACTCCGGTTCTATCCGGTTTAAACTGGTTTAAACCGGTTCAATCTGTTCTATCCGGTTGTATCCGGTTTAAACCGGTTCAATCCGGTTCTATCCGGTTTAAAACGGTTTAAACCTGTTCTATCCGGTTTAAACCAGTTCAATCCGGTTCTATCCGGTTGAAACTGGTTTAAACCGGTTCAATCGGTTTTATCCGGTTTAAACTGGTTCAATCCGGTTTTATCCGGTTGAAACCGGTTTAACCGGTTCAATCTGGTTTTATCCGGTTTAAACTGGTTCAATCCGGCTCAATCCGGTTTTATCCGGTTTAAACCGGTTCAATCCGTATATATCCGGTTTAAACCGGTTCAATCGGTTTTATCCGGTTTAAACTGGTTCAATCCGGTTTTATCCGGTTGAAACCGGTTTAACCGGTTCAATCCGGTTTTATCCGGTTTAAACTGGTTCAATCCGGCTCAATCCGGTTTTATCCGGTTTAAACCGGTTCAATCCGTATCTATCCGGTTTAAAACCGGTTCAATCGGTTTTATCCGGTTTAAACCAGTTCTATCCGGTTCTATCCAGTTTAAACCTGTTTAAACCGGTTCAATCCGGTTTTATCCAGTTTAAACCAGTTCAATCCGGTTCTATCTGGTTTAAACCGGTTTAAAGCGGTTCAATCCGGTTCTATCCGGTTTAAACCGGTTCAATCCGGTTCTGTCCGGTTTAAACCCGGTTAAACCCGGTTCAATCCGGTTCTATCCGGTTTAAACCGGTTTTAACCGGTTCAAACCGGTTCTATCTGGTTCAAACCGGTTCACTCCGGTTCTATCCGGTTTAAACTGGTTTAAACCGGTTCAATCTGGTTCTATCCGGTTGTATCCGGTTTAAACCGGTTCAATCCGGTTCTATCCGGTTTAAAACGGTTTAAACCTGTTCTATCCGGTTTAAACCGGTTCAATCCGGTTCTATCCGGTTGAAACTGGTTTAAACCAGTTCAATCGGTTTTATCCGGTTTAAACTGGTTCAATCCGGTTTTATCCGGTTGAAACCGGTTTAACCGGTTCAATCTGGTTTTATCCGGTTTAAACTGGTTCAATCCGGCTCAATCCGGTTTTATCTGGTTTAAACCGGTTCACTCCGGTTTTATCCGGTTTAAACTGGTTTAAAACGGTTCAATCCGGTACTGTCCGGTTGTATCCGGTTTAAACCGGTTCAATCCGGTTTTATCCGGTTTCAACCGGTTTAAACCTGTTCTATCCGGGTTAACCGGTTCAAACTGGTTTTATCCGGTTTAAACTGGTTCAATCCGGTTCAATCCGGTTTTATCCGGTTGAAACCGGTTCAATCCGGTTCTATCCGTTTTAAACCGGTTTAAACCGGTTCAATCCTGTTCCATCCGGTTTTAAACCGGTTTAAACCGGTTCAATCCGGTTCTATCCGGTTTAAACCGGTACAATCCGGTTCTATCCGGTTTAAACCGGTTTAAACCGGTTCAATCCGTTTCTATCCAGTTTAAATCGGTTCAATCCGGATCTATCCGATATAAACTGGTTTAAACCGGTTCAATCCGGTTCTATCCGGTTCTATTCGGTGTAAACCGGTTCAATCCGGTTCTCTCCGGTTTAAACCGGTTTAAACCGGTTCAATCTGGTTCTATCTGGTTTAAACCGGTTCTATCCGGTTCTATCCGGTTTAAACAGGTTTGAACCGATTCAATCCGTTTTCATCCAGTTTAAACTGGTTCAATCCGGTTCTATCCGGTTTAAACCGGTTCAATCCGGTTCTATCCGGTTTAAACCGGTTCTATCCGGTTGTATCCGGTTTTAACCGGTTTAAACCGGTTCAATCCGGTTCTATCCGGTTTAAACCAGTTTAAACCGGTTCAAGCCGTTTCTATCCGGTTTAAACCGGTTCAATCCGGTTCTATCCGGTTTAAACCGGTTTAAACAGGTTCAATACGTTGTTATCTGGTTTAACCCGGTTTAAACCGGTTCAATCCGGTTCTATCCGGTTTAAACCGGTTCAATCCGGTTCTATCCGGTTTAAACTGGTTTAAAACGGTTCAATCCGGTACTGTCCGGTTGTATCCGGTTTAAACCGGTTCAATCCGGTTTTATCCGGTTTCAACCGGTTTAAACCTGTTCTATCCGGGTTAACCGGTTCAATCCGGTTTTATCCGGTTGAAACCGGTTCAATCCGGTTCTATCCGTTTTAAACCGGTTTAAACCGGTTCAATCCGGATCTATCCAGTTTAAACTGGTTCTATCCGGTTCTATCCGGTTTAAGCCGGTTTAAACCGGTTCTATCCGGTTCTATCCGGTATAAACCGGTTCAGTCCGGTTTTATCCGGTTTAAAACCGGTTCAATTTGGTTTTATCCGGTTTAAACCAGTTTAAACCGGTTCAATCCGGTTTTATCCGGTTTAAACCAGTTCTGTCCGGTTCTATCTGATTTAAACCTGTTTAATCCGGTTCAATACGGTTTTGTCCGGTTGAAACCGGATCAATCCAGTTGTATCCGATTTAAACCGGTTTAAACCGGTTCAATCCTGTTCTATCCGGTTTAAAACCGGTTCAAACCGGTTCTATCTGGTTTCATCTGCTTTAAACCAGTTTAAACCGGTTCAATCCGGTTTTATCTGGTTTAAACAGGTTCAATCCGGTTTTGTCCAGTTGAAACTGGTTTAACCGGTTCAATCCGGTTTTATCCGGTACTAACCAGTTCTATCCAGCTTAAACCTGTTTTAACCAGTTCAATCCAGGTTTATCCGGTTTAAACCAGTTCTATCCGGTTCTATCCGGTTTAAACTGGTTTAAACCAGTTCAATCCTGTTCTATCCGGTTTAAACCGGTTTAAACCGGTTGAATCCGGTTCTATCCAGTTTAAACCGGTTCAATCCGTATCTATACGATTTAAACCGGTTTAAAACCGCTTCAATCCGGTTCTATCCGGTTTAAACGCATTCAATCCGGTTCTATCCGGTTTAAACTGGTTTAAACTGGTTCTATCCCGTTCTATCCAGTTTAAACCGGTTAAAACCGATTCAATCCATTTTTATCCGGTTTAAACCGCTTCTATCCGGTTCTATCCAGTTTAAACCGGTTTAAACTGGTTCAATCCGGTTTTATCCGGTTTAAAACCGGTTCAATTCGGTTTTATCCGGATTAAACTGGGTTAAACGGGTTCAATCCAGTTTCTTCCGGTTTAAACCGGTTCAATCTGGTTTCATCCGGTTTAAACCAGTTTAAACCAGTTCAATCCGGTTTTATCTGGTTTAAACTGGTTCAATCCGGTTTTATCTGGTTTAAACTGGTTCAATCCGGTTTTATCCGGTTGAAACTGGTTTAACCGGTTCAATCCGGTTTTATCCAGTTTGAACCGGTTCTATCCGGTTCTATCCATCTTAAACCGGTTTTAACCGGATCAATCCTGTTTTATCCGGTTTAAACCGGTTCTATCCGGTGCTATCCGGTTTAAACTGGTTTAAAACCGGTTCAATCCTGTTGTATCCGGTTTGAACCGGTTTAAACCGGTTCAATCCTGTTCTATCCGGTTTAAACCGGTTCAAACCGGTTCTATCCAGTTTAAACCGGTTCAATCCGGTTCTATCCAGTTTAAATCGGTTCAATCCGGATCTATCCGATATAATCCGGTTTAAACCGGTTCAATCCGGTTCTATCCGGTTCTATCCGGTGTAAACCGGTTCAGTCCGGTTCTATCCGGTTTAAACCTGTTCAATCTGGTTCTATCCGGTTCTATCCGTTTAAACCGGTTTAAACTGGTTCAATCCGGTTCTATATGGTTTAAACTGGTTCAATCCGGTTCTATCCGGTGTAAACCGGTTCAATCCGGTTCTATCCGGTTTAAACCGGTTCAATCCGTTTCTATCCGGTTCAAACAGGTTTAAACCGGTTCTATCCGGTTCTATCCGATTTAAACAGGTTTGAACCGATTCAATCCGTTTTCATCCAGTTTAAACTGGTTCTATCTGGTTCTACCCGGTTTAAACCGGTTTAAACCAGTTCAATCCGGTTTTATCTGGTTTAAACTGGTTCAATCCGGTTTTATCCTGTTGAAACTGGTTTAACCGGTTCGATCCAGTTTTATCCGGTTTGAACCAGTTCTATCTGGTTCTATCCAGTTTAAACCGGTTTAAACGGGTTCAATCTGGTTTTCTCCGGTTTAAACTGGTTTAAACCGGTTCAATCCGGTTTTATCCGGTTAAAACCTGTTTAATCCGGTTCAATCCGGTTGTATCCGGTTTAAACCCGTTTAAACCGGTGCAATCCGGTTTTATCAGGTTTAAACCAGTTCTATATGGTTCTATCCGGTTTAAACCTGTTTAATCCGGTTCAATCCGGTTTTATCCTGTATAAACCGGTTCAATCCGGTTCTATCCGGTTAAAACCGGTTTAAACCGGTTCAATCCGCTTCTATCCGGTTTAAACCGGTTCAATCCGGTTCTTTCCGGTTTAAAAAGGTTCAATCCAGTTCTATCCGGTTTAAACCGGTTTAAACAGGTTCAATTCATTGCTATCCGGTTTAACCCGGTTTAAACCGGTTCAATCCGGTTCTATCCGATTCTATCCGGTTTAAACCGGTTCAATCCGGTTCTATCCAGTTTAAACCGGTTTAAAGCGATTCAATCCGTTTTGATCCGGTTTAAACCGGTTCTATCTGGATTCATCTGGCTTAAACCAGTTTAAACCGGTTCAATCCGGTTTTATCTGGTTTAAACTGGTTCAATCCGGTTTTGTCCGGTTGAAACTGGTTTAACCGGTTCAATCCGGTTTTATCCGGTTCGAACCGGTTCTATCCAGCTTAAACCTGTTTTAACCGGTTCAATCCGGTTTTATCCGGTTTTAACCGGTTCTATCCGGTTCTATCCGGTTTAAAACCGGTTTAAACCGGTTCAATCCGGTTCTATCCGGTTTAAACCGGTTTAAACCGGTTCTATCCGGTTTAAACTCGTTCAATCCGGTTTAAACTGGTTTAAACTGGTTCTGTCCCGTTCTATCCAGTTTAAACCGGTTCAAACCTATTCAATCCATTTTTATCCGGTTTAAACCTCTTCTATCCGGTTCTATCCAGTTTAAACTGGTTCAATCCGGTTCTATCCAGTTAAAACCGGTTCAATCCGGTTCTATCCGGTTTAAACCGGTTTAAAACCGGTTCAATCCGGTTCTATCCGGTTTAAACTGGTTTAAACCGGTTCTGTCAGGTTTAAACCGGTTCAATCCGGTTCTATCCGGTTTAAACTGGTTTAAACTGGTTCTATCCCATTCTATCCGGTTAAAACCGGTTTAAACCGATTCAATCCGTTTTTATCCGGTTCAAACCGGTTCTATCCGGTTCTATCCAGTTTAAACCGGTTTACACTGGTTCAATCCGGTTTTATCCGGTTTAAACCGGTTCAATTTGGTTTTATCCGGATTAAACTGGTTTAAACGGGTTCAATCCAGTTTCATCCGGTTTATACCGGTACAATCTGGTTTCATCCGGTTTAAACCGGTTTAAACTGGTTCAATCCGGTTTTATCTGGTTTAAACTGGTTCAATCCGGTTTTATCCAGTTGAAACTGGTTTAACCGGTTCAATCCGGTTTTATCCAGTTGGAACCGGTTCTATCCGGTTCTATCCAGCTTAAACCGGTTTTAACCGGTTCAATCCGGTTAAAACCAGTTCTATCCGGTTCTATCCGGTTTAAACTGGTTTAAACCGGTTCAATCCTGTTCTATCCGGTTCAATCCAGTTTAAACCGGTTCAATCCGGTTCTATCCGGTTTAAACCGGTTCAATCCGTTTCTATCCGGTTTAAACCGGTTCAATCCGGTTCTATCCGGTTTAAACCGGTTCAATCCGGTTCTATCCGGTTTAAACCGGTTCAATCCTGTTCTATCCGGTTTAAACCGGTTCAATCCGTTTCTATCCGGTTTAAACTGGTTTAAACCAGTTCTATCCGGATCTCTCCAGTTTAAACAGGTTTAAACCGATTCAATCCGTTTTTATCCGGTTTAAACCAGTTCTATCTGGTTCTATCCGGTTTAAACCGGTTCAATCCTGTTCTATCCGGTTTAAAACCGGTTCAATCCGTTTCTATCCGGTTTAAACTGGGTTAAACTGGTTCTATCCGGTTTAAACAGGTTTGAACCGATTCAATCCGTTTTCATCCAGTTTAAACTGGTTCAATCCGGTTCTATCCGGTTTAAACTGGTTCAAACCGGTTCTATCCGGTTTAAACCAGTTTAAACCGGTTCAATCCGTTTCTATCCGGTTTAAACCGGTTCAATCCGGTTCTATCCGGTTTAACCCGGTTCAATCCGGTTCAATCCGGGTCTATCCAGTATAAACCGGTTCTATCTGGTTCTATCCGGTTTAAACCGGTTTAAACCGGTTCTATCCAGTTTAAACCTGTTTAATCCGGTTCAATCCGGTTTGATCCGGTTTAAACCGGTTTAAACGGTTCAATCCGGTTTCATCCGGTTTAAACCGGTTCTATCTGGTTTAAACCGGTTTAAACCGGTTCAATCCGGTTTTCTCCAGTTTAAACCGGTTCAATCCGATTTTATCCGGTTAAAACCGGTTTAAACCGGTTCAATCCGGTTTTATCCGGTTTAAACCAGTTCTATCCGGTTCTATCCAGTTTAAACCTGTTTAAACCGGTTCAATCCGGTTTTATCCAGTTTAAACCAGTTCAATCCGGTTCTATCTGGTTTAAACCGGTTTAAAGCGGTTCAATCCGGTTCTATCCGGTTTAAACCGGTTCAATCCGGTTCTGTCCGGTTTAAACCGGTTAAACCCGGTTCAATCCGGTTCTATCCGGTTTAAACCGGTTTAAACCGGTTCAAACCGGTTCTATCTGGTTCAAACCGGTTCACTCCGGTTCTATCCGGTTTAAACTGGTTTAAACCGGTTGAATCTGGTTCTATCCGGTTGTATCCGGTTTAAACCGGTTCAATCCGGTTCTATCCGGTTTAAAACGGTTTAAACCTGTTCTATCCGGTATAAACCGGTTCAATCCGTTTCTATCCGGTTGAAACTGGTTTAAACCGGTTCAATCGGTTTTATCCGGTTTAAACTGGTTCAATCCGGTTTTATCCGGTTGAAACCGGTTTAACCGGTTCAATCCGGTTTTATCCGGTTTAAACTGGTTCAATCCGGCTCAATCCGGTTTTATCCGGTTTAAACCGGTTCAATCCGTATCTATCCGGTTTAAACCGGTTCAATCGGTTTTATCCGGTTTAAACCAGTTCTATCCGGTTCTATCCAGTTTAAACCTGTTTAAACCGGTTCAATCCGGTTTTATCCAGTTTAAACCAGTTCAATCCGGTTCTATCTGGTTTAAACCGGTTTAAAGCGGTTCAATCCGGTTCTATCCGGTTTAAACCGGTTCAATCCGGTTCTGTCCGGTTTAAACCGGTTAAACCCGGTTCAATCCGGTTCTATCCGGTTTAAACCGGTTTAAACCGGTTCAAACCGGTTCTATCTGGTTCAAACCGGTTCACTCCGGTTCTATCCGGTTTAAACTGGTTTAAACCGGTTCAATCTGTTCTATCCGGTTGTATCCGGTTTAAACCGGTTCAATCCGGTTCTATCCGGTTTAAAACGGTTTAAACCTGTTCTATCCGGTTTAAACCAGTTCAATCCGGTTCTATCCGGTTGAAACTGGTTTAAACCGGTTCAATCGGTTTTATCCGGTTTAAACTGGTTCAATCCGGTTTTATCCGGTTGAAACCGGTTTAACCGGTTCAATCTGGTTTTATCCGGTTTAAACTGGTTCAATCCGGCTCAATCCGGTTTTATCCGGTTTAAACCGGTTCAATCCGTATATATCCGGTTTAAACCGGTTCAATCGGTTTTATCCGGTTTAAACTGGTTCAATCCGGTTTTATCCGGTTGAAACCGGTTTAACCGGTTCAATCCGGTTTTATCCGGTTTAAACTGGTTCAATCCGGCTCAATCCGGTTTTATCCGGTTTAAACCGGTTCAATCCGTATCTATCCGGTTTAAACCGGTTCAATCGGTTTTATCCGGTTTAAACCAGTTCTATCCGGTTCTATCCAGTTTAAACCTGTTTAAACCGGTTCAATCCGGTTTTATCCAGTTTAAACCAGTTCAATCCGGTTCTATCTGGTTTAAACCGGTTTAAAGCGGTTCAATCCGGTTCTATCCGGTTTAAACCGGTTCAATCCGGTTCTGTCCGGTTTAAACCGGTTAAACCCGGTTCAATCCGGTTCTATCCGGTTTAAACCGGTTTAAACCGGTTCAAACCGGTTCTATCTGGTTCAAACCGGTTCACTCCGGTTCTATCCGGTTTAAACTGGTTTAAACCGGTTCAATCTGGTTCTATCCGGTTGTATCCGGTTTAAACCGGTTCAATCCGGTTCTATCCGGTTTAAAACGGTTTAAACCTGTTCTATCCGGTTTAAACCGGTTCAATCCGGTTCTATCCGGTTGAAACTGGTTTAAACCAGTTCAATCGGTTTTATCCGGTTTAAACTGGTTCAATCCGGTTTTATCCGGTTGAAACCGGTTTAACCGGTTCAATCTGGTTTTATCCGGTTTAAACTGGTTCAATCCGGCTCAATCCGGTTTTATCTGGTTTAAACCGGTTCACTCCGGTTTTATCCGGTTTAAACTGGTTTAAAACGGTTCAATCCGGTACTGTCCGGTTGTATCCGGTTTAAACCGGTTCAATCCGGTTTTATCCGGTTTCAACCGGTTTAAACCTGTTCTATCCGGGTTAACCGGTTCAAACTGGTTTTATCCGGTTTAAACTGGTTCAATCCGGTTCAATCCGGTTTTATCCGGTTGAAACCGGTTCAATCCGGTTCTATCCGTTTTAAACCGGTTTAAACCGGTTCAATCCTGTTCCATCCGGTTTAAACCGGTTTAAACCGGTTCAATCCGGTTCTATCCGGTTTAAACCGGTACAATCCGGTTCTATCCGGTTTAAACCGGTTTAAACCGGTTCAATCCGTTTCTATCCAGTTTAAATCGGTTCAATCCGGATCTATCCGATATAAACTGGTTTAAACCGGTTCAATCCGGTTCTATCCGGTTCTATTCGGTGTAAACCGGTTCAATCCGGTTCTCTCCGGTTTAAACCGGTTTAAACCGGTTCAATCTGGTTCTATCTGGTTTAAACCGGTTCTATCCGGTTCTATCCGGTTTAAACAGGTTTGAACCGATTCAATCCGTTTTCATCCAGTTTAAACTGGTTCAATCCGGTTCTATCCGGTTTAAACCGGTTCAATCCGGTTCTATCCGGTTTAAACCGGTTCTATCCGGTTGTATCCGGTTTTAACCGGTTTAAACCGGTTCAATCCGGTTCTATCCGGTTTAAACCAGTTTAAACCGGTTCAAGCCGTTTCTATCCGGTTTAAACCGGTTCAATCCGGTTCTATCCGGTTTAAACCGGTTTAAACAGGTTCAATACGTTGTTATCTGGTTTAACCCGGTTTAAACCGGTTCAATCCGGTTCTATCCGGTTTAAACCGGTTCAATCCGGTTCTATCCGGTTTAAACTGGTTTAAAACGGTTCAATCCGGTACTGTCCGGTTGTATCCGGTTTAAACCGGTTCAATCCGGTTTTATCCGGTTTCAACCGGTTTAAACCTGTTCTATCCGGGTTAACCGGTTCAATCCGGTTTTATCCGGTTGAAACCGGTTCAATCCGGTTCTATCCGTTTTAAACCGGTTTAAACCGGTTCAATCCGGATCTATCCAGTTTAAACTGGTTCTATCCGGTTCTATCCGGTTTAAGCCGGTTTAAACCGGTTCTATCCGGTTCTATCCGGTATAAACCGGTTCAGTCCGGTTTTATCCGGTTTAAACCGGTTCAATTTGGTTTTATCCGGTTTAAACCAGTTTAAACCGGTTCAATCCGGTTTTATCCGGTTTAAACCAGTTCTGTCCGGTTCTATCTGATTTAAACCTGTTTAATCCGGTTCAATACGGTTTTGTCCGGTTGAAACCGGATCAATCCAGTTGTATCCGATTTAAACCGGTTTAAACCGGTTCAATCCTGTTCTATCCGGTTTAAACCGGTTCAAACCGGTTCTATCTGGTTTCATCTGCTTTAAACCAGTTTAAACCGGTTCAATCCGGTTTTATCTGGTTTAAACAGGTTCAATCCGGTTTTGTCCAGTTGAAACTGGTTTAACCGGTTCAATCCGGTTTTATCCGGTACTAACCAGTTCTATCCAGCTTAAACCTGTTTTAACCAGTTCAATCCAGGTTTATCCGGTTTAAACCAGTTCTATCCGGTTCTATCCGGTTTAAACTGGTATAAACCAGTTCAATCCTGTTCTATCCGGTTTAAACCGGTTTAAACCGGTTGAATCCGGTTCTATCCAGTTTAAACCGGTTCAATCCGTATCTATACGATTTAAACCGGTTTAAACCGCTTCAATCCGGTTCTATCCGGTTTAAACGCATTCAATCCGGTTCTATCCGGTTTAAACTGGTTTAAACTGGTTCTATCCCGTTCTATCCAGTTTAAACCGGTTAAAACCGATTCAATCCATTTTTATCCGGTTTAAAACCGCTTCTATCCGGTTCTATCCAGTTTAAACCGGTTTAAACTGGTTCAATCCGGTTTTATCCGGTTTAAACCGGTTCAATCTGGTTTCATCCGGTTTAAACCAGTTTAAACCGGTTCAATCCGGTTTTATCTGGTTTAAACTGGTTCAATCCGGTTTTATCTGGTTTAAACTGGTTCAATCCGGTTTTATCCGGTTGAAACTGGTTTAACCGGTTCAATCCGGTTTTATCCAGTTTGAACCAGTTCTATCCGGTTCTATCCATCTTAAACCGGTTTTAACCGGATCAATCCTGTTTTATCCGGTTTAAACCGGTTCTATCCGGTGCTATCCGGTTTAAACTGGTTTAAACCGGTTCAATCCTGTTGTATCCGGTTTAAACCGGTTTAAACCGGTTCAATCCTGTTCTATCCGGTTTAAACCGGTTCAAACCGGTTCTATCCAGTTTAAACCGGTTCAATCCGGTTCTATCCAGTTTAAATCGGTTCAATCCGGATCTATCCGATATAATCCGGTTTAAACCGGTTCAATCCGGTTCTATCCGGTTCTATCCGGTGTAAACCGGTTCAGTCCGGTTCTATCCGGTTTAAACCTGTTCAATCTGGTTCTATCTGGTTCTATCCGTTTAAACCGGTTTAAACTGGTTCAATCCGGTTCTATACGGTTTAAACTGGTTCAATCCGGTTCTATCCGGTGTAAACCGGTTCAATCCGGTTCTATCCGGTTTAAACCGGTTCAATCCGTTTCTATCCGGTTCAAACAGGTTTAAACCGGTTCTATCCGGTTCTATCCGGTTTAAACAGGTTTGAACCGATTCAATCCGTTTTCATCCAGTTTAAACTGGTTCTATCTGGTTCTACCCGGTTTAAACCGGTTTAAACCAGTTCAATCCGGTTTTATCTGGTTTAAACTGGTTCAATCCGGTATTATCCGGTTGAAACTGGTTTAACCGGTTCAATCCAGTTTTATCCGGTTTGAACCAGTTCTATCTGGTTCTATCCAGTTTAAACCGGTTTAAACGGGTTCAATCTGGTTTTCTCCGTTTTAAACTGGTTTAAACCGGTTCAATCCGGTTTTATCCGGTTAAAACCTGTTTAATCCGGTTCAATCCGGTTGTATCCGGTTTAAACCCGTTTAAACCGGTGCAATCCGGTTTTATCAGGTTTAAACCAGTTCTATACGGTTCTATCCGGTTTAAACCTGTTTAATCCGGTTCAATCCGGTTTTATCCGGTTTAAACCGGTTCTATCTGGTTTAAACCGGTTTAAACCGGTTCAATCCGGTTTTCTCCAGTTTAAACCGGTTCAATCCGATTTTATCCGGTTAAAACCGGTTTAAACCGGTTCAATCCGGTTTTATCCGGTTTAAACCAGTTCTATCCGGTTCTATCCAGTTTAATCCTGTTTAAACCGGTTCAATCCGGTTCTATCCGGTTTAAACCGGTTTAAACCGGTTCAATCCGGTTCTATCCGGTTTAAACCGGTTTAAACCGGTTCTGTCAGGTTTAAACCGGTTCAATCCGGTTCTATCCGGTTTAAACTGGTTTAAACTGGTTCTATCCCATTCTATCCGGTTAAAACCGGTTTAAACCGATTCAATCCGTTTTTATCCGGTTCAAACCGGTTCTATCCGGTTCTATCCAGTTTAAACCGGTTTACACTGGTTCAATCCGGTTTTATCCGGTTTAAACCGGTTCAATTTGATTTTATCCGGATTAAACTGGTTTAAACGGGTTCAATCCAGTTTCATCCGGTTTATACCGGTACAATCTGGTTTCATCCGGTTTAAACCGGTTTAAACTGGTTCAATCCGGTTTTATCTGGTTTAAACTGGTTCAATCCGGTTTTATCCAGTTGAAACTGGTTTAACCGGTTCAATCCGGTTTTATCCAGTTGGAACCGGTTCTATCCGGTTCTATCCAGCTTAAACCGGTTTTAACCGGTTCAATCCGGTTAAAACCAGTTCTATCCGGTTCTATCCGGTTTAAACTGGTTTAAACCGGTTCAATCCTGTTCTATCCGGTTCAATCCAGTTTAAACCGGTTCAATCCGGTTCTATCCGGTTTAAACCGGTTCAATCCGTTTCTATCCGTTTTAAACCGGTTCAATCCGGTTCTATCCGGTTTAAACCGGTTCAATCCGGTTCTATCCGGTTTAAACCGGTTCAATCCTGTTCTATCCGGTTTAAACCGGTTCAATCCGTTTCTATCCGGTTTAAACTGGTTTAAACCAGTTCTATCCGGATCTCTCCAGTTTAAACAGGTTTAAACCGATTCAATCCGTTTTTATCCGGTTTAAACCAGTTCTATCTGGTTCTATCCGGTTTAAACCGGTTCAATCCTGTTCTATCCGGTTTAAACCGGTTCAATCCGTTTCTATCCGGTTTAAACTGGGTTAAACTGGTTCTATCCGGTTTAAACAGGTTTGAACCGATTCAATCCGTTTTCATCCAGTTTAAACTGGTTCAATCCGGTTCTATCCGGTTTAAACCGGTTCAATCCGGTTCTATCCGGTTGTATCCGGTTTAAACCGGTTCAATCCGGTTCTGTCCGGTTTAAACCGGTTAAACCCGGTTCAATCCGGTTCTATCCGGTTTAAACCGGTTTTAAACCGGTTCAAACCGGTTCTATCTGGTTCAAACCGGTTCACTCCGGTTCTATCCGGTTTAAACTGGTTTAAACCGGTTCAATCTGGTTCTATCCGGTTGTATCCGGTTTAAACCGGTTCAATCCGGTTCTATCCGGTTTAAAACGGTTTAAACCTGTTCTATCCGGTTTAAACCGGTTCAATCCGGTTCTATCCGGTTGAAACTGGTTTAAACCAGTTCAATCGGTTTTATCCGGTTTAAACTGGTTCAATCCGGTTTTATCCGGTTGAAACCGGTTTAACCGGTTCAATCTGGTTTTATCCGGTTTAAACTGGTTCAATCCGGCTCAATCCGGTTTTATCTGGTTTAAACCGGTTCACTCCGGTTTTATCCGGTTTAAACTGGTTTAAAACGGTTCAATCCGGTACTGTCCGGTTGTATCCGGTTTAAACCGGTTCAATCCGGTTTTATCCGGTTTCAACCGGTTTAAACCTGTTCTATCCGGGTTAACCGGTTCAAACTGGTTTTATCCGGTTTAAACTGGTTCAATCCGGTTCAATCCGGTTTTATCCGGTTGAAACCGGTTCAATCCGGTTCTATCCGTTTTAAACCGGTTTAAACCGGTTCAATCCTGTTCCATCCGGTTTTAAACCGGTTTAAACCGGTTCAATCCGGTTCTATCCGGTTTAAACCGGTACAATCCGGTTCTATCCGGTTTAAACCGGTTTAAACCGGTTCAATCCGTTTCTATCCAGTTTAAATCGGTTTAAACCGGTTCAATCCGGTTCTCTCCGGTTTAAACCGGTTTAAACCGGTTCAATCTGGATCTATCTGGTTTAAACCGGTTCTATCCGGTTCTATCCGGTTTAAACAGGTTTGAACCGATTCAATCCGTTTTCATCCAGTTTAAACTGGTTCAATCCGGTTCTATCCGGTTTAAACCGGTTCAATCCGGTTCTATCCGGTTTAAACCGGTTCTATCCGGTTGTATCCGGTTTAAACCGGTTTAAACCGGTTCAATCCGGTTCTATCCGGTTTAAACCAGTTTAAACCGGTTCAAGCCGTTTCTATCCGGTTTAAACCGGTTCAATCCGGTTCTATCCGGTTTAAACCGGTTTAAACAGGTTCAATACGTTGTTATCTGGTTTAACCCGGTTTAAACCGGTTCAATCCGGTTCTATCCGGTTTAAACCGGTTCAATCCGGTTCTATCCGGTTTAAACTGGTTTAAAAACGGTTCAATCCGGTACTGTCCGGTTGTATCCGGTTTAAACCGGTTCAATCCGGTTTTATCCGGTTTCAACCGGTTTAAACCTGTTCTATCCGGGTTAACCGGTTCAATCCGGTTTTATCCGGTTGAAACCGGTTCAATCCGGTTCTATCCGTTTTAAACCGGTTTAAACCGGTTCAATCCGGATCTATCCAGTTTAAACTGGTTCTATCCGGTTCTATCCGGTTTAAGCCGGTTTAAACCGGTTCTATCCGGTTCTATCCGGTATAAACCGGTTCAGTCCGGTTTTATCCGGTTTAAACCGGTTCAATTTGGTTTTATCCGGTTTAAACCAGTTTAAACCGGTTCAATCCGGTTTTATCCGGTTTAAACCAGTTCTGTCCGGTTCTATCTGATTTAAACCTGTTTAATCCGGTTCAATACGGTTTTGTCCGGTTGAAACCGGATCAATCCAGTTGTATCCGATTTAAACCGGTTTAAACCGGTTCAATCCTGTTCTATCCGGTTTAAACCGGTTCAAACCGGTTCTATCTGGTTTCATCTGCTTTAAACCAGTTTAAACCGGTTCAATCCGGTTTTATCTGGTTTAAACAGGTTCAATCCGGTTTTGTCCAGTTGAAACTGGTTTAACCGGTTCAATCCGGTTTTATCCGGTACTAACCAGTTCTATCCAGCTTAAACCTGTTTTAACCAGTTCAATCCAGGTTTATCCGGTTTAAACCAGTTCTATCCGGTTCTATCCGGTTTAAACTGGTTTAAACCAGTTCAATCCTGTTCTATCCGGTTTAAACCGGTTTAAACCGGTTGAATCCGGTTCTATCCAGTTTAAACCGGTTCAATCCGTATCTATACGATTTAAACCGGTTTAAACCGCTTCAATCCGGTTCTATCCGGTTTAAACGCATTCAATCCGGTTCTATCCGGTTTAAACTGGTTTAAACTGGTTCTATCCCGTTCTATCCAGTTTAAACCGGTTAAAACCGATTCAATCCATTTTTATCCGGTTTAAACCGCTTCTATCCGGTTCTATCCAGTTTAAACCGGTTTAAACTGGTTCAATCCGGTTTTATCCGGTTTAAACCGGTTCAATCTGGTTTCATCCGGTTTAAACCAGTTTAAACCGGTTCAATCCGGTTTTATCTGGTTTAAACTGGTTCAATCCGGTTTTATCCGGTTGAAACTGGTTTAACCGGTTCAATCCAGTTTTATCCGGTTTGAACCAGTTCTATCTGGTTCTATCCAGTTTAAACCGGTTTAAACGGGTTCAATCTGGTTTTCTCCGTTTTAAACTGGTTTAAACCGGTTCAATCCGGTTTTATCCGGTTAAAACCTGTTTAATCCGGTTCAATCCGGTTGTATCCGGTTTAAACCCGTTTAAACCGGTGCAATCCGGTTTTATCAGGTTTAAACCAGTTCTATACGGTTCTATCCGGTTTAAACCTGTTTAATCCGGTTCAATCCGGTTTTATCCTGTATAAACCGGTTCAATCCGGTTCTATCCGGTTAAAACCGGTTTAAACCGGTTCAATCCGCTTCTATCCGGTTTAAACCGGTTTAAACAGGTTCAATTCATTGCTATCCGGTTTAACCCGGTTTAAACCGGTTCAATCCGGTTCTATCCGATTCTATCCGGTTTAAACCGGTTCAATCCGGTTCTATCCAGTTTAAACCGGTTTAAAGGGATTCAATCCGTTTTTATCCGGTTTAAACCGGTTCTATCTGGATTCATCTGGCTTAAACCAGTTTAAACCGGTTCAATCCGGTTTTATCTGGTTTAAACTGGTTCAATCCGGTTTTGTCCGGTTGAAACTGGTTTAACCGGTTCAATCCGGTTTTATCCGGTTCGAACCGGTTCTATCCAGCTTAAACCTGTTTTAACCGGTTCAATCCGGTTTTATCCGGTTTTAACCGGTTCTATCCGGTTCTATCCGGTTTAAACCGGTTTAAACCGGTTCAATCCTGTTCTATCCGGTTTAAACCGGTTTAAACCGGTTCTATCCGGTTTAAACTCGTTCAATCCGGTTGAAACTGGTTTAAACTGGTTCTGTCCCGTTCTATCCAGTTTAAACCGGTTCAAACCTATTCAATCCATTTTTATCCGGTTTAAACCTCTTCTATCCGGTTCTATCCAGTTTAAACTGGTTCAATCCGGTTCTATCCAGTTAAAACCGGTTCAATCCGGTTCTATCCGGTTTAAACCGGTTTAAACCGGTTCAATCCGGTTCTATCCGGTTTAAACCGGTTTAAACCGGTTCTGTCAGGTTTAAACCGGTTCAATCCGGTTCTATCCGGTTTAAACTGGTTTAAACTGGTTCTATCCCATTCTATCCGGTTAAAACCGGTTTAAACCGATTCAATCCGTTTTTATCCGGTTCAAACCGGTTCTATCCGGTTCTATCCAGTTTAAACTGGTTTACACTGGTTCAATCCGGTTTTATCCGGTTTAAACCGGTTCAATTTGGTTTTATCCGGATTAAACTGGTTTAAACGGGTTCAATCCAGTTTCATCCGGTTTATACCGGTACAATCTGGTTTCATCCGGTTTAAACCGGTTTAAACTGGTTCAATCCGGTTTTATCTGGTTTAAACTGGTTCAATCCGGTTTTATCCAGTTGAAACTGGTTTAACCGGTTCAATCCGGTTTTATCCAGTTGGAACCGGTTCTATCCGGTTCTATCCAGCTTAAACCGGTTTTAACCGGTTCAATCCGGTTAAAACCAGTTCTATCCGGTTCTATCCGGTTTAAACTGGTTTAAACCGGTTCAATCCTGTTCTATCCGGTTCAATCCAGTTTAAACCGGTTCAATCCGGTTCTATCCGGTTTAAACCGGTTCAATCCGTTTCTATCCGTTTTAAACCGGTTCAATCCGGTTCTATCCGGTTTAAACCGGTTCAATCCGGTTCTATCCGGTTTAAACCGGTTCAATCCTGTTCTATCCGGTTTAAACCGGTTCAATCCGTTTCTATCCGGTTTAAACTGGTTTAAACCAGTTCTATCCGGATCTCTCCAGTTTAAACAGGTTTAAACCGATTCAATCCGTTTTTATCCGGTTTAAACCAGTTCTATCTGGTTCTATCCGGTTTAAACCGGTTCAATCCTGTTCTATCCGGTTTAAACCGGTTCAATCCGTTTCTATCCGGTTTAAACTGGGTTAAACTGGTTCTATCCGGTTTAAACAGGTTTGAACCGATTCAATCCGTTTTCATCCAGTTTAAACTGGTTCAATCCGGTTCTATCCGGTTTAAACCGGTTCAATCCGGTTCTATCCGGTTTAAACCGGTTCTATCCGGTTGTATCCGGTTTAAACCGGTTTAAACCGGTTCAAACCGGTTCTATCCGGTTTAAACCAGTTTAAACCGGTTCAATCCGTTTCTATCCGGTTTAAACCGGTTCAATCCGGTTCTATCTGGTTTAAACCGGTTTAAACAGGTTCAATACGTTGTTATCTGGTTTAACCCGGTTTAAACCGGTTCAATCCGGTTCAATCCAGTTTCATCCGGTTTATACCGGTACAATCTGGTTTCATCCGGTTTAAACCGGTTTAAACTGGTTCAATCCGGTTTTATCTGGTTTAAACTGGTTCAATCCGGTTTTATCCAGTTGAAACTGGTTTAACCGGTTCAATCCGGTTTTATCCAGTTGGAACCGGTTCTATCCGGTTCTATCCAGCTTAAACCGGTTTTAACCGGTTCAATCCAGTTAAAACCAGTTCTATCCGGTTCTATCCGGTTTAAACTGGTTTAAACCGGTTCAATCCTGTTCTATCCGGTTCAATCCAGTTTAAACTGGTTCAATCCGGTTCTATCCGGTTTAAACCGGTTCAATCCGTTTCTATCCGGTTTAAACCGGTTCAATCCGGTTCTATCCGGTTTAAACCGGTTCAATCCGGTTCTATCCGGTTTAAACCGGTTCAATCCTGTTCTATCCGGTTTAAACCGGTTCAATCCGTTTCTATCCGGTTTAAACTGGTTTAAACCAGTTCTATCCGGATCTCTCCAGTTTAAACAGGTTTAAACCGATTCAATCCGTTTTTATCCGGTTTAAACCAGTTCTATCTGGTTCTATCCGGTTTAAACCGGTTCAATCCTGTTCTATCCGGTTTAAACCGGTTCAATCCGTTTCTATCCGGTTTAAACTGGGTTAAACTGGTTCTATCCGGTTTAAACAGGTTTGAACCGATTCAATCCGTTTTCATCCAGTTTAAACTGGTTCAATCCGGTTCTATCCGGTTTAAACCGGTTCAAACCGGTTCTATCCGGTTTAAACCAGTTTAAACCGGTTCAATCCGTTTCTATCCGGTTTAAACCGGTTCAATCCGGTTCTATCCGGTTTAACCCGGTTCAATCCGGTTCAATCCGGGTCTATCCAGTATAAACCGGTTCTATCAGGTTCTATCCGGTTTAAACCGGTTTAAACCGGTTCTATCCGGTTCTATCCAGTTTAAACCTGTTTAATCCGGTTCAATCCGGTTTGATCCGGTTTAAACCGGTTTAAACGGTTCAATCCGGTTTTATCCGGTTTAAACCGGTTCTATCTGGTTTAAACCGGTTTAAACCGGTTCAATCCGGTTTTCTCCAGTTTAAACCGGTTCAATCCGATTTTATCCGGTTAAAACCGGTTTAAACCGGTTCAATCCGGTTTTATCCGGTTTAAACCAGTTCTATCCGGTTCTATCCAGTTTAATCCTGTTTAAACCGGTTCAATCCGGTTCTATCCGGTTTAAACCGGTTTAAACCGGTTCAATCCGGTTCTATCCGGTTTAAACCGGTTTAAACCGGTTCTGTCAGGTTTAAACCGGTTCAATCCGGTTCTATCCGGTTTAAACTGGTTTAAACTGGTTCTATCCCATTCTATCCGGTTAAAACCGGTTTAAACCGATTCAATCCGTTTTTATCCGGTTCAAACCGGTTCTATCCGGTTCTATCCAGTTTAAACCGGTTTACACTGGTTCAATCCGGTTTTATCCGGTTTAAACCGGTTCAATTTGATTTTATCCGGATTAAACTGGTTTAAACGGGTTCAATCCAGTTTCATCCGGTTTATACCGGTACAATCTGGTTTCATCCGGTTTAAACCGGTTTAAACTGGTTCAATCCGGTTTTATCTGGTTTAAACTGGTTCAATCCGGTTTTATCCAGTTGAAACTGGTTTAACCGGTTCAATCCGGTTTTATCCAGTTGGAACCGGTTCTATCCGGTTCTATCCAGCTTAAACCGGTTTTAACCGGTTCAATCCGGTTAAAACCAGTTCTATCCGGTTCTATCCGGTTTAAACTGGTTTAAACCGGTTCAATCCTGTTCTATCCGGTTCAATCCAGTTTAAACCGGTTCAATCCGGTTCTATCCGGTTTAAACCGGTTCAATCCGTTTCTATCCGTTTTAAACCGGTTCAATCCGGTTCTATCCGGTTTAAACCGGTTCAATCCGGTTCTATCCGGTTTAAACCGGTTCAATCCTGTTCTATCCGGTTTAAACCGGTTCAATCCGTTTCTATCCGGTTTAAACTGGTTTAAACCAGTTCTATCCGGATCTCTCCAGTTTAAACAGGTTTAAACCGATTCAATCCGTTTTTATCCGGTTTAAACCAGTTCTATCTGGTTCTATCCGGTTTAAACCGGTTCAATCCTGTTCTATCCGGTTTAAACCGGTTCAATCCGTTTCTATCCGGTTTAAACTGGGTTAAACTGGTTCTATCCGGTTTAAACAGGTTTGAACCGATTCAATCCGTTTTCATCCAGTTTAAACTGGTTCAATCCGGTTCTATCCGGTTTAAACCGGTTCAATCCGGTTCTATCCGGTTTAAACCGGTTCTATCCGGTTGTATCCGGTTTAAACCGGTTTAAACCGGTTCAAACCGGTTCTATCCGGTTTAAACCAGTTTAAACCGGTTCAATCCGTTTCTATCCGGTTTAAACCGGTTCAATCCGGTTCTATCTGGTTTAAACCGGTTTAAACAGGTTCAATACGTTGTTATCTGGTTTAACCCGGTTTAAACCGGTTCAATCCGGTTCTATCCAGTTTAAACCGGTTTAAAGGGATTCAATCCGTTTTTATCCGGTTTAAACCGGTTCTATCTGGATTCATCTGGCTTAAACCAGTTTAAACCGGTTCAATCCGGTTTTATCTGGTTTAAACTGGTTCAATCCGGTTTTGTCCGGTTGAAACTGGTTTAACCGGTTCAATCCAGTTTTATCCGGTTCGAACCGGTTCTATCCAGCTTAAACCTGTTTTAACCGGTTCAATCCGGTTTTATCCGGTTTTAACCGGTTCTATCCGGTTCTATCCGGTTTAAACCGGTTTAAACCGGTTCAATCCGGTTCTATCCGGTTTAAACCGGTTTAAACCGGTTCTATCCGGTTTAAACTCGTTCAATCCGGTTTAAACTGGTTTAAACTGGTTCTGTCCCGTTCTATCCAGTTTAAACCGGTTCAAACCTATTCAATCCATTTTTATCCGGTTTAAACCTCTTCTATCCGGTTCTATCCAGTTTAAACTGGTTCAATCCGGTTCTATCCAGTTAAAACCGGTTCAATCCGGTTCTATCCGGTTTAAACCGGTTTAAACCGGTTCAATCCGGTTCTATCCGGTTTAAACCGGTTTAAACCGGTTCTGTCAGGTTTAAACCGGTTCAATCCGGTTCTATCCGGTTTAAACTGGTTTAAACTGGTTCTATCCCATTCTATCCGGTTAAAACCGGTTTAAACCGATTCAATCCGTTTTTATCCGGTTCAAACCGGTTCTATCCGGTTCTATCCAGTTTAAACTGGTTTACACTGGTTCAATCCGGTTTTATCCGGTTTAAACCGGTTCAATTTGGTTTTATCCGGATTAAACTGGTTTAAACGGGTTCAATCCAGTTTCATCCGGTTTATACCGGTACAATCTGGTTTCATCCGGTTTAAACCGGTTTAAACTGGTTCAATCCGGTTTTATCTGGTTTAAACTGGTTCAATCCGGTTTTATCCAGTTGAAACTGGTTTAACCGGTTCAATCCGGTTTTATCCAGTTGGAACCGGTTCTATCCGGTTCTATCCAGCTTAAACCGGTTTTAACCGGTTCAATCCGGTTAAAACCAGTTCTATCCGGTTCTATCCGGTTTAAACTGGTTTAAACCGGTTCAATCCTGTTCTATCCGGTTCAATCCAGTTTAAACCGGTTCAATCCGGTTCTATCCGGTTTAAACCGGTTCAATCCGTTTCTATCCGTTTTAAACCGGTTCAATCCGGTTCTATCCGGTTTAAACCGGTTCAATCCGGTTCTATCCGGTTTAAACCGGTTCAATCCTGTTCTATCCGGTTTAAACCGGTTCAATCCGTTTCTATCCGGTTTAAACTGGTTTAAACCAGTTCTATCCGGATCTCTCCAGTTTAAACAGGTTTAAACCGATTCAATCCGTTTTTATCCGGTTTAAACCAGTTCTATCTGGTTCTATCCGGTTTAAACCGGTTCAATCCTGTTCTATCCGGTTTAAACCGGTTCAATCCGTTTCTATCCGGTTTAAACTGGGTTAAACTGGTTCTATCCGGTTTAAACAGGTTTGAACCGATTCAATCCGTTTTCATCCAGTTTAAACTGGTTCAATCCGGTTCTATCCGGTTTAAACCGGTTCAATCCGGTTCTATCCGGTTTAAACCGGTTCTATCCGGTTGTATCCGGTTTAAACCGGTTTAAACCGGTTCAAACCGGTTCTATCCGGTTTAAACCAGTTTAAACCGGTTCAATCCGTTTCTATCCGGTTTAAACCGGTTCAATCCGGTTCTATCTGGTTTAAACCGGTTTAAACAGGTTCAATACGTTGTTATCTGGTTTAACCCGGTTTAAACCGGTTCAATCCGGTTCAATCCAGTTTCATCCGGTTTATACCGGTACAATCTGGTTTCATCCGGTTTAAACCGGTTTAAACTGGTTCAATCCGGTTTTATCTGGTTTAAACTGGTTCAATCCGGTTTTATCCAGTTGAAACTGGTTTAACCGGTTCAATCCGGTTTTATCCAGTTGGAACCGGTTCTATCCGGTTCTATCCAGCTTAAACCGGTTTTAACCGGTTCAATCCAGTTAAAACCAGTTCTATCCGGTTCTATCCGGTTTAAACTGGTTTAAACCGGTTCAATCCTGTTCTATCCGGTTCAATCCAGTTTAAACTGGTTCAATCCGGTTCTATCCGGTTTAAACCGGTTCAATCCGTTTCTATCCGGTTTAAACCGGTTCAATCCGGTTCTATCCGGTTTAAACCGGTTCAATCCGGTTCTATCCGGTTTAAACCGGTTCAATCCTGTTCTATCCGGTTTAAACCGGTTCAATCCGTTTCTATCCGGTTTAAACTGGTTTAAACCAGTTCTATCCGGATCTCTCCAGTTTAAACAGGTTTAAACCGATTCAATCCGTTTTTATCCGGTTTAAACCAGTTCTATCTGGTTCTATCCGGTTTAAACCGGTTCAATCCTGTTCTATCCGGTTTAAACCGGTTCAATCCGTTTCTATCCGGTTTAAACTGGGTTAAACTGGTTCTATCCGGTTTAAACAGGTTTGAACCGATTCAATCCGTTTTCATCCAGTTTAAACTGGTTCAATCCGGTTCTATCCGGTTTAAACCGGTTCAAACCGGTTCTATCCGGTTTAAACCAGTTTAAACCGGTTCAATCCGTTTCTATCCGGTTTAAACCGGTTCAATCCGGTTCTATACGGTTTAACCCGGTTCAATCCGGTTCAATCCGGGTCTATCCAGTATAAACCGGTTCTATCAGGTTCTATCCGGTTTAAACCGGTTTAAACCGGTTCTATCCGGTTCTATCCAGTTTAAACCTGTTTAATCCGGTTCAATCCGGTTTGATCCGGTTTAAACCGGTTTAAACGGTTCAATCCGGTTTTATCCGGTTTAAACCGGTTCTATCTGGTTTAAACCGGTTTAAACCGGTTCAATCCGGTTTTCTCCAGTTTAAACCGGTTCAATCCGATTTTATCCGGTTAAAACCGGTTTAAACCGGTTCAATCCGGTTTTATCCGGTTTAAACCAGTTCTATCCGGTTCTATCCAGTTTAATCCTGTTTAAACCGGTTCAATCCGGTTCTATCCGGTTTAAACCGGTTTAAACCGGTTCAATCCGGTTCTATCCGGTTTAAACCGGTTTAAACCGGTTCTGTCAGGTTTAAACCGGTTCAATCCGGTTCTATCCGGTTTAAACTGGTTTAAACTGGTTCTATCCCATTCTATCCGGTTAAAACCGGTTTAAACCGATTCAATCCGTTTTTATCCGGTTCAAACCGGTTCTATCCGGTTCTATCCAGTTTAAACCGGTTTACACTGGTTCAATCCGGTTTTATCCGGTTTAAACCGGTTCAATTTGATTTTATCCGGATTAAACTGGTTTAAACGGGTTCAATCCAGTTTCATCCGGTTTATACCGGTACAATCTGGTTTCATCCGGTTTAAACCGGTTTAAACTGGTTCAATCCGGTTTTATCTGGTTTAAACTGGTTCAATCCGGTTTTATCCAGTTGAAACTGGTTTAACCGGTTCAATCCGGTTTTATCCAGTTGGAACCGGTTCTATCCGGTTCTATCCAGCTTAAACCGGTTTTAACCGGTTCAATCCGGTTAAAACCAGTTCTATCCGGTTCTATCCGGTTTAAACTGGTTTAAACCGGTTCAATCCTGTTCTATCCGGTTCAATCCAGTTTAAACCGGTTCAATCCGGTTCTATCCGGTTTAAACCGGTTCAATCCGTTTCTATCCGTTTTAAACCGGTTCAATCCGGTTCTATCCGGTTTAAACCGGTTCAATCCGGTTCTATCCGGTTTAAACCGGTTCAATCCTGTTCTATCCGGTTTAAACCGGTTCAATCCGTTTCTATCCGGTTTAAACTGGTTTAAACCAGTTCTATCCGGATCTCTCCAGTTTAAACAGGTTTAAACCGATTCAATCCGTTTTTATCCGGTTTAAACCAGTTCTATCTGGTTCTATCCGGTTTAAACCGGTTCAATCCTGTTCTATCCGGTTTAAACCGGTTCAATCCGTTTCTATCCGGTTTAAACTGGGTTAAACTGGTTCTATCCGGTTTAAACAGGTTTGAACCGATTCAATCCGTTTTCATCCAGTTTAAACTGGTTCAATCCGGTTCTATCCGGTTTAAACCGGTTCAATCCGGTTCTATCCGGTTTAAACCGGTTCTATCCGGTTGTATCCGGTTTAAACCGGTTTAAACCGGTTCAAACCGGTTCTATCCGGTTTAAACCAGTTTAAACCGGTTCAATCCGTTTCTATCCGGTTTAAACCGGTTCAATCCGGTTCTATCTGGTTTAAACCGGTTTAAACAGGTTCAATACGTTGTTATCTGGTTTAACCCGGTTTAAACCGGTTCAATCCGGTTCAATCCAGTTTCATCCGGTTTATACCGGTACAATCTGGTTTCATCCGGTTTAAACCGGTTTAAACTGGTTCAATCCGGTTTTATCTGGTTTAAACTGGTTCAATCCGGTTTTATCCAGTTGAAACTGGTTTAACCGGTTCAATCCGGTTTTATCCAGTTGGAACCGGTTCTATCCGGTTCTATCCAGCTTAAACCGGTTTTAACCGGTTCAATCCAGTTAAAACCAGTTCTATCCGGTTCTATCCGGTTTAAACTGGTTTAAACCGGTTCAATCCTGTTCTATCCGGTTCAATCCAGTTTAAACTGGTTCAATCCGGTTCTATCCGGTTTAAACCGGTTCAATCCGTTTCTATCCGGTTTAAACCGGTTCAATCCGGTTCTATCCGGTTTAAACCGGTTCAATCCGGTTCTATCCGGTTTAAACCGGTTCAATCCTGTTCTATCCGGTTTAAACCGGTTCAATCCGTTTCTATCCGGTTTAAACTGGTTTAAACCAGTTCTATCCGGATCTCTCCAGTTTAAACAGGTTTAAACCGATTCAATCCGTTTTTATCCGGTTTAAACCAGTTCTATCTGGTTCTATCCGGTTTAAACCGGTTCAATCCTGTTCTATCCGGTTTAAACCGGTTCAATCCGTTTCTATCCGGTTTAAACTGGGTTAAACTGGTTCTATCCGGTTTAAACAGGTTTGAACCGATTCAATCCGTTTTCATCCAGTTTAAACTGGTTCAATCCGGTTCTATCCGGTTTAAACCGGTTCAAACCGGTTCTATCCGGTTTAAACCAGTTTAAACCGGTTCAATCCGTTTCTATCCGGTTTAAACTGGTTCAATCCGGTTCTATCCGGTTTAACCCGGTTCAATCCGGTTCAATCCGGGTCTATCCAGTATAAACCGGTTCTATCAGGTTCTATCCGTTTTAAACCGGTTTAAACCGGTTCTATCCGGTTCTATCCAGTTTAAACCTGTTTAATCCGGTTCAATCCGGTTTGATCCGGTTTAAACCGGTTTAAACGGTTCAATCCGGTTTTATCCGGTTTAAACCGGTTCTATCTGGTTTAAACCGGTTTAAACCGGTTCAATCCGGTTTTCTCCAGTTTAAACCGGTTCAATCCGATTTTATCCGGTTAAAACCGGTTTAAACCGGTTCAATCCGGTTTTATCCGGTTTAAACCAGTTCTATCCGGTTCTATCCAGTTTAAACCTGTTTAAACCGGTTCAATCCGGTTTTATCCAGTTTAAACCAGTTCAATTCGGTTCTATCTGGTTTAAACCGGTTTAAAGCGGTTCAATCCGGTTCTATCCGGTTTAAACCGGTTCAATCCGGTTCTGTCCGGTTCAAACCGGTTAAACCCGGTTCAATCCGGTTCTATCCGGTTTAAACCGGTTTAAACCGGTTCAAACCGGTTCTATCTGGTTCAAACCGGTTCACTCCGGTTCTATCCGGTTTAAACTGGTTTAAACCGGTTGAATCTGGTTCTATCCGGTTGTATCCGGTTTAAACCGGTTCAATCCGGTTCTATCTGGTTTAAAACGGTTTAAACCTGTTCTATCCGGTATAAACCGGTTCAATCCGGTTCTATCCGGTTGAAACTGGTTTAAACCGGTTCAATCGGTTTTATCCGGTTTAAACTGGTTCAATCCGGTTTTATCCGGTTGAAACCGGTTTAACCGGTTCAATCCGGTTTTATCCGGTTTAAACTGGTTCAATCTGGCTCAATCCGGTTTTATCCGGTTTAAACCGGTTCAATCCGTATCTATCCGGTTTAAACCGGTTCAATCGGTTTTATCCGGTTTAAACCAGTTCTATCCGGTTCTATCCAGTTTAAACCTGTTTAAACCGGTTCAATCCGGTTTTATCCAGTTTAAACCAGTTCAATCCGGTTCTATCTGGTTTAAACCGGTTTAAAGCGGTTCAATCCGGTTCTATCCGGTTTAAACCGGTTCAATCCGGTTCTGTCCGGTTTAAACCGGTTAAACCCGGTTCAATCCGGTTCTATCCGGTTTAAACCGGTTTAAACCGGTTCAAACCGGTTCTATCTGGTTCAAACCGGTTCACTCCGGTTCTATCCGGTTTAAACTGGTTTAAACCGGTTCAATCTGGTTCTATCCGGTTGTATCCGGTTTAAACCGGTTCAATCCGGTTCTATCCGGTTTAAAACGGTTTAAACCTGTTCTATCCGGTTTAAACCGGTTCAATCCGGTTCTATCCGGTTGAAACTGGTTTAAACCAGTTCAATCGGTTTTATCCGGTTTAAACTGGTTCAATCCGGTTTTATCCGGTTGAAACCGGTTTAACCGGTTCAATCTGGTTTTATCCGGTTTAAACTGGTTCAATCCGGCTCAATCCGGTTTTATCTGGTTTAAACCGGTTCACTCCGGTTTTATCCGGTTTAAACTGGTTTAAAACGGTTCAATCCGGTACTGTCCGGTTGTATCCGGTTTAAACCGGTTCAATCCGGTTTTATCCGGTTTCAACCGGTTTAAACCTGTTCTATCCGGGTTAACCGGTTCAAACTGGTTTTATCCGGTTTAAACTGGTTCAATCCGGTTCAATCCGGTTTTATCCGGTTGAAACCGGTTCAATCCGGTTCTATCCGGTTTAAACCGGTTCAATCCTGTTCCATCCGGTTTAAACCGGTTTAAACCGGTTCAATCCGGTTCTATCCGGTTTAAACCGGTACAATCCGGTTCTATCCGGTTTAAACCGGTTTAAACCGGTTCAATCCGTTTCTATCCAGTTTAAATCGGTTCAATCCGGATCTATCCGATATAAACTGGTTTAAACCGGTTCAATCCGGTTCTATCCGGTTCTATTCGGTGTAAACCGGTTCAATCCGGTTCTCTCCGGTTTAAACCGGTTTAAACCGGTTCAATCTGGTTCTATCTGGTTTAAACCGGTTCTATCCGGTTCTATCCGGTTTAAACAGGTTTGAACCGATTCAATCCGTTTTCATCCAGTTTAAACTGGTTCAATCCGGTTCTATCCGGTTTAAACCGGTTCAATCCGGTTCTATCCGGTTTAAACCGGTTCTATCCGGTTGTATCCGGTTTAAACCGGTTTAAACCGGTTCAATCCGGTTCTATCCGGTTTAAACCAGTTTAAACCGGTTCAAGCCGTTTCTATCCGGTTTAAACCGGTTCAATCCGGTTCTATCCGGTTTAAACCGGTTTAAACAGGTTCAATACGTTGTTATCTGGTTTAACCCGGTTTAAACCGGTTCAATCCGGTTCTATCCGGTTTAAACCGGTTCAATCCGGTTCTATCCGGTTTAAACTGGTTTAAAACGGTTCAATCCGGTACTGTCCGGTTGTATCCGGTTTAAACCGGTTCAATCCGGTTTTATCCGGTTTCAACCGGTTTAAACCTGTTCTATCCGGGTTAACCGGTTCAATCCGGTTTTATCCGGTTGAAACCGGTTCAATCCGGTTCTATCCGTTTTAAACCGGTTTAAACCGGTTCAATCCGGATCTATCCAGTTTAAACTGGTTCTATCCGGTTCTATCCGGTTTAAGCCGGTTTAAACCGGTTCTATCCGGTTCTATCCGTTATAAACCGGTTCAGTCCGGTTTTATCCGGTTTAAACCGGTTCAATTTGGTTTTATCCGGTTTAAACCAGTTTAAACCGGTTCAATCCGGTTTTATCCGGTTTAAACCAGTTCTGTCCGGTTCTATCTGATTTAAACCTGTTTAATCCGGTTCAATACGGTTTTGTCCGGTTGAAACCGGATCAATCCAGTTGTATCCGATTTAAACCGGTTTAAACCGGTTCAATCCTGTTCTATCCGGTTTAAACCGGTTCAAACCGGTTCTATCTGGTTTCATCTGCTTTAAACCAGTTTAAACCGGTTCAATCCGGTTTTATCTGGTTTAAACAGGTTCAATCCGGTTTTGTCCAGTTGAAACTGGTTTAACCGGTTCAATCCGGTTTTATCCGGTACTAACCAGTTCTATCCAGCTTAAACCTGTTTTAACCAGTTCAATCCAGGTTTATCCGGTTTAAACCAGTTCTATCCGGTTCTATCCGGTTTAAACTGGTTTAAACCAGTTCAATCCTGTTCTATCCGGTTTAAACCGGTTTAAACCGGTTGAATCCGGTTCTATCCAGTTTAAACCGGTTCAATCCGTATCTATACGATTTAAACCGGTTTAAACCGCTTCAATCCGGTTCTATCCGGTTTAAACGCATTCAATCCGGTTCTATCCGGTTTAAACTGGTTTAAACTGGTTCTATCCCGTTCTATCCAGTTTAAACCGGTTAAAACCGATTCAATCCATTTTTATCCGGTTTAAACCGCTTCTATCCGGTTCTATCCAGTTTAAACCGGTTTAAACTGGTTCAATCCGGTTTTATCCGGTTTAAACCGGTTCAATCTGGTTTCATCCGGTTTAAACCAGTTTAAACCAGTTCAATCCGGTTTTATCTGGTTTAAACTGGTTCAATCCGGTTTTATCTGGTTTAAACTGGTTCAATCTGGTTTTATCCGGTTGAAACTGGTTTAACCGGTTCAATCCGGTTTTATCCAGTTTGAACCGGTTCTATCCGGTTCTATCCATCTTAAACCGGTTTTAACCGGATCAATCCTGTTTTATCCGGTTTAAACCGGTTCTATCCGGTGCTATCCGGTTTAAACTGGTTTAAACCGGTTCAATCCTGTTGTATCCGGTTTAAACCGGTTTAAACCGGTTCAATCCTGTTCTATCCGGTTTAAACCGGTTCAAACCGGTTCTATCCAGTTTAAACCGGTTCAATCCGGTTCTATCCAGTTTAAATCGGTTCAATCCGGATCTATCCGATATAATCCGGTTTAAACCGGTTCAATCCGGTTCTATCCGGTTCTATCCGGTGTAAACCGGTTCAGTCCGGTTCTATCCGGTTTAAACCTGTTCAATCTGGTTCTATCCGGTTCTATCCGTTTAAACCGGTTTAAACTGGTTCAATCCGGTTCTATACGGTTTAAACTGGTTCAATCCGGTTCTATCCGGTGTAAACCGGTTCAATCCGGTTCTATCCGGTTTAAACCGGTTCAATCCGTTTCTATCCGGTTCAAACAGGTTTAAACCGGTTCTATCCGGTTCTATCCGGTTTAAACAGGTTTGAACCGATTCAATCCGTTTTCATCCAGTTTAAACTGGTTCTATCTGGTTCTACCCGGTTTAAACCGGTTTAAACCAGTTCAATCCGGTTTTATCTGGTTTAAACTGGTTCAATCCGGTTTTATCCGGTTGAAACTGGTTTAACCGGTTCAATCCAGTTTTATCCGGTTTGAACCAGTTCTATCTGGTTCTATCCAGTTTAAACCGGTTTAAACGGGTTCAATCTGGTTTTCTCCGTTTTAAACTGGTTTAAACCGGTTCAATCCGGTTTTATCCGGTTAAAACCTGTTTAATCCGGTTCAATCCGGTTGTATCCGGTTTAAACCCGTTTAAACCGGTGCAATCCGGTTTTATCAGGTTTAAACCAGTTCTATACGGTTCTATCCGGTTTAAACCTGTTTAATCCGGTTCAATCCGGTTTTATCCTGTATAAACCGGTTCAATCCGGTTCTATCCGGTTAAAACCGGTTTAAACCGGTTCAATCCGCTTCTATCCGGTTTAAACCGGTTTAAACAGGTTCAATTCATTGCTATCCGGTTTAACCCGGTTTAAACCGGTTCAATCCGGTTCTATCCGATTCTATCCGGTTTAAACCGGTTCAATCCGGTTCTATCCAGTTTAAACCGGTTTAAAGGGATTCAATCCGTTTTTATCCGGTTTAAACTGGTTCTATCTGGATTCATCTATCTTAAACCAGTTTAAACCGGTTCAATCCGGTTTTATCTGGTTTAAACTGGTTCAATCCGGTTTTGTCCGGTTGAAACTGGTTTAACCGGTTCAATCCGGTTTTATCCGGTTCGAACCGGTTCTATCCAGCTTAAACCTGTTTTAACCGGTTCAATCCGGTTTTATCCGGTTTTAACCGGTTCTATCCGGTTCTATCCGGTTTAAACCGGTTTAAACCGGTTCAATCCGGTTCTATCCGGTTTAAACCGGTTTAAACCGGTTCTATCCGGTTTAAACTCGTTCAATCCGGTTTAAACTGGTTTAAACTGGTTCTGTCCCGTTCTATCCAGTTTAAACCGGTTCAAACCTATTCAATCCATTTTTATCCGGTTTAAACCTCTTCTATCCGGTTCTATCCAGTTTAAACTGGTTCAATCCGGTTCTATCCAGTTAAAACCGGTTCAATCCGGTTCTATCCGGTTTAAACCGGTTTAAACCGGTTCAATCCGGTTCTATCCGGTTTAAACCGGTTTAAACCGGTTCTGTCAGGTTTAAACCGGTTCAATCCGGTTCTATCCGGTTTAAACTGGTTTAAACTGGTTCTATCCCATTCTATCCGGTTAAAACCGGTTTAAACCGATTCAATCCGTTTTTATCCGGTTCAAACCGGTTCTATCCGGTTCTATCCAGTTTAAACCGGTTTACACTGGTTCAATCCGGTTTTATCCGGTTTAAACCGGTTCAATTTGGTTTTATCCGGATTAAACTGGTTTAAACGGGTTCAATCCAGTTTCATCCGGTTTATACCGGTACAATCTGGTTTCATCCGGTTTAAACCGGTTTAAACTGGTTCAATCCGGTTTTATCTGGTTTAAACTGGTTCAATCCGGTTTTATCCAGTTGAAACTGGTTTAACCGGTTCAATCCGGTTTTATCCAGTTGGAACCGGTTCTATCCGGTTCTATCCAGCTTAAACCGGTTTTAACCGGTTCAATCCGGTTAAAACCAGTTCTATCCGGTTCTATCCGGTTTAAACTGGTTTAAACCGGTTCAATCCTGTTCTATCCGGTTCAATCCAGTTTAAACCGGTTCAATCCGGTTCTATCCGGTTTAAACCGGTTCAATCCGTTTCTATCCGTTTTAAACCGGTTCAATCCGGTTCTATCCGGTTTAAACCGGTTCAATCCGGTTCTATCCGGTTTAAACCGGTTCAATCCTGTTCTATCCGGTTTAAACCGGTTCAATCCGTTTCTATCCGGTTTAAACTGGTTTAAACCAGTTCTATCCGGATCTCTCCAGTTTAAACAGGTTTAAACCGATTCAATCCGTTTTTATCCGGTTTAAACCAGTTCTATCTGGTTCTATCCGGTTTAAACCGGTTCAATCCTGTTCTATCCGGTTTAAACCGGTTCAATCCGTTTCTATCCGGTTTAAACTGGGTTAAACTGGTTCTATCCGGTTTAAACAGGTTTGAACCGATTCAATCCGTTTTCATCCAGTTTAAACTGGTTCAATCCGGTTCTATCCGGTTTAAACCGGTTCAATCCGGTTCTATCCGGTTTAAACCGGTTCTATCCGGTTGTATCCGGTTTAAACCGGTTTAAACCGGTTCAAACCGGTTCTATCCGGTTTAAACCAGTTTAAACCAGTTCAATCCGTTTCTATCCGGTTTAAACCGGTTCAATCCGGTTCTATCCGGTTTAAACCGGTTTAAACAGGTTCAATACGTTGTTATCTGGTTTAACCCGGTTTAAACCGGTTCAATCCGGTTCAATCCAGTTTCATCCGGTTTATACCGGTACAATCTGGTTTCATCCGGTTTAAACCGGTTTAAACTGGTTCAATCCGGTTTTATCTGGTTTAAACTGGTTCAATCCGGTTTTATCCAGTTGAAACTGGTTTAACCGGTTCAATCCGGTTTTATCCAGTTGGAACCGGTTCTATCCGGTTCTATCCAGCTTAAACCGGTTTTAACCGGTTCAATCCGGTTAAAACCAGTTCTATCCGGTTCTATCCGGTTTAAACTGGTTTAAACCGGTTCAATCCTGTTCTATCCGGTTCAATCCAGTTTAAACCGGTTCAATCCGGTTCTATCCGGTTTAAACCGGTTCAATCCGTTTCTATCCGGTTTAAACCGGTTCAATCCGGTTCTATCCGGTTTAAACCGGTTCAATCCGGTTCTATCCGGTTTAAACCAGTTCAATCCTGTTCTATCCGGTTTAAACCGGTTCAATCCGTTTCTATCCGGTTTAAACTGGTTTAAACCAGTTCTATCCGGATCTCTCCAGTTTAAACAGGTTTAAACCGATTCAATCCGTTTTTATCCGGTTTAAACCAGTTCTATCTGGTTCTATCCGGTTTAAACCGGTTCAATCCTGTTCTATCCAGTTTAAACCGGTTCAATCCGTTTCTATCCGGTTTAAACTGGGTTAAACTGGTTCTATCCGGTTTAAACAGGTTTGAACCGATTCAATCCGTTTTCATCCAGTTTAAACTGGTTCAATCCGGTTCTATCCGGTTTAAACCGGTTCAAACCGGTTCTATCCGGTTTAAACCAGTTTAAACCGGTTCAATCCGTTTCTATCCGGTTTAAACCGGTTCAATCCGGTTCTATCCGGTTTAACCCGGTTCAATCCGGTTCAATCCGGGTCTATCCAGTATAAACCGGTTCTATCAGGTTCTATCCGGTTTAAACCGGTTTAAACCGGTTCTATCCGGTTCTATCCAGTTTAAACCTGTTTAATCCGGTTCAATCCGGTTTGATCCGGTTTAAACCGGTTTAAACGGTTCAATCCGGTTTTATCCGGTTTAAACCGGTTCTATCTGGTTTAAACCGGTTTAAACCGGTTCAATCCGGTTTTCTCCAGTTTAAACCGGTTCAATCCGATTTTATCCGGTTAAAACCGGTTTAAACCGGTTCAATCCGGTTTTATCCGGTTTAAACCAGTTCTATCCGGTTCTATCCAGTTTAAACCTGTTTAAACCGGTTCAATCCGGTTTTATCCAGTTTAAACCAGTTCAATCCGGTTCTATCTGGTTTAAACCGGTTTAAAGCGGTTCAATCCGGTTCTATCCGGTTTAAACCGGTTCAATCCGGTTCTGTCCGGTTTAAACCGGTTAAACCCGGTTCAATCCGGTTCTATCCGGTTTAAACCGGTTTAAACCGGTTCAAACCGGTTCTATCTGTTTCAAACCGGTTCACTCCGGTTCTATCCGGTTTAAACTGGTTTAAACCGGTTGAATCTGGTTCTATCCGGTTGTATCCGGTTTAAACCGGTTCAATCCGGTTCTATCCGGTTTAAAACGGTTTAAACCTGTTCTATCCGGTATAAACCGGTTCAATCCGGTTCTATCCGGTTGAAACTGGTTTAAACCGGTTCAATCGGTTTTATCCGGTTTAAACTGGTTCAATCCGGTTTTATCCGGTTGAAACCGGTTTAACCGGTTCAATCCGGTTTTATCCGGTTTAAACTGGTTCAATCCGGCTCAATCCGGTTTTATCCGGTTTAAACCGGTTCAATCCGTATCTATCCGGTTTAAACCGGTTCAATCGGTTTTATCCGGTTTAAACCAGTTCTATCCGGTTCTATCCAGTTTAAACCTGTTTAAACCGGTTCAATCCGGTTTTATCCAGTTTAAACCAGTTCAATCCGGTTCTATCTGGTTTAAACCGGTTTAAAGCGGTTCAATCCGGTTCTATCCGGTTTAAACCGGTTCAATCCGGTTCTGTCCGGTTTAAACCGGTTAAACCCGGTTCAATCCGGTTCTATCCGGTTTAAACCGGTTTAAACCGGTTCAAACCGGTTCTATCTGGTTCAAACCGGTTCACTCCGGTTCTATCCGGTTTAAACTGGTTTAAACCGGTTCAATCTGGTTCTATCCGGTTGTATCCGGTTTAAACCGGTTCAATCCGGTTCTATCCGGTTTAAAACGGTTTAAACCTGTTCTATCCGGTTTAAACCAGTTCAATCCGGTTCTATCCGGTTGAAACTGGTTTAAACCAGTTCAATCGGTTTTATCCGGTTTAAACTGGTTCAATCCGGTTTTATCCGGTTGAAACCGGTTTAACCGGTTCAATCTGGTTTTATCCGGTTTAAACTGGTTCAATCCGGCTCAATCCGGTTTTATCTGGTTTAAACCGGTTCACTCCGGTTTTATCCGGTTTAAACTGGTTTAAAACGGTTCAATCCGGTACTGTCCGGTTGTATCCGGTTTAAACCGGTTCAATCCGGTTTTATCCGGTTTCAACCGGTTTAAACCTGTTCTATCCGGGTTAACCGGTTCAAACTGGTTTTATCCGGTTTAAACTGGTTCAATCCGGTTCAATCCGGTTTTATCCGGTTGAAACCGGTTCAATCCGGTTCTATCCGTTTTAAACCGGTTTAAACCGGTTCAATCCTGTTCCATCCGGTTTAAACCGGTTTAAACCGGTTCAATCCGGTTCTATCCGGTTTAAACCGGTACAATCCGGTTCTATCCGGTTTAAACCGGTTTAAACCGGTTCAATCCGTTTCTATCCAGTTTAAATCGGTTCAATCCGGATCTATCCGATATAAACTGGTTTAAACCGGTTCAATCCGGTTCTATCCGGTTCTATTCGGTGTAAACCGGTTCAATCCGGTTCTCTCCGGTTTAAACCGGTTTAAACCGGTTCAATCTGGTTCTATCTGGTTTAAACCGGTTCTATCCGGTTCTATCCGGTTTAAACAGGTTTGAACCGATTCAATCCGTTTTCATCCAGTTTAAACTGGTTCAATCCGGTTCTATCCGGTTTAAACCGGTTCAATCCGGTTCTATCCGGTTTAAACCGGTTCTATCCGGTTGTATCCGGTTTAAACCGGTTTAAACCGGTTCAATCCGGTTCTATCCGGTTTAAACCAGTTTAAACCGGTTCAAGCCGTTTCTATCCGGTTTAAACCGGTTCAATCCGGTTCTATCCGGTTTAAACCGGTTTAAACAGGTTCAATACGTTGTTATCTGGTTTAACCCGGTTTAAACCGGTTCAATCCGGTTCTATCCGGTTTAAACCGGTTCAATCCGGTTCTATCCGGTTTAAACTGGTTTAAAACGGTTCAATCCGGTACTGTCCGGTTGTATCCGGTTTAAACCGGTTCAATCCGGTTTTATCCGGTTTCAACCGGTTTAAACCTGTTCTATCCGGGTTAACCGGTTCAATCCGGTTTTATCCGGTTGAAACCGGTTCAATCCGGTTCTATCCGTTTTAAACCGGTTTAAACCGGTTCAATCCGGATCTATCCAGTTTAAACTGGTTCTATCCGGTTCTATCCGGTTTAAGCCGGTTTAAACCGGTTCTATCCGGTTCTATCCGGTATAAACCGGTTCAGTCCGGTTTTATCCGGTTTAAACCGGTTCAATTTGGTTTTATCCGGTTTAAACCAGTTTAAACCGGTTCAATCCGGTTTTATCCGGTTTAAACCAGTTCTGTCCGGTTCTATCTGATTTAAACCTGTTTAATCCGGTTCAATACGGTTTTGTCCGGTTGAAACCGGATCAATCCAGTTGTATCCGATTTAAACCGGTTTAAACCGGTTCAATCCTGTTCTATCCGGTTTAAACCGGTTCAAACCGGTTCTATCTGGTTTCATCTGCTTTAAACCAGTTTAAACCGGTTCAATCCGGTTTTATCTGGTTTAAACAGGTTCAATCCGGTTTTGTCCAGTTGAAACTGGTTTAACCGGTTCAATCCGGTTTTATCCGGTACTAACCAGTTCTATCCAGCTTAAAACTGTTTTAACCAGTTCAATCCAGGTTTATCCGGTTTAAACCAGTTCTATCCGGTTCTATCCGGTTTAAACTGGTTTAAACCAGTTCAATCCTGTTCTATCCGGTTTAAACCGGTTTAAACCGGTTGAATCCGGTTCTATCCAGTTTAAACCGGTTCAATCCGTATCTATACGATTTAAACCGGTTTAAACCGCTTCAATCCGGTTCTATCCGGTTTAAACGCATTCAATCCGGTTCTATCCGGTTTAAACTGGTTTAAACTGGTTCTATCCCGTTCTATCCAGTTTAAACCGGTTAAAACCGATTCAATCCATTTTTATCCGGTTTAAACCGCTTCTATCCGGTTCTATCCAGTTTAAACCGGTTTAAACTGGTTCAATCCGGTTTTATCCGGTTTAAACCGGTTCAATCTGGTTTCATCCGGTTTAAACCAGTTTAAACCAGTTCAATCCGGTTTTATCTGGTTTAAACTGGTTCAATCCGGTTTTATCTGGTTTAAACTGGTTCAATCCGGTTTTATCCGGTTGAAACTGGTTTAACCGGTTCAATCCGGTTTTATCCAGTTTGAACCGGTTCTATCCGGTTCTATCCATCTTAAACCGGTTTTAACCGGATCAATCCTGTTTTATCCGGTTTAAACCGGTTCTATCCGGTGCTATCCGGTTTAAACTGGTTTAAACCGGTTCAATCCTGTTGTATCCGGTTTAAACCGGTTTAAACCGGTTCAATCCTGTTCTATCCGGTTTAAACCGGTTCAAACCGGTTCTATCCAGTTTAAACCGGTTCAATCCGGTTCTATCCAGTTTAAATCGGTTCAATCCGGATCTATCCGATATAATCCGGTTTAAACCGGTTCAATCCGGTTCTATCCGGTTCTATCCGGTGTAAACCGGTTCAGTCCGGTTCTATCCGGTTTAAACCTGTTCAATCTGGTTCTATCCGGTTCTATCCGTTTTAAACCGGTTTAAACTGGTTCAATCCGGTTCTATACGGTTTAAACTGGTTCAATCCGGTTCTATCCGGTGTAAACCGGTTCAATCCGGTTCTATCCGGTTTAAACCGGTTCAATCCGTTTCTATCCGGTTCAAACAGGTTTAAACCGGTTCTATCCGGTTCTATCCGGTTTAAACAGGTTTGAACCGATTCAATCCGTTTTCATCCAGTTTAAACTGGTTCTATCTGGTTCTACCCGGTTTAAACCGGTTTAAACCAGTTCAATCCGGTTTTATCTGGTTTAAACTGGTTCAATCCGGTTTTATCCGGTTGAAACTGGTTTAACCGGTTCAATCCAGTTTTATCCGGTTTGAACCAGTTCTATCTGGTTCTATCCAGTTTAAACCGGTTTAAACGGGTTCAATCTGGTTTTCTCCGTTTTAAACTGGTTTAAACCGGTTCAATCCGGTTTTATCCGGTTAAAACCTGTTTAATCCGGTTCAATCCGGTTGTATCCGGTTTAAACCCGTTTAAACCGGTGCAATCCGGTTTTATCAGGTTTAAACCAGTTCTATACGGTTCTATCCGGTTTAAACCTGTTTAATCCGGTTCAATCCGGTTTTATCCTGTATAAACCGGTTCAATCCGGTTCTATCCGGTTAAAACCGGTTTAAACCGGTTCAATCCGCTTCTATCCGGTTTAAACCGGTTTAAACAGGTTCAATTCATTGCTATCCGGTTTAACCCGGTTTAAACCGGTTCAATCCGGTTCTATCCGATTCTATCCGGTTTAAACCGGTTCAATCCGGTTCTATCCAGTTTAAACCGGTTTAAAGGGATTCAATCCGTTTTTATCCGGTTTAAACCGGTTCTATCTGGATTCATCTGGCTTAAACCAGTTTAAACCGGTTCAATCCGGTTTTATCTGGTTTAAACTGGTTCAATCCGGTTTTGTCCGGTTGAAACTGGTTTAACCGGTTCAATCCGGTTTTATCCGGTTCGAACCGGTTCTATCCAGCTTAAACCTGTTTTAACCGGTTCAATCCGGTTTTATCCGGTTTTAACCGGTTCTATCCGGTTCTATCCGGTTTAAACCGGTTTAAACCGGTTCAATCCGGTTCTATCCGGTTTAAACCGGTTTAAACCGGTTCTATCCGGTTTAAACTCGTTCAATCCGGTTTAAACTGGTTTAAACTGGTTCTGTCCCGTTCTATCCAGTTTAAACCGGTTCAAACCTATTCAATCCATTTTTATCCGGTTTAAACCTCTTCTATCCGGTTCTATCCAGTTTAAACTGGTTCAATCCGGTTCTATCCAGTTAAAACCGGTTCAATCCGGTTCTATCCGGTTTAAACCGGTTTAAACCGGTTCAATCCGGTTCTATCCGGTTTAAACCGGTTTAAACCGGTTCTGTCAGGTTTAAACCGGTTCAATCCGGTTCTATCCGGTTTAAACTGGTTTAAACTGGTTCTATCCCATTCTATCCGGTTAAAACCGGTTTAAACCGATTCAATCCGTTTTTATCCGGTTCAAACCGGTTCTATCCGGTTCTATCCAGTTTAAACCGGTTTACACTGGTTCAATCCGGTTTTATCCGGTTTAAACCGGTTCAATTTGGTTTTATCCGGATTAAACTGGTTTAAACGGGTTCAATCCAGTTTCATCCGGTTTATACCGGTACAATCTGGTTTCATCCGGTTTAAACCGGTTTAAACTGGTTCAATCCGGTTTTATCTGGTTTAAACTGGTTCAATCCGGTTTTATCCAGTTGAAACTGGTTTAACCGGTTCAATCCGGTTTTATCCAGTTGGAACCGGTTCTATCCGGTTCTATCCAGCTTAAACCGGTTTTAACCGGTTCAATCCGGTTAAAACCAGTTCTATCCGGTTCTATCCGGTTTAAACTGGTTTAAACCGGTTCAATCCTGTTCTATCCGGTTCAATCCAGTTTAAACCGGTTCAATCCGGTTCTATCCGGTTTAAACCGGTTCAATCCGTTTCTATCCGGTTTAAACCGGTTCAATCCGGTTCTATCCGGTTTAAACCGGTTCAATCCGGTTCTATCCGGTTTAAACCAGTTCAATCCTGTTCTATCCGGTTTAAACCGGTTCAATCCGTTTCTATCCGGTTTAAACTGGTTTAAACCAGTTCTATCCGGATCTCTCCAGTTTAAACAGGTTTAAACCGATTCAATCCGTTTTTATCCGGTTTAAACCAGTTCTATCTGGTTCTATCCGGTTTAAACCGGTTCAATCCTGTTCTATCCAGTTTAAACCGGTTCAATCCGTTTCTATCCGGTTTAAACTGGGTTAAACTGGTTCTATCCGGTTTAAACAGGTTTGAACCGATTCAATCCGTTTTCATCCAGTTTAAACTGGTTCAATCCGGTTCTATCCGGTTTAAACCGGTTCAAACCGGTTCTATCCGGTTTAAACCAGTTTAAACCGGTTCAATCCGTTTCTATCCGGTTTAAACCGGTTCAATCCGGTTCTATCCGGTTTAACCCGGTTCAATCCGGTTCAATCCGGGTCTATCCAGTATAAACCGGTTCTATCAGGTTCTATCCGGTTTAAACCGGTTTAATCCGGTTCAATCCGGTTGGATCCGGTTTAAACCGGTTTAAACGGTTCAATCCGGTTTTATCCGGTTTAAACCGGTTCTATCTGGTTTAAACCGGTTTAAACCGGTTCAATCCGGTTTTCTCCAGTTTAAACCGGTTCAATCCGATTTTATCCGGTTAAAACCGGTTTAAACCGGTTCAATCCGGTTTTATCCGGTTTAAACCAGTTCTATCCGGTTCTATCCAGTTTAAACCTGTTTAAACCGGTTCAATCCGGTTTTATCCAGTTTAAACCAGTTCAATCCGGTTCTATCTGGTTTAAACCGGTTTAAAGCGGTTCAATCCGGTTCTATCCGGTTTAAACCGGTTCAATCCGGTTCTGTCCGGTTTAAACCGGTTAAACCCGGTTCAATCCGGTTCTATCCGGTTTAAACCGGTTTAAACCGGTTCAAACCGGTTCTATCTGTTTCAAACCGGTTCACTCCGGTTCTATCCGGTTTAAACTGGTTTAAACCGGTTGAATCTGGTTCTATCCGGTTGTATCCGGTTTAAACCGGTTCAATCCGGTTCTATCCGGTTTAAAACGGTTTAAACCTGTTCTATCCGGTATAAACCGGTTCAATCCGGTTCTATCCGGTTGAAACTGGTTTAAACCGGTTCAATCGGTTTTATCCGGTTTAAACTGGTTCAATCCGGTTTTATCCGGTTGAAACCGGTTTAACCGGTTCAATCCGGTTTTATCCGGTTTAAACTGGTTCAATCCGGCTCAATCCGGTTTTATCCGGTTTAAACCGGTTCAATCCGTATCTATCCGGTTTAAACCGGTTCAATCGGTTTTATCCGGTTTAAACCAGTTCTATCCGGTTCTATCCAGTTTAAACCTGTTTAAACCGGTTCAATCCGGTTTTATCCAGTTTAAACCAGTTCAATCCGGTTCTATCTGGTTTAAACCGGTTTAAAGCGGTTCAATCCGGTTCTATCCGGTTTAAACCGGTTCAATCCGGTTCTGTCCGGTTTAAACCGGTTAAACCCGGTTCAATCCGGTTCTATCCGGTTTAAACCGGTTTAAACCGGTTCAAACCGGTTCTATCTGGTTCAAACCGGTTCACTCCGGTTCTATCCGGTTTAAACTGGTTTAAACCGGTTCAATCTGGTTCTATCCGGTTGTACCCGGTTTAAACCGGTTCAATCCGGTTCTATCCGGTTTAAAACGGTTTAAACCTGTTCTATCCGGTTTAAACCAGTTCAATCCGGTTCTATCCGGTTGAAACTGGTTTAAACCAGTTCAATCGGTTTTATCCGGTTTAAACTGGTTCAATCCGGTTTTATCCGGTTGAAACCGGTTTAACCGGTTCAATCTGGTTTTATCCGGTTTAAACTGGTTCAATCCGGCTCAATCCGGTTTTATCTGGTTTAAACCGGTTCACTCCGGTTTTATCCGGTTTAAACTGGTTTAAAACGGTTCAATCCGGTACTGTCCGGTTGTATCCGGTTTAAACCGGTTCAATCCGGTTTTATCCGGTTTCAACCGGTTTAAACCTGTTCTATCCGGGTTAACCGGTTCAAACTGGTTTTATCCGGTTTAAACTGGTTCAATCCGGTTCAATCCGGTTTTATCCGGTTGAAACCGGTTCAATCCGGTTCTATCCGTTTTAAACCGGTTTAAACCGGTTCAATCCTGTTCCATCCGGTTTAAACCGGTTTAAACCGGTTCAATCCGGTTCTATCCGGTTTAAACCGGTACAATCCGGTTCTATCCGGTTTAAACCGGTTTAAACCGGTTCAATCCGTTTCTATCCAGTTTAAATCGGTTCAATCCGGATCTATCCGATATAAACTGGTTTAAACCGGTTCAATCCGGTTCTATCCGGTTCTATTCGGTGTAAACCGGTTCAATCCGGTTCTCTCCGGTTTAAACCGGTTTAAACCGGTTCAATCTGGTTCTATCTGGTTTAAACCGGTTCTATCCGGTTCTATCCGGTTTAAACAGGTTTGAACCGATTCAATCCGTTTTCATCCAGTTTAAACTGGTTCAATCCGGTTCTATCCGGTTTAAACCGGTTCAATCCGGTTCTATCCGGTTTAAACCGGTTCTATCCGGTTGTATCCGGTTTAAACCGGTTTAAACCGGTTCAATCCGGTTCTATCCGGTTTAAACCAGTTTAAACCGGTTCAAGCCGTTTCTATCCGGTTTAAACCGGTTCAATCCGGTTCTATCCGGTTTAAACCGGTTTAAACAGGTTCAATACGTTGTTATCTGGTTTAACCCGGTTTAAACCGGTTCAATCCGGTTCTATCCGGTTTAAACCGGTTCAATCCGGTTCTATCCGGTTTAAACTGGTTTAAAACGGTTCAATCCGGTACTGTCCGGTTGTATCCGGTTTAAACCGGTTCAATCCGGTTTTATCCGGTTTCAACCGGTTTAAACCTGTTCTATCCGGGTTAACCGGTTCAATCCGGTTTTATCCGGTTGAAACCGGTTCAATCCGGTTCTATCCGTTTTAAACCGGTTTAAACCGGTTCAATCCGGATCTATCCAGTTTAAACTGGTTCTATCCGGTTCTATCCGGTTTAAGCCGGTTTAAACCGGTTCTATCCGGTTCTATCCGGTATAAACCGGTTCAGTCCGGTTTTATCCGGTTTAAACCGGTTCAATTTGGTTTTATCCGGTTTAAACCAGTTTAAACCGGTTCAATCCGGTTTTATCCGGTTTAAACCAGTTCTGTCCGGTTCTATCTGATTTAAACCTGTTTAATCCGGTTCAATACGGTTTTGTCCGGTTGAAACCGGATCAATCCAGTTGTATCCGATTTAAACCGGTTTAAACCGGTTCAATCCTGTTCTATCCGGTTTAAACCGGTTCAAACCGGTTCTATCTGGTTTCATCTGCTTTAAACCAGTTTAAACCGGTTCAATCCGGTTTTATCTGGTTTAAACAGGTTCAATCCGGTTTTGTCCAGTTGAAACTGGTTTAACCGGTTCAATCCGGTTTTATCCAGTACTAACCAGTTCTATCCAGCTTAAACCTGTTTTAACCAGTTCAATCCAGGTTTATCCGGTTTAAACCAGTTCTATCCGGTTCTATCCGGTTTAAACTGGTTTAAACCAGTTCAATCCTGTTCTATCCGGTTTAAACCGGTTTAAACCGGTTGAATCCGGTTCTATCCAGTTTAAACCGGTTCAATCCGTATCTATACGATTTAAACCGGTTTAAACCGCTTCAATCCGGTTCTATCCGGTTTAAACGCATTCAATCCGGTTCTATCCGGTTTAAACTGGTTTAAACTGGTTCTATCCCGTTCTATCCAGTTTAAACCGGTTAAAACCGATTCAATCCATTTTTATCCGGTTTAAACCGATTCTATCCGGTTCTATCCAGTTTAAACCGGTTTAAACTTGTTCAATCCGGTTTTATCCGGTTTAAACCGGTTCAATTCGGTTTTATCCGGATTAAACTGGGTTAAACGGGTTCAATCCAGTTTCTTCCGGTTTAAACCGGTTCAATCTGGTTTCATCCGGTTTAAACCAGTTTAAACCAGTTCAATCCGGTTTTATCTGGTTTAAACTGGTTCAATCCGGTTTTATCTGGTTTAAACTGGTTCAATCCGGTTTTATCCGGTTGAAACTGGTTTAACCGGTTCAATCCGGTTTTATCCAGTTTGAACCAGTTCTATCCGGTTCTATCCATCTTAAACCGGTTTTAACCGGATCAATCCTGTTTTATCCGGTTTAAACCGGTTCTATCCGGTGCTATCCGGTTTAAACTGGTTTAAACCGGTTCAATCCTGTTGTATCCGGTTTAAACCGGTTTAAACCGGTTCAATCCTGTTCTATCCGGTTTAAACCGGTTCAAACCGGTTCTATCCAGTTTAAACCGGTTCAATCCGGTTCTATCCAGTTTAAATCGGTTCAATCCGGATCTATCCGATATAATCCGGTTTAAACCGGTTCAATCCGGTTCTATCCGGTTCTATCCGGTGTAAACCGGTTCAGTCCGGTTCTATCCGGTTTAAACCTGTTCAATCTGGTTCTATCCGGTTCTATCCGTTTAAACCGGTTTAAACTGGTTCAATCCGGTTCTATACGGTTTAAACTGGTTCAATCCGGTTCTATCCGGTGTAAACCGGTTCAATCCGGTTCTATCCGGTTTAAACCGGTTCAATCCGTTTCTATCCGGTTCAAACAGGTTTAAACCGGTTCTATCTGGTTCTATCCGGTTTAAACAGGTTTGAGCCGATTCAATCCGTTTTCATCCAGTTTAAACTGGTTCTATCTGGTTCTACCCGGTTTAAACCGGTTTAAACCAGTTCAATCCGGTTTTATCTGGTTTAAACTGGTTCAATCCGGTTTTATCCGGTTGAAACTGGTTTAACCGGTTCAATCCAGTTTTATCCGGTTTGAACCAGTTCTATCTGGTTCTATCCAGTTTAAACCGGTTTAAACGGGTTCAATCTGGTTTTCTCCGTTTTAAACTGGTTTAAACCGGTTCAATCCGGTTTTATCCGGTTAAAACCTGTTTAATCCGGTTCAATCCGGTTGTATCCGGTTTAAACCCGTTTAAACCGGTGCAATCCGGTTTTATCAGGTTTAAACCAGTTCTATACGGTTCTATCCGGTTTAAACCTGTTTAATCCGGTTCAATCCGGTTTTATCCTGTATAAACCGGTTCAATCCGGTTCTATCCGGTTAAAACCGGTTTAAACCGGTTCAATCCGCTTCTATCCGGTTTAAACCGGTTCAATCCGGTTCTTTCCGGTTTAAACCGGTTCAATCCAGTTCTATCCGGTTTAAACCAGTTTAAACAGGTTCAATTCATTGCTATCCGGTTTAACCCGGTTTAAACCGGTTCAATCCGGTTCTATCCGATTCTATCCGGTTTAAACCGGTTCAATCCGGTTCTATCCAGTTTAAACCGGTTTAAAGCGATTCAATCCGTTTTTATCCGGTTTAAACCGGTTCTATCTGGATTCATCTGGCTTAAACCAGTTTAAACTGTTTCAATCCGGTTTTATCTGGTTTAAACTGGTTCAATCCGGTTTTGTCCGGTTGAAACTGGTTTAACCGGTTCAATCCGGTTTTATCCGGTTTGAACCGGTTCTATCCGGTTCTATCCAGCTTAAACCGGTTTTAACCGGTTCAATCCGGTTTTATCCGGTTTAAACCGGTTCTATCCGGTTCTATCTGGTTTAAACCGGTTTAAACCAGTTCAATCCTGTTCTATCCGGTTTAAACCGGATTAAACCAGTTCAATCCGTTTCTATCCGGTTTAAACCGGTTCAATCCGGTTCTATCTGGTTTAAACCGGTTCAATCCGTATCTATCCGATTGAAACCGGTTTAAACCACTTCAATCCGGTTCTATCCGGTTCTATCTGGTTTAAACCCATTCAATCCGGTTCTATCCGGTTTAAACCGGTTCAATCCGGTTCTATCCAGTTTAAACCGGTTCAATCCGGTTCTATCCGGTTTAAACCGGTTTAAACCGGTTCAATCCGGTTCTATCCAGTTTAAACCGGTTTAAACCGGTTCTGTCAGGTTTAAACCGGTTCAATCCGGTTCTATCCGGTTTAAACTGGTTTAAACTGGTTCTATCCCATTCTATCCGGTTAAAACCGGTTTAAACCGATTCAATCCGTTTTTATCCGGTTCAAACCGGTTCTATCCGGTTCTATCCAGTTTAAACCGGTTTACACTGGTTCAATCCGGTTTTATCCGGTTTAAACCGGTTCAATTCGGTTTTATCCGGATGAAACTGGTTTAAACGGGTTCAATCCAGTTTCATCCGGTTTATACCGGTACAATCTGGTTTCATCCGGTTTAAACCGGTTTAAACTGGTTCAATCCGGTTTTATCTGGTTTAAACTGGTTCAATCCGGTTTTATCCAGTTGAAACTGGTTTAACCGGTTCAATCCGGTTTTATCCAGTTTGAACCGGTTCTATCCGGTTCTATCCAGCTTAAACCGGTTTTAACCGGTTCAATCCGGTTTAAACCAGTTCTATCCGGTTCTATCCGGTTTAAACTGGTTTAAACCGGTTCAATCCTGTTCTATCCGGTTCAATCCAGTTTAAACCGGTTCAATCCGGTTCTATCCGGTTTAAACCGGTTCAATCCGTTTCTATCCGGTTTAAACCGGTTCAATCCGGTTCTATCCGGTTTAACCCGGTTCAATCCGGTTCAATCCGGGTCTATCCAGTATAAACCGGTTCTATCTGGTTCTATCCGGTTTAAACCGGTTTAAACCGGTTCTATCCGGTTCTATCCAGTTTAAACCTGTTTAATCCGGTTCAATCCGGTTTGATCCGGTTTAAACGGTTCAATCCGGTTTTATCCGGTTTAAACCGGTTCTATCTGGTTTAAACCGGTTTAAACCGGTTCAATCCGGTTTTCTCCAGTTTAAACCGGTTCAATCCGATTTTATCCGGTTAAAACCGGTTTAAACCGGTTCAAACCGGTTTTATCCGGTTTAAACCAGTTCTATCCGGTTCTATCCAGTTTAAACCTGTTTAAACCGGTTCAATCCGGTTTTATCCAGTTTAAACCAGTTCAATCCGGTTCTATCTGGTTTAAACCGGTTTAAAGCGGTTCAATCCGGTTCTATCCGGTTTAAACCGGTTCAATCCGGTTCTGTCCGGTTTAAACCGGTTAAACCCGGTTCAATCCGGTTCTATCCGGTTTAAACCGGTTTAAACCGGTTCAAACCGGTTCTATCTGGTTCAAACCGGTTCACTCCGGTTCTATCCGGTTTAAACTGGTTTAAACCGGTTGAATCTGGTTCTATCCGGTTGTATTCGGTTTAAACCGGTTCAATCCGGTTCTATCCGGTTTAAAACGGTTTAAACCTGTTCTATCCGGTATAAACCGGTTCAATCCGGTTCTATCCGGTTGAAACTGGTTTAAACCGGTTCAATCGGTTTTATCCGGTTTAAACTGGTTCAATCCGGTTTTATCCGGTTGAAACCGGTTTAACCGGTTCAATCCGGTTTTATCCGGTTTAAACTGGTTCAATCCGGCTCAATCCGGTTTTATCCGGTTTAAACCGGTTCAATCCGTATCTATCCGGTTTAAACCGGTTCAATCGGTTTTATCCGGTTTAAACCAGTTCTATCCGGTTCTATCCAGTTTAAACCTGTTTAAACCGGTTCAATCCGGTTTTATCCAGTTTAAACCAGTTCAATCCGGTTCTATCTGGTTTAAACCGGTTTAAAGCGGTTCAATCCGGTTCTATCCGGTTTAAACCGGTTCAATCCGGTTCTGTCCGGTTTAAACCGGTTAAACCCGGTTCAATCCGGTTCTATCCGGTTTAAACCGGTTTAAACCGGTTCAAACCGGTTCTATCTGGTTCAAACCGGTTCACTCCGGTTCTATCCGGTTTAAACTGGTTTAAACCGGTTCAATCTGGTTCTATCCGGTTGTATCCGGTTTAAACCGGTTCAATCCGGTTCTATCCGGTTTAAAACGGTTTAAACCTGTTCTATCCGTTTTAAACCGGTTCAATCCGGTTCTATCCGGTTGAAACTGGTTTAAACCAGTTCAATCGGTTTTATCCGGTTTAAACTGGTTCAATCCGGTTTTATCCGGTTGAAACCGGTTTAACCGGTTCGATCTGGTTTTATCCGGTTTAAACTGGTTCAATCCGGCTCAATCCGGTTTTATCTGGTTTAAACCGGTTCACTCCGGTTTTATCCGGTTTAAACTGGTTTAAAACGGTTCAATCCGGTACTGTCCGGTTGTATCCGGTTTAAACCGGTTCAATCCGGTTTTATCCGGTTTCAACCGGTTTAAACCTGTTCTATCCGGGTTAACCGGTTCAAACTGGTTTTATCCGGTTTAAACTGGTTCAATCCGGTTCAATCCGGTTTTATCCGGTTGAAACCGGTTCAATCCGGTTCTATCCGTTTTAAACCGGTTTAAACCGGTTCAATCCGGTTCTATCCGGTTTAAACCGGTACAATCCGGTTCTATCCGGTTTAAACCGGTTTAAACCGGTTCAATCTGTTTCTATCCAGTTTAAATCGGTTCAATCCGGATCTATCCGATATAAACTGGTTTAAACCGGTTCAATCCGGTTCTATCCGGTTCTATTCGGTGTAAACCGGTTCAATCCGGTTCTCTCCGGTTTAAACCGGTTTAAACCGGATCAATCTGGTTCTATCTGGTTTAAACCGGTTCTATCCGGTTCTATCCGGTTTAAACAGGTTTGAACCGATTCAATCCGTTTTCATCCAGTTTAAACTGGTTCAATCCGGTTCTATCCGGTTTAAACCGGTTCAATCCGGTTCTATCCGGTTTAAACCGGTTCTATCCGGTTGTATCCGGTTTAAACCGGTTTAAACCGGTTCAATCCGGTTCTATCCGGTTTAAACCAGTTTAAACCGGTTCAAGCCGTTTCTATCCGGTTTAAACCGGTTCAATCCGGTTCTATCCGGTTTAAACCGGTTCAATCCGGTTCTATCCGGTTTAAACTGGTTTAAAACGGTTCAATCCGGTACTGTCTGGTTGTATCCGGTTTAAACCGGTTCAATCCGGTTTTATCCGGTTTCAACCAGTTTAAACCTGTTCTATCCGGGTTAACCGGTTCAATCCGGTTTTATCCGGTTGAAACCGGTTCAATCCGGTTTTATCCGTTTTAAACCGGTTTATACCGGTTCAATCCGGATCTATCCAGTTTAAACTGGTTCTATCCGGTTCTATCCGGTTTAAGCCGGTTTAAACCGGTTCTTTCCGGTTCTATCCGGTATAAACCGGTTCAGTCCGGTTTTATCCGGTTTAAACCGGTTCAATTTGGTTTTATCCGGTTTAAACCAGTTTAAACCGGTTCAATCCGGTTTTATCCGGTTTAAACCAGTTCTGTCCGGTTCTATCTGATTTAAACCTGTTTAATCCGGTTCAATACGGTTTTGTCCGGTTGAAACCGGATCAATCCAGTTGTATCCGATTTAAACCGGTTTAAACCGGTTCAATCCTGTTCTATCCGGTTTAAACCGGTTCAAACCGGTTCTATCTGGTTTCATCTGCTTTAAACCAGTTTAAACCGGTTCAATCCGGTTTTATCTGGTTTAAACAGGTTCAATCCGGTTTTGTCCAGTTGAAACTGGTTTAACCGGTTCAATCCGGTTTTATCCAGTACTAACCAGTTCTATCCAGCTTAAACCTGTTTTAACCAGTTCAATCCAGGTTTATCCGGTTTAAACCAGTTCTATCCGGTTCTATCCGGTTTAAACTGGTTTAAACCAGTTCAATCCTGTTCTATCCGGTTTAAACCGGTTTAAACCGGTTGAATCCGGTTCTATCCAGTTTAAACCGGTTCAATCCGTATCTATACGATTTAAACCGGTTTAAACCGCTTCAATCCGGTTCTATCCGGTTTAAACGCATTCAATCCGGTTCTATCCGGTTTAAACTGGTTTAAACTGGTTCTATCCCGTTCTATCCAGTTTAAACCGGTTAAAACCGATTCAATCCATTTTTATCCGGTTTAAACCGATTCTATCCGGTTCTATCCAGTTTAAACCGGTTTAAACTTGTTCAATCCGGTTTTATCCGGTTTAAACCGGTTCAATTCGGTTTTATCCGGATTAAACTGGGTTAAACGGGTTCAATCCAGTTTCTTCCGGTTTAAACCGGTTCAATCTGGTTTCATCCGGTTTAAACCAGTTTAAACCAGTTCAATCCGGTTTTATCTGGTTTAAACTGGTTCAATCCGGTTTTATCTGGTTTAAACTGGTTCAATCCGGTTTTATCCGGTTGAAACTGGTTTAACCGGTTCAATCCGGTTTTATCCAGTTTGAACCGGTTCTATCCGGTTCTATCCATCTTAAACCGGTTTTAACCGGATCAATCCTGTTTTATCCGGTTTAAACCGGTTCTATCCGGTGCTATCCGGTTTAAACTGGTTTAAACCGGTTCAATCCTGTTGTATCCGGTTTAAACCGGTTTAAACCGGTTCAATCCTGTTCTATCCGGTTTAAACCGGTTCAAACCGGTTCTATCCAGTTTAAACCGGTTCCATCCGGTTCTATCCAGTTTAAATCGGTTCAATCCGGATCTATCCGATATAATCCGGTTTAAACCGGTTCAATCCGGTTCTATCCGGTTCTATCCGGTGTAAACCGGTTCAGTCCGGTTCTATCCGGTTTAAACCTGTTCAATCTGGTTCTATCCGGTTCTATCCGTTTAAACCGGTTTAAACTGGTTCAATCCGGTTCTATATGGTTTAAACTGGTTCAATCCGGTTCTATCCGGTGTAAACCGGTTCAATCCGGTTCTATCCGGTTTAAACCGGTTCAATCCGTTTCTATCCGGTTCAAACAGGTTTAAACCGGTTCTATCTGGTTCTATCCGGTTTAAACAGGTTTGAGCCGATTCAATCCGTTTTCATCCAGTTTAAACTGGTTCTATCTGGTTCTACCCGGTTTAAACCGGTTTAAACCAGTTCAATCCGGTTTTATCTGGTTTAAACTGGTTCAATCCGGTTTTATCCGGTTGAAACTGGTTTAACCGGTTCAATCCAGTTTTATCCGGTTTGAACCAGTTCTATCTGGTTCTATCCAGTTTAAACCGGTTTAAACGGGTTCAATCTGGTTTTCTCCGTTTTAAACTGGTTTAAACCGGTTCAATCCGGTTTTATCCGGTTAAAACCTGTTTAATCCGGTTCAATCCGGTTGTATCCGGTTTAAACCCGTTTAAACCGGTGCAATCCGGTTTTATCAGGTTTAAACCAGTTCTATACGGTTCTATCCGGTTTAAACCTGTTTAATCCGGTTCAATCCGGTTTTATCCTGTATAAACCGGTTCAATCCGGTTCTATCCGGTTAAAACCGGTTTAAACCGGTTCAATCCGCTTCTATCCGGTTTAAACCGGTTCAATCCGGTTCTTTCCGGTTTAAACCGGTTCAATCCAGTTCTATCCGGTTTAAACCGGTTTAAACAGGTTCAATTCATTGCTATCCGGTTTAACCCGGTTTAAACCGGTTCAATCCGGTTCTATCCGATTCTATCCGGTTTAAACCGGTTCAATCCGGTTCTATCCAGTTTAAACCGGTTTAAAGCGATTCAATCCGTTTTTATCCGGTTTAAACCGGTTCTATCTGGATTCATCTGGCTTAAACCAGTTTAAACTGGTTCAATCCGGTTTTATCTGGTTTAAACTGGTTCAATCCGGTTTTGTCCGGTTGAAACTGGTTTAACCGGTTCAATCCGGTTTTATCCGGTTTGAACCGGTTCTATCCGGTTCTATCCAGCTTAAACCGGTTTTAACCGGTTCAATCCGGTTTTATCCGGTTTAAACCGGTTCTATCCGGTTCTATCTGGTTTAAACCGGTTTAAACCAGTTCAATCCTGTTCTATCCGGTTTAAACCGGATTAAACCAGTTCAATCCGTTTCTATCCGGTTTAAACCGGTTCAATCCGGTTCTATCTGGTTTAAACCGGTTCAATCCGTATCTATCCGATTGAAACCGGTTTAAACCACTTCAATCCGGTTCTATCCGGTTCTATCTGGTTTAAACCCATTCAATCCGGTTCTATCCGGTTTAAACCGGTTCAATCCGGTTCTATCCAGTTTAAACCGGTTCAATCCGGTTCTATCCGGTTTAAACCGGTTTAAACCGGTTCAATCCGGTTCTATCCAGTTTAAACCGGTTTAAACCGGTTCTGTCAGGTTTAAACCGGTTCTATCCGGTTCTATCCGGATTAAACTGGTTTAAACCGGTTCAATCCTGTTCTATCCGGTTCAATCCAGTTTAAACCGGTTCAATCCGGTTCTATCCGGTTTAAACCGGTTCAATCCGTTTCTATCCGGTTTAAACCGGTTCAATCCGGTTCTATCCGGTTTAACCCGGTTCAATCCGGTTCAATCCGGGTCTATCCAGTATAAACCTGTTCTATCTGGTTCTATCCGGTTTAAACCGGTTTAAACCGGTTCTATCCGGTTCTATCCAGTTTAAACCTGTTTAATCCGGTTCAATCCGGTTTGATCCGGTTTAAACGGTTCAATCCGGTTTTATCCGGTTTAAACCAGTTCTATCTGGTTTAAACCGGTTTAAACCGGTTCAATCCGGTTTTCTCCAGTTTAAACCGGTTCAATCCGATTTTATCCGGTTAAAACCGGTTTAAACCGGTTTTATCCGGTTTAAACCAGTTCTATCCGGTTCTATCCAGTTTAAACCTGTTTAAACCGGTTCAATCCGGTTTTATCCAGTTTAAACCAGTTCAATCCGGTTCTATCTGGTTTAAACCGGTTTAAAGCGGTTCAATCCGGTTCTATCCGGTTTAAACCGGTTCAATCCGGTTCTGTCCGGTTTAAACCGGTTAAACCCGGTTCAATCCGGTTCTATCCGGTTTAAACCGGTTTAAACCGGTTCAAACCGGTTCTATCTGGTTCAAACCGGTTCACTCCGGTTCTATCCAGTTTAAACTGGTTTAAACCGGTTGAATCTGGTTCTATCCGGTTGTATTCGGTTTAAACCGGTTCAATCCGGTTCTATCCGGTTTTAAAACGGTTTAAACCTGTTCTATCCGGTATAAACCGGTTCAATCCGGTTCTATCCGGTTGAAACTGGTTTAAACCGGTTCAATCGGTTTTATCCGGTTTAAACTGGTTCAATCCGGTTTTATCCGGTTGAAACCGGTTTAACCGGTTCAATCCGGTTTTATCCGGTTTAAACTGGTTCAATCCGGCTCAATCCGGTTTTATCCGGTTTAAACCGGTTCAATCCGTATCTATCCGGTTTAAACCGGTTCAATCGGTTTTATCCGGTTTAAACCAGTTCTATCCGGTTCTATCCAGTTTAAACCTGTTTAAACCGGTTCAATCCGGTTTTATCCAGTTTAAACCAGTTCAATCCGGTTCTATCTGGTTTAAACCGGTTTAAAGCGGTTCAATCCGGTTCTATCCGGTTTAAACCGGTTCAATCCGGTTCTGTCCGGTTTAAACCGGTTAAACCCGGTTCAATCCGGTTCTATCCGGTTTAAACCGGTTTAAACCGGTTCAAACCGGTTCTATCTGGTTCAAACCGGTTCACTCCGGTTCTATCCGGTTTAAACTGGTTTAAACCGGTTCAATCTGGTTCTATCCGGTTGTATCCGGTTTAAACCGGTTCAATCCGGTTCTATCCGGTTTAAAACGGTTTAAACCTGTTCTATCCGGTTTAAACCGGTTCAATCCGGTTCTATCCGGTTGAAACTGGTTTAAACCAGTTCAATCGGTTTTATCCGGTTTAAACTGGTTCAATCCGGTTTTATCCGGTTGAAACCGGTTTAACCGGTTCGATCTGGTTTTATCCGGTTTAAACTGGTTCAATCCGGCTCAATCCGGTTTTATCTGGTTTAAACCGGTTCACTCCGGTTTTATCCGGTTTAAACTGGTTTAAAACGGTTCAATCCGGTACTGTCCGGTTGTATCCGGTTTAAACCGGTTCAATCCGGTTTTATCCGGTTTCAACCGGTTTAAACCTGTTCTATCCGGGTTAACCGGTTCAAACTGGTTTTATCCAGTTTAAACTGGTTCAATCCGGTTCAATCCGGTTTTATCCGGTTGAAACCGGTTCAATCCGGTTCTATCCGTTTTAAACCGGTTTAAACCGGTTCAATCCGGTTCTATCCGGTTTAAACCGGTACAATCCGGTTCTATCCGGTTTAAACCGGTTTAAACCGGTTCAATCCGTTTCTATCCAGTTTAAATCGGTTCAATCCGGATCTATCCGATATAAACTGGTTTAAACCGGTTCAATCCCGTTCTATCCGGTTCTATTCGGTGTAAACCGGTTCAATCCGGTTCTCTCCGGTTTAAACCGGTTTAAACCGGTTCAATCTGGTTCTATCTGGTTTAAACCGGTTCTATCCGTTTCTATCCGGTTTAAACAGGTTTGAACCGATTCAATCCGTTTTCATCCAGTTTAAACTGGTTCAATCCGGTTCTATCCGGTTTAAACCGGTTCAATCCGGTTCTATCCGGTTTAAACCGGTTCTATCCGGTTGTATCCGGTTTAAACCGGTTTAAACCGGTTCAATCCGGTTCTATCCGGTTTAAACCAGTTTAAACCGGTTCAAGCCGTTTCTATCCGGTTTAAACCGGTTCAATCCGGTTCTATCCGGTTTAAACCGGTTTAAACAGGTTCAATACGTTGTTATCTGGTTTAACCGGGTTTAAACCGGTTCAATCCGGTTCTATCCGGTTTAAACCGGTTCAATCCGGTTCTATCCGGTTTAAACTGGTTTAAAACGGTTCAATCCGGTACTGTCTGGTTGTATCCGGTTTAAACCGGTTCAATCCGGTTTTATCCGGTTTCAACCGGTTTAAACCTGTTCTATCCGGGTTAACCGGTTCAATCCGGTTTTATCCGGTTGAAACCGGTTCAATCCGGTTTTATCCGTTTTAAACCGGTTTATACCGGTTCAATCCGGATCTATCCAGTTTAAACTGGTTCTATCCGGTTCTATCCGGTTTAAGCCGGTTTAAACCGGTTCTATCCGGTTCTATCCGGTATAAACCGGTTCAGTCCGGTTTTATCCGGTTTAAACCGGTTCAATTTGGTTTTATCCGGTTTAAACCAGTTTAAACCGGTTCAATCCGGTTTTATCCGGTTTAAACCAGTTCTGTCCGGTTCTATCTGATTTAAACCTGTTTAATCCGGTTCAATACGGTTTTGTCCGGTTGAAACCGGATCAATCCAGTTGTATCCGATTTAAACCGGTTTAAACCGGTTCAATCCTGTTCTATCCGGTTTAAACCGGTTCAAACCGGTTCTATCTGGTTTCATCTGCTTTAAACCATTTTAAACCGGTTCAATCCGGTTTTATCTGGTTTAAACAGGTTCAATCCGGTTTTGTCCAGTTGAAACTGGTTTAACCGGTTCAATCCGGTTTTATCCAGTACTAACCAGTTCTATCCAGCTTAAACCTGTTTTAACCAGTTCAATCCAGGTTTATCCGGTTTAAACCAGTTCTATCCGGTTCTATCCGGTTTAAACTGGTTTAAACCAGTTCAATCCTGTTCTATCCGGTTTAAACCGGTTTAAACCGGTTGAATCCGGTTCTATCCAGTTTAAACCGGTTCAATCCGTATCTATACGATTTAAACCGGTTTAAACCGCTTCAATCCGGTTCTATCCGGTTTAAACGCATTCAATCCGGTTCTATCCGGTTTAAACTGGTTTAAACTGGTTCTATCCCGTTCTATCCAGTTTAAACCGGTTAAAACCGATTCAATCCATTTTTATCCGGTTTAAACCGATTCTATCCGGTTCTATCCAGTTTAAACCGGTTTAAACTGGTTCAATCCGGTTTTATCCGGTTTAAACCGGTTCAATTCGGTTTTATCCGGATTAAACTGGGTTAAACGGGTTCAATCCAGTTTCTTCCGGTTTAAACCGGTTCAATCTGGTTTCATCCGGTTTAAACCAGTTTAAACCAGTTCAATCCGGTTTTATCTGGTTTAAACTGGTTCAATCCGGTTTTATCTGGTTTAAACTGGTTCAATCCGGTTTTATCCGGTTGAAACTGGTTTAACCGGTTCAATCCGGTTTTATCCAGTTTGAACCGGTTCTATCCGGTTCTATCCATCTTAAACCGGTTTTAACCGGATCAATCCTGTTTTATCCGGTTTAAACCGGTTCTATCCGGTGCTATCCGGTTTAAACTGGTTTAAACCGGTTCAATCCTGTTGTATCCGGTTTAAACCGGTTTAAACCGGTTCAATCCTGTTCTATCCGGTTTAAACCGGTTCAAACCGGTTCTATCCAGTTTAAACCGGTTCAATCCGGTTCTATCCAGTTTAAATCGGTTCAATCCGGATCTATCCGATATAATCCGGTTTAAACCGGTTCAATCCGGTTCTATCCGGTTCTATCCGGTGTAAACCGGTTCAGTCCGGTTCTATCCGGTTTAAACCTGTTCAATCTGGTTCTATCCGGTTCTATCCGTTTAAACCGGTTTAAACTGGTTCAATCCGGTTCTATACGGTTTAAACTGGTTCAATCCGGTTCTATAAGGTGTAAACCGGTTCAATCCGGTTCTATCCGGTTTAAACCGGTTCAATCCGTTTCTATCCGTTTCAAACAGGTTTAAACCGGTTCTATCTGGTTCTATCCGGTTTAAACAGGTTTGAACCGATTCAATCCGTTTTCATCCAGTTTAAACTGGTTCTATCTGGTTCTACCCGGTTTAAACCGGTTTAAACCAGTTCAATCCGGTTTTATCTGGTTTAAACTGGTTCAATCCGGTTTTATCCGGTTGAAACTGGTTTAACCGGTTCAATCCAGTTTTATCCGGTTTGAACCAGTTCTATCTGGTTCTATCCAGTTTAAACCGGTTTAAACGGGTTCAATCTGGTTTTCTCCGTTTTAAACTGGTTTAAACCGGTTCAATCCGGTTAAAACCTGTTTAATCCGGTTCAATCCAGTTGTATCCGGTTTAAACCCGTTTAAACCGGTGCAATCCGGTTTTATCAGGTTTAAACCAGTTCTATACGGTTCTATCCGGTTTAAACCTGTTTAATCCGGTTCAATCCGGTTTTATCCTGTATAAACAGGTTCAATCCGGTTCTATCCGGTTAAAACCGGTTTAAACCGGTTCAATCCGCTTCTATCCGGTTTAAACCGGTTCAATCCGGTTCTTTCCGGTTTAAACCGGTTCAATCCAGTTCTATCCGGTTTAAACCGGTTTAAACAGGTTCAATTCATTGCTATCCGGTTTAACCCGGTTTAAACCGGTTCAATCCGGTTCTATCCGATTCTATCCGGTTTAAACCGGTTCAATCCGGTTCTATCCAGTTTAAACCGGTTTAAAGCGATTCAATCCGTTTTTATCCGGTTTAAACCGGTTCTATCTGGATTCATCTGGCTTAAACCAGTTTAAACTGGTTCAATCCGGTTTTATCTGGTTTAAACTGGTTCAATCCGGTTTTGTCCGGTTGAAACTGGTTTAACCGGTTCAATCCGGTTTTATCCGGTTCGAACCGGTTCTATCCAGCTTAAACCTGTTTTAACCGGTTCAATCCGGTTTTATCCGGTTTTAACCGGTTCTATCCGGTTCTATCCGGTTTAAACCGGTTTAAACCGGTTCAATCCGGTTCTATCCGGTTTAAACCGGTTTAAACCGGTTCTATCCGGTTTAAACTCGTTCAATCCGGTTTAAACTGGTTTAAACTGGTTCTGTCCCGTTCTATCCAGTTTAAACCGGTTCAAACCTATTCAATCCATTTTTATCCGGTTTAAACCTCTTCTATCCGGTTCTATCCAGTTTAAACTGGTTCAATCCGGTTCTATCCAGTTAAAACCGGTTCAATCCGGTTCTATCCGGTTTAAACCGGTTTAAACCGGTTCAATCCGGTTCTATCCGGTTTAAACCGGTTTAAACCGGTTCTGTCAGGTTTAAACCGGTTCAATCCGGTTCTATCCGGTTTAAACTGGTTTAAACTGGTTCTATCCCATTCTATCCGGTTAAAACCGGTTTAAACCGATTCAATCCGTTTTTATCCGGTTCAAACCGGTTCTATCCGGTTCTGTCCAGTTTAAACCGGTTTACACTGGTTCAATCCGGTTTTATCCGGTTTAAACCGGTTCAATTTGGTTTTATCCGGATTAAACTGGTTTAAACGGGTTCAATCCAGTTTCATCCGGTTTATACCGGTACAATCTGGTTTCATCCGGTTTAAACCGGTTTAAACTGGTTCAATCCGGTTTTATCTGGTTTAAACTGGTTCAATCCGGTTTTATCCAGTTGAAACTGGTTTAACCGGTTCAATCCGGTTTTATCCAGTTGGAACCGGTTCTATCCGGTTCTATCCAGCTTAAACCGGTTTTAACCAGTTCAATCCGGTTAAAACCAGTTCTATCCGGTTCTATCCGGTTTAAACTGGTTTAAACCGGTTCAATCCTGTTCTATCCGGTTCAATCCAGTTTAAACCGGTTCAATCCGGTTCTATCCGGTTTAAACCGGTTCAATCCGTTTCTATCCGTTTTAAACCGGTTCAATCCGGTTCTATCCGGTTTAAACCGGTTCAATCCGGTTCTATCCGGTTTAAACCGGTTCAATCCTGTTCTATCCGGTTTAAACCGGTTCAATCCGTTTCTATCCGGTTTAAACTGGGTTAAACTGGTTCTATCCGGTTTAAACAGGTTTGAACCGATTCAATCCGTTTTCATCCAGTTTAAACTGGTTCAATCCGGTTCTATCCGGTTTAAACCGGTTCAATCCGGTTCTATCCGGTTTAAACCGGTTCTATCCGGTTGTATCCGGTTTAAACCGGTTTAAACCGGTTCAAACCGGTTCTATCCGGTTTAAACCAGTTTAAACCGGTTCAATCCGTTTCTATCCGGTTTAAACCGGTTCAATCCGGTTCTATCCGGTTTAAACCGGTTTAAACAGGTTCAATACGTTGTTATCTGGTTTAACCCGGTTTAAACCGGTTCAATCCGGTTCAATCCAGTTTCATCCGGTTTATACCGGTACAATCTGGTTTCATCCGGTTTAAACCGGTTTAAACTGGTTCAATCCGGTTTTATCTGGTTTAAACTGGTTCAATCCGGTTTTAACCAGTTGAAACTGGTTTAACCGGTTCAATCCGGTTTTATCCAGTTGGAACCGGTTCTATCCGGTTCTATCCAGCTTAAACCGGTTTTAACCGGTTCAATCCGGTTAAAACCAGTTCTATCCGGTTCTATCCGGTTTAAACTGGTTTAAACCGGTTCAATCCTGTTCTATCCGGTTCAATCCAGTTTAAACCGGTTCAATCCGGTTCTATCCGGTTTAAACCGGTTCAATCCGTTTCTATCCGGTTTAAACCGGTTCAATCCGGTTCTATCCGGTTTAAACCGGTTCAATCCGGTTCTATCCGGTTTAAACCGGTTCAATCCTGTTCTATCCGGTTTAAACCGGTTCAATCCGTTTCTATCCGGTTTAAACTGGTTTAAACCAGTTCTATCCGGATCTCTCCAGTTTAAACAGGTTTAAACCGATTCAATCCGTTTTTATCCGGTTTAAACCAGTTCTATCTGGTTCTATCCGGTTTAAACCGGTTCAATACTGTTCTATCCGGTTTAAACCGGTTCAATCCGTTTCTATCCGGTTTAAACTGGGTTAAACTGGTTCTATCCGGTTTAAACAGGTTTGAACCGATTCAATCCGTTTTCATCCAGTTTAAACTGGTTCAATCCGGTTCTATCCGGTTTAAACCGGTTCAAACCGGTTCTATCCGGTTTAAACCAGTTTAAACCGGTTCAATCCGTTTCTATCCGGTTTAAACCGGTTCAATCCGGTTCTATCCGGTTTAACCCGGTTCAATCCGGTTCAATCCGTGTCTATCCAGTATAAACCGGTTCTATCTGGTTCTATCCGGTTTAAACCGGTTTAAACCGGTTCTATCCAGTTTAAACCTGTTTAATCCGGTTCAATCCGGTTTGATCCGGTTTAAACCGGTTTAAACGGTTCAATCCGGTTTTATCCGGTTTAAACCGGTTCTATCTGGTTTAAACCGGTTTAAACCGGTTCAATCCGGTTTTCTCCAGTTTAAAGCGGTTCAATCCGATTTTATCCGGTTAAAACCGGTTTAAACCGGTTCAATCCGGTTTTATCCGGTTTAAACCAGTTCTATCCGGTTCTATCCAGTTTAAACCTGTTTAAACCGGTTCAATCCGGTTTTATCCAGTTTAAACCAGTTCAATCCGGTTCTATCTGGTTTAAACCGGTTTAAAGCGGTTCAATCCGGTTCTATCCGGTTTAAACCGGTTCAATTCGGTTCTGTCCGGTTTAAACCGGTTAAACCCGGTTCAATCCGGTTCTATCCGGTTTAAACCGGTTTAAACCGGTTCAAACCGGTTCTATCTGGTTCAAACCGGTTCACTCCGGTTCTATCCGGTTTAAACTGGTTTAAACCGGTTGAATCTGGTTCTATCCGGTTGTATCCGGTTTAAACCGGTTCAATCCGGTTCTATCCGGTTTAAAACGGTTTAAACCTGTTCTATCCGGTATAAACCGGTTCAATCCGGTTCTATCCGGTTGAAACTGGTTTAAACCGGTTCAATCGGTTTTATCCGGTTTAAACTGGTTCAATCCGGTTTTATCCGGTTGAAACCGGTTTTACCGGTTCAATCCGGTTTTATCCGGTTTAAACTGGTTCAATCCGGCTCAATCCGGTTTTATCCGGTTTAAACCGGTTCAATCCGTATCTATCCGGTTTAAACCGGTTCAATCGGTTTTACCCGGTTTAAACCAGTTCTATCCGGTTCTATCCAGTTTAAACCTGTTTAAATCGGTTCAATCCGGTTTTATCCAGTTTAAACCAGTTCAATCCGGTTCTATCTGGTTTAAACCGGTTTAAAGCGGTTCAATCCGGTTCTATCCGGTTTAAACCGGTTCAATCCGGTTCTGTCCGGTTTAAACCGGTTAAACCCGGTTCAATCCGGTTCTATCCGGTTTAAACCGGTTTAAACCGGTTCAAACCGGTTCTATCTGGTTCAAACCGGTTCACTCCGGTTCTATCCGGTTTAAACTGGTTTAAACCGGTTCAATCTGGTTCTATCCGGTTGTATCCGGTTTAAACCGGTTCAATCCGGTTCTATCCGGTTTAAAACGGTTTAAACCTGTTCTATCCGGTTTAAACCGGTTCAATCCGGTTCTATCCGGTTGAAACTGGTTTAAACCAGTTCAATCGGTTTTATCCGGTTTAAACTGGTTTAATCCGGTTTTATCCGGTTGAAACCGGTTTAACCGGTTCAATCTGGTTTTATCCGGTTTAAACTGGTTCAATCCGGCTCAATCCGGTTTTATCTGGTTTAAACCGGTTCACTCCGGTTTTATCCGGTTTAAACTGGTTTAAAACGGTTCAATCCGGTACTGTCCGGTTGTATCCGGTTTAAACCGGTTCAATCCGGTTTTATCCGGTTTCAACCGGTTTAAACCTGTTCTATCCGGGTTAACCGGTTCAAACTGGTTTTATCCGGTTTAAACTGGTTCAATCCGGTTCAATCCGGTTTTATCCGGTTGAAACCGGTTCAATCCGGTTCTATCCGTTTTAAACCGGTTTAAACCGGTTCAATCCTGTTCCATCCGGTTTAAACCGGTTCAATCCGGTTCTATCCGGTTTAAACCGGTACAATCCGGTTCTATCCGGTTTAAACCGGTTTAAACCGGTTCAATCCGTTTCTATCCAGTTTAAATCGGTTCAATCCGGATCTATCCGATATAAACTGGTTTAAACCGGTTCAATCCGGTTCTATCCGGTTCTATTCGGTGTAAACCGGTTCAATCCGGTTCTCTCCGGTTTAAACCGGTTTAAACCGGTTCAATCTGGTTCTATCTGGTTTAAACCGGTTCTATCCGGTTCTATCCGGTTTAAACAGGTTTGAACCGATTCAATCCGTTTTCATCCAGTTTAAACTGGTTCAATCCGGTTCTATCCGGTTTAAACCGGTTCAATCCGGTTCTATCCGGTTTAAACCGGTTCTATCCGGTTGTATCCGGTTTAAACCGGTTTAAACCGGTTCAATCCGGTTCTATCCGGTTTAAACCAGTTTAAACCGGTTCAAGCCGTTTCTATCCGGTTTAAACCGGTTCAATCCGGTTCTATCCGGTTTAAACCGGTTTAAACAGGTTCAATACGTTGTTATCTGGTTTAACCCGGTTTAAACCGGTTCAATCCGGTTCTATCCGGTTTAAACCGGTTCAATCCGGTTCTATCCGGTTTAAACTGGTTTAAAACGGTTCAATCCGGTACTGTCCGGTTGTATCCGGTTTAAACCGGTTCAATCCGGTTTTATCCGGTTTCAACCGGTTTAAACCTGTTCTATCCGGGTTAACCGGTTCAATCCGGTTTTATCCAGTTGAAACCGGTTCAATCCGGTTCTATCCGTTTTAAACCGGTTTAAACCGGTTCAATCCGGATCTATCCAGTTTAAACTGGTTCTATCCGGTTCTATCCGGTTTAAGCCGGTTTAAACCGGTTCTATCCGGTTCTATCCGGTATAAACCGGTTCAGTCCGGTTTTATCCGGTTTAAACCGGTTCAATTTGGTTTTATCCGGTTTAAACCAGTTTAAACCGGTTCAATCCGGTTTTATCCGGTTTAAACCAGTTCTGTCCGGTTCTATCTGATTTAAACCTGTTTAATCCGGTTCAATACGGTTTTGTCCGGTTGAAACCGGATCAATCCAGTTGTATCCGATTTAAACCGGTTTAAACCGGTTCAATCCTGTTCTATCCGGTTTAAACCGGTTCAAACCGGTTCTATCTGGTTTCATCTGCTTTAAACCAGTTTAAACCGGTTCAATCCGGTTTTATCTGGTTTAAACAGGTTCAATCCGGTTTTGTCCAGTTGAAACTGGTTTAACCGGTTCAATCCGGTTTTATCCGGTACTAACCAGTTCTATCCAGCTTAAACCTGTTTTAACCGGTTCAATCCGGTTTTATCCGGTTTAAACCGGTTCTATCCGGTTCTATCCGGTTTAAACCAGTTCAATCCTGTTCTATCCGGTTTAAACCAGTTTAAACCGGTTCAATCCGGTTCTATCCGGTTTAAACAGGTTTGAACCGATTCAATCCGTTTTCATCCAGTTTAAACTGGTTCAATCCGGTTCTATCCGGTTTAAACCGGTTCAATCCGGTTCTATCCGGTTTAAACCGGTTCTATCCGGTTGTATCCGGTTTAAACCGGTTTAAACCGGTTCAATCCGGTTCTATCCGGTTTAAACCAGTTTAAACCGGTTCAAGCCGTTTCTATCCGGTTTAAACCGGTTCAATCCGGTTCTATCCGGTTTAAACCGGTTTAAACAGGTTCAATACGTTGTTATCTGGTTTAACCCGGTTTAAACCGGTTCAATCCGGTTCTATCCGGTTTAAACCGGTTCAATCCGGTTCTATCCGGTTTAAACTGGTTTAAAACGGTTCAATCCGGTACTGTCCGGTTGTATCCGGTTTAAACCGGTTCAATCCGGTTTTATCCGGTTTCAACCGGTTTAAACCTGTTCTATCCGGGTTAACCGGTTCAATCCGGTTTTATCCGGTTGAAACCGGTTCAATCCGGTTCTATCCGTTTTAAACCGGTTTAAACCGGTTCAATCCGGATCTATCCAGTTTAAACTGGTTCTATCCGGTTCTATCCGGTTTAAGCCGGTTTAAACCGGTTCTATCCGGTTCTATCCGGTATAAACCGGTTCAGTCCGGTTTTATCCGGTTTAAACCAGTTCAATTTGGTTTTATCCGGTTTAAACCAGTTTAAACCGGTTCAATCCGGTTTTATCCGGTTTAAACCAGTTCTGTCCGGTTCTATCTGATTTAAACCTGTTTAATCCGGTTCAATACGGTTTTGTCCGGTTGAAACCGGATCAATCCAGTTGTATCCGATTTAAACCGGTTTAAACCGGTTCAATCCTGTTCTATCCGGTTTAAACCGGTTCAAACCGGTTCTATCTGGTTTCATCTGCTTTAAACCAGTTTAAACCGGTTCAATCCGGTTTTATCTGGTTTAAACAGGTTCAATCCGGTTTTGTCCAGTTGAAACTGGTTTAACCGGTTCAATCCGGTTTTATCCGGTACTAACCAGTTCTATCCAGCTTAAACCTGTTTTAACCAGTTCAATCCAGGTTTATCCGGTTTAAACCAGTTCTATCCGGTTCTATCCGGTTTAAACTGGTTTAAACCAGTTCAATCCTGTTCTATCCGGTTTAAACCGGTTTAAACCGGTTGAATCTGGTTCTATCCAGTTTAAACCGGTTCAATCCGTATCTATACGATTTAAACCGGTTTAAACCGCTTCAATCCGGTTCTATCCGGTTTAAACGCATTCAATCCGGTTCTATCCGGTTTAAACTGGTTTAAACTGGTTCTATCCCGTTCTATCCAGTTTAAACCGGTTAAAACCGATTCAATCCATTTTTATCCGGTTTAAACCGCTTCTATCCGGTTCTATCCAGTTTAAACCGGTTTAAACTGGTTCAATCCGGTTTTATCCGGTTTAAACCGGTTCAATTCGGTTTTATCCGGATTAAACTGGGTTAAACGGGTTCAATCCAGTTTCTTCCGGTTTAAACCGGTTCAATCTGGTTTCATCCGGTTTAAACCAGTTTAAACCAGTTCAATCCGGTTTTATCTGGTTTAAACTGGTTCAATCCGGTTTTATCTGGTTTAAACTGGTTCAATCCGGTTTTATCCGGTTGAAACTGGTTTAACCGGTTCAATCCGGTTTTATCCAGTTTGAACCGGTTCTATCCGGTTCTATCCATCTTAAACCGGTTTTAACCGGATCAATCCTGTTTTATCCGGTTTAAACCGGTTCTATCCGGTGCTATCCGGTTTAAACTGGTTTAAACCGGTTCAATCCTGTTGTATCCGGTTTGAACCGGTTTAAACCGGTTCAATCCTGTTCTATCCGGTTTAAACCGGTTCAAACCGGTTCTATCCAGTTTAAACCGGTTCAATCCGGTTCTATCCAGTTTAAATCGGTTCAATCCGGATCTATCCGATATAATCCGGTTTAAACCGGTTCAATCCGGTTCTATCCGGTTCTATCCGGTGTAAACCGGTTCAGTCCGGTTCTATCCGGTTTAAACCTGTTCAATCTGGTTCTATCCGGTTCTATCCGTTTAAACGGGTTTAAACTGGTTCAATCCGGTTCTATATGGTTTAAACTGGTTCAATCCGGTTCTATCCGGTGTAAACCGGTTCAATCCGGTTCTATCCGGTTTAAACCGGTTCAATCCGTTTCTATCCGGTTCAAACAGGTTTAAACCGGTTCTATCCGGTTCTATCCGGTTTAAACAGGTTTGAACCGATTCAGTCCGTTTTCATCCAGTTTAAACTGGTTCTATCTGGTTCTACCCGGTTTAAACCGGTTTAAACCAGTTCAATCCGGTTTTATCTGGTTTAAACTGGTTCAATCCGGTTTTATCCGGTTGAAACTGGTTTAACCGGTTCGATCCAGTTTTATCCGGTTTGAACCAGTTCTATCTGGTTCTATCCAGTTTAAAACCGGTTTAAACGGGTTCAATCTGGTTTTCTCCGGTTTAAACTGGTTTAAACCGGTTCAATCCGGTTTTATCCGGTTAAAACCTGTTTAATCCGGTTCAATCCGGTTGTATCCGGTTTAAACCCGTTTAAACCGGTGCAATCCGGATTTATCAGGTTTAAACCAGTTCTATACGGTTCTATCCGGTTTAAACCTGTTTAATCCGGTTCAATCCGGTTTTATCCTGTATAAACCGGTTCAATCCGGTTCTATCCGGTTAAAACCGGTTTAAACCGGTTCAATCCGCTTCTATCCGGTTTAAACCGGTTCAATCCGGTTCTTTCCGGTTTAAACCGGTTCAATCCAGTTCTATCCGGTTTAAACCGGTTTAAACAGGTTCAATTCATTGCTATCCGGTTTAACCCGGTTTAAACCGGTTCAATCCGGTTCTATCCGATTCTATCCGGTTTAAACCGGTTCAATCCGGTTCTATCCAGTTTAAACCGGTTTAAAGCGATTCAATCCGTTTTGATCCGGTTTAAACCGGTTCTATCTGGATTCATCTGGCTTAAACCAGTTTAAACCGGTTCAATCCGGTTTTATCTGGTTTAAACTGGTTCAATCCGGTTTTGTCCGGTTGAAACTGGTTTAACCGGTTCAATCCGGTTTTATCCGGTTCGAACCGGTTCTATCCAGCTTAAACCTGTTTTAACCCGTTCAATCCGGTTTTATCCGGTTTTAACCGGTTCTATCCGGTTCTATCCGGTTTAAACCGGTTTAAACCGGTTCAATCCGGTTCTATCCGGTTTAAACCGGTTTAAACCGGTTCTATCCGGTTTAAACTCGTTCAATCCGGTTTAAACTGGTTTAAACTGGTTCTGTCCCGTTCTATCCAGTTTAAACCGGTTCAAACCTATTCAATCCATTTTTATCCGGTTTAAACCTCTTCTATCCGGTTCTATCCAGTTAAACTGGTTCAATCCGGTTCTATCCAGTTAAAAACGGTTCAATCCGGTTCTATCCGGTTTAAACCGGTTTAAACCGGTTCAATCCGGTTCTATCCGGTTTAAACCGGTTTAAACCGGTTCTGTCAGGTTTAAACCGGTTCAATCCGGTTCTATCCGGTTTAAACTGGTTTAAACTGGTTCTATCCCATTCTATCCGGTTAAAACCGGTTTAAACCGATTCAATCCGTTTTTATCCGGTTCAAACCGGTTCTATCCGGTTCTATCCAGTTTAAACCGGTTTACACTGGTTCAATCCGGTTTTATCCGGTTTAAACCGGTTCAATTTGGTTTTATCCGGATTAAACTGGTTTAAACGGGTTCAATCCAGTTTCATCCGGTTTATACCGGTACAATCTGGTTTCATCTGGTTTAAACCGGTTTAAACTGGTTCAATCCGGTTTTATCTGGTTTAAACTGGTTCAATCCGGTTTTATCCAGTTGAAACTGGTTTAACCGGTTCAATCCGGTTTTATCCAGTTGGAACCGGTTCTATCCGGTTCTATCCAGCTTAAACCGGTTTTAACCGGTTCAATCCGGTTAAAACCAGTTCTATCCGGTTCTATCCGGTTTAAACTGGTTTAAACCGGTTCAATCCTGTTCTATCCGGTTCAATCCAGTTTAAAACCGGTTCAATCCGGTTCTATCCGGTTTAAACCGGTTCAATCCGTTTCTATCCGGTTTAAACCGGTTCAATCCGGTTCTATCCGGTTTAAACCGGTTCAATCCGGTTCTATCCGGTTTAAACCGGTTCAATCCTGTTCTATCCGGTTTAAACCGGTTCAATCCGTTTCTATCCGGTTTAAACTGGTTTAAACCAGTTCTATCCGGATCTCTCCAGTTTAAACAGGTTTAAACCGATTCAATCCGTTTTTATCCGGTTTAAACCAGTTCTATCTGGTTCTATCCGGTTTAAACCGGTTCAATCCTGTTCTATCCGGTTTAAACCGGTTCAATCCGTTTCTATCCGGTTTAAACTGGGTTAAACTGGTTCTATCCGGTTTAAACAGGTTTGAACCGATTCAATCCGTTTTCATCCATTTAAACTGGTTCAATCCGGTTCTATCCGGTTTAAACTGGTTCAAACCGGTTCTATCCGGTTTAAACCAGTTTAAACCGGTTCAATCCGTTTCTATCCGGTTTTAAACCGGTTCAATCCGGTTCTATCCGGTTTAACCCGGTTCAATCCGGTTCAATCCGGGTCTATCCAGTATAAACCGGTTCTATCTGGTTCTATCCGGTTTAAACCGGTTTAAACCGGTTCTATCCGGTTCTATCCAGTTTAAACCTGTTTAATCCGGTTCAATCCGGTTTGATCCGGTTTAAAACGGTTTAAACGGTTCAATCCGGTTTCATCCGGTTTAAACCGGTTCTATCTGGTTTAAACCGGTTTAAACCGGTTCAATCCGGTTTTCTCCAGTTTAAACCGGTTCAATCCGATTTTATCCGGTTAAAACCGGTTTAAACTGGTTCAATTCGGTTTTATCCGGTTTAAACCAGTTCTATCCGGTTCTATCCAGTTTAAACCTGTTTAAACCGGTTCAATCCGGTTTTATCCAGTTTAAACCAGTTCAATCCGGTTCTATCTGGTTTAAACCGGTTTAAAGCGGTTCAATCCGGTTCTATCCGGTTTAAACCGGTTCAATCCGGTTCTGTCCGGTTTAAACCGGTTAAACCCGGTTCAATCCGGTTCTATCCGGTTTAAACCGGTTTAAACCGGTTCAAACCGGTTCTATCTGGTTCAAACCGGTTCACTCCGGTTCTATCCGGTTTAAACTGGTTTAAACCGGTTGAATCTGGTTCTATCCGGTTGTATCCGGTTTAAACCGGTTCAATCCGGTTCTATCCGGTTTAAAACGGTTTAAACCTGTTCTATCCGGTATAAACCGGTTCAATCCGTTTCTATCCGGTTGAAACTGGTTTAAACCGGTTCAATCGGTTTTATCCGGTTTAAACTGGTTCAATCCGGTTTTATCCGGTTGAAACCGGTTTAACCGGTTCAATCCGGTTTTATCCGGTTTAAACTGGTTCAATCCGGCTCAATCCGGTTTTATCCGGTTTAAACCGGTTCAATCCGTATCTATCCGGTTTAAACCGGTTCAATCGGTTTTATCCGGTTTAAACCAGTTCTATTCGGTTCTATCCAGTTTAAACCTGTTTAAACCGGTTCAATCCGGTTTTATCCAGTTTAAACCAGTTCAATCCGGTTCTATCTGGTTTAAACCGGTTTAAAGCGGTTCAATCCGGTTCTATCCGGTTTAAACCGGTTCAATCCGGTTCTGTCCGGTTTAAACCGGTTAAACCCGGTTCAATCCGGTTCTATCCGGTTTAAACCGGTTTAAACCGGTTCAAACCGGTTCTATCTGGTTCAAACCGGTTCACTCCGGTTCTATCCGGTTTAAACTGGTTTAAACCGGTTCAATCTGTTCTATCCGGTTGTATCCGGTTTAAACCGGTTCAATCCGGTTCTATCCGGTTTAAAACGGTTTAAACCTGTTCTATCCGGTTTAAACCAGTTCAATCCGGTTCTATCCGGTTGAAACTGGTTTAAACCGGTTCAATCGGTTTTATCCGGTTTAAACTGGTTCAATCCGGTTTTATCCGGTTGAAACCGGTTTAACCGGTTCAATCTGGTTTTATCCGGTTTAAACTGGTTCAATCCGGCTCAATCCGGTTTTATCCGGTTTAAACCGGTTCAATCCGTATATATCCGGTTTAAACCGGTTCAATCGGTTTTATCCGGTTTAAACTGGTTCAATCCGGTTTTATCCGGTTGAAACCGGTTTAACCGGTTCAATCCGGTTTTATCCGGTTTAAACTGGTTCAATCCGGCTCAATCCGGTTTTATCCGGTTTAAACCGGTTCAATCCGTATCTATCCGGTTTAAACCGGTTCAATCGGTTTTATCCGGTTTAAACCAGTTCTATCCGGTTCTATCCAGTTTAAACCTGTTTAAACCGGTTCAATCCGGTTTTATCCAGTTTAAACCAGTTCAATCCGGTTCTATCTGGTTTAAACCGGTTTAAAGCGGTTCAATCCGGTTCTATCCGGTTTAAACCGGTTCAATCCGGTTCTGTCCGGTTTAAACCGGTTAAACCCAGTTCAATCCGGTTCTATCCGGTTTAAACCGGTTTAAACCGGTTCAAACCGGTTCTATCTGGTTCAAACCGGTTCACTCCGGTTCTATCCGGTTTAAACTGGTTTAAACCGGTTCAATCTGGTTCTATCCGGTTGTATCCGGTTTAAACCGGTTCAATCCGGTTCTATCCGGTTTAAAACGGTTTAAACCTGTTCTATCCGGTTTAAACCGGTTCAATCCGGTTCTATCCGGTTGAAACTGGTTTAAACCAGTTCAATCGGTTTTATCCGGTTTAAACTGGTTCAATCCGGTTTTATCCGGTTGAAACCGGTTTAACCGGTTCAATCTGGTTTTTTCCGGTTTAAACTGGTTCAATCCGGCTCAATCCGGTTTTATCTGGTTTAAACCGGTTCACTCCGGTTTTATCCGGTTTAAACTGGTTTAAAACGGTTCAATCCGGTACTGTCCGGTTGTATCCGGTTTAAACCGGTTCAATCCGGTTTTATCCGGTTTCAACCGGTTTAAACCTGTTCTATCCGGGTTAACCGGTTCAAACTGGTTTTATCCAGTTTAAACTGGTTCAATCCGGTTCAATCCGGTTTTATCTGGTTGAAACCGGTTCAATCCGGTTCTATCCGTTTTAAACCGGTTTAAACCGGTTCAATCCGGTTCTATCTGGTTTAAACCGGTTCTATCCGGTTCTATCCGGTTTAAACAGGTTTGAACCGATTCAATCCGTTTTCATCCAGTTTAAACTGGTTCAATCCGGTTCTATCCGGTTTAAACCGGTTCAATCCGGTTCTATCCGGTTTAAACCGGTTCTATCCGGTTGTATCCGGTTTAAACCGGTTTAAACCGGTTCAATCCGGTTCTATCCGGTTTAAACCAGTTTAAACCGGTTCAAGCCGTTTCTATCCGGTTTAAACCGGTTCAATCCGGTTCTATCCGGTTTAAACCGGTTTAAACAGGTTCAATACGTTGTTATCTGGTTTAACCCGGTTTAAACCGGTTCAATCCGGTTCTATCCAGTTTAAACCGGTTCAATCCGGTTCTATCCGGTTTAAACTGGTTTAAAACGGTTCAATCCGGTACTGTCCGGTTGTATCCGGTTTAAACCGGTTCAATCCGGTTTTATCCGGTTTCAACCGGTTTAAACCTGTTCTATCCGGGTTAACCGGTTCAATCCGGTTTTATCCAGTTGAAACCGGTTCAATCCGGTTCTATCCGTTTTAAACCGGTTTAAACCGGTTCAATCCGGATCTATCCAGTTTAAACTGGTTCTATCCGGTTCTATCCGGTTTAAGCCGGTTTAAACCGGTTCTATCCGGTTCTATCCGGTATAAACCGGTTCAGTCCGGTTTTATCCGGTTTAAACCGGTTCAATTTGGTTTTATCCGGTTTAAACCAGTTTAAACCGGTTCAATCCGGTTTTATCCGGTTTAAACCAGTTCTGTCCGGTTCTATCTGATTTAAACCTGTTTAATCCGGTTCAATACGGTTTTGTCCGGTTGAAACCGGATCAATCCAGTTGTATCCGATTTAAACCGGTTTAAACCGGTTCAATCCTGTTCTATCCGGTTTAAACCGGTTCAAACCGGTTCTATCTGGTTTCATCTGCTTTAAACCAGTTTAAACCGGTTCAATCCGGTTTTATCTGGTTTAAACAGGTTCAATCCGGTTTTGTCCAGTTGAAACTGGTTTAACCGGTTCAATCCGGTTTTATCCGGTACTAACCAGTTCTATCCAGCTTAAACCTGTTTTAACCAGTTCAATCCAGGTTTATCCGGTTTAAACCAGTTCTATCCGGTTCTATCCGGTTTAAACTGGTTTAAACCAGTTCAATCCTGTTCTATCCGGTTTAAACCGGTTTAAACCGGTTGAATCCGGTTCTATCCAGTTTAAACCGGTTCAATCCGTATCTATACGATTTAAACCGGTTTAAACCGCTTCAATCCGGTTCTATCCGGTTTAAACGCATTCAATCCGGTTCTATCCGGTTTAAACTGGTTTAAACTGGTTCTATCCCGTTCTATCCAGTTTAAACCGGTTAAAACCGATTCAATCCATTTTTATCCGGTTTAAACCGCTTCTATCCGGTTCTATCCAGTTTAAACCGGTTTAAACTGGTTCAATCCGGTTTTATCCGGTTTAAACCGGTTCAATTCGGTTTTATCCGGATTAAACTGGGTTAAACGGGTTCAATCCAGTTTCTTCCGGTTTAAACCGGTTCAATCTGGTTTCATCCGGTTTAAACCAGTTTAAACCAGTTCAATCCGGTTTTATCTGGTTTAAACTGGTTCAATCCGGTTTTATCTGGTTTAAACTGGTTCAATCCGGTTTTATCCGGTTGAAACTGGTTTAACCGGTTCAATCCGGTTTTATCCAGTTTGAACCGGTTCTATCCGGTTCTATCCATCTTAAACCGGTTTTAACCGGATCAATCCTGTTTTATCCGGTTTAAACCGGTTCTATCCGGTGCTATCCGGTTTAAACTGGTTTAAACCGGTTCAATCCTGTTGTATCCGGTTTGAACCGGTTTAAACCGGTTCAATCCTGTTCTATCCGGTTTAAACCGGTTCAAACCGGTTCTATCCAGTTTAAACCGGTTCAATCCGGTTCTATCCAGTTTAAATCGGTTCAATCCGGATCTATCCGATATAATCCGGTTTAAACCGGTTCAATCCGGTTCTATCCGGTTCTATCCGGTGTAAACCGGTTCAGTCCGGTTCTATCCGGTTTAAACCTGTTCAATCTAGTTCTATCCGGTTCTATCCGTTTAAACCGGTTTAAACTGGTTCAATCCGGTTCTATATGGTTTAAACTGGTTCAATCCGGTTCTATCCGGTGTAAACCGGTTCAATCCGGTTCTATCCGGTTTAAACCGGTTCAATCCGTTTCTATCCGGTTCAAACAGGTTTAAACCGGTTCTATCCGGTTCTATCCGGTTTAAACAGGTTTGAACCGATTCAATCCGTTTTCATCCAGTTTAAACTGGTTCTATCTGGTTCTACCCGGTTTAAACCGGTTTAAACCAGTTCAATCCGGTTTTATCTGGTTTAAACTGGTTCAATCCGGTTTTATCCTGTTGAAACTGGTTTAACCGGTTCGATCCAGTTTTATCCGGTTTGAACCAGTTCTATCTGGTTCTATCCAGTTTAAACCGGTTTAAACGGGTTCAATCTGGTTTTCTCCGGTTTAAACTGGTTTAAACCGGTTCAATCCGGTTTTATCCGGTTAAAACCTGTTTAATCCGGTTCAATCCGGTTGTATCCGGTTTAAACCCGTTTAAACCGGTGCAATCCGGTTTTATCAGGTTTAAACCAGTTCTATACGGTTCTATCCGGTTTAAACCTGTTTAATCCGGTTCAATCCGGTTTTATCCTGTATAAACCGGTTCAATCCGGTTCTATCCGGTTAAAACCGGTTTAAACCGGTTCAATCCGCTTCTATCCGGTTTAAACCGGTTCAATCCGGTTCTTTCCGGTTTAAACCGGTTCAATCCAGTTCTATCCGGTTTAAACCGGTTTAAACAGGTTCAATTCATTGCTATCCGGTTTAACCCGGTTTAAACCGGTTCAATCCGGTTCTATCCGATTCTATCCGGTTTAAACCGGTTCAATCCGGTTCTATCCAGTTTAAACCGGTTTAAAGCGATTCAATCCGTTTTGATCCGGTTTAAACCGGTTCTATCTGGATTCATCTGGCTTAAACCAGTTTAAACCGGTTCAATCCGGTTTTATCTGGTTTAAACTGGTTCAATCCGGTTTTGTCCGGTTGAAACTGGTTTAACCGGTTCAATCCGGTTTTATCCGGTTCGAACCGGTTCTATCCAGCTTAAACCTGTTTTAACCGGTTCAATCCGGTTTTATCCGGTTCTATCCGGTTCTATCCGGTTCTATCCGGTTTAAACCGGTTTAAACCGGTTCAATCCGGTTCTATCCGGTTTAAACCGGTTTAAACCGGTTCTATCCGGTTTAAACTCGTTCAATCCGGTTTAAACTGGTTTAAACTGGTTCTGTCCCGTTCTATCCAGTTTAAACCGGTTCAAACCTATTCAATCCATTTTTATCCGGTTTAAACCTCTTCTATCCGGTTCTATCCAGTTTAAACTGGTTCAATCCGGTTCTATCCAGTTAAAACCGGTTCAATCCGGTTCTATCCGGTTTAAACCGGTTTAAACCGGTTCAATCCGGTTCTATCCGGTTTAAACCGGTTTAAACCGGTTCTGTCAGGTTTAAACCGGTTCAATCCGGTTCTATCCGGTTTAAACTGGTTTAAACTGGTTCTATCCCATTCTATCCGGTTAAAACCGGTTTAAACCGATTCAATCCGTTTTTATCCGGTTCAAACCGGTTCTATCCGGTTCTATCCAGTTTAAACCGGTTTACACTGGTTCAATCCGGTTTTATCCGGTTTAAACCGGTTCAATTTGGTTTTATCCGGATTAAACTGGTTTAAACGGGTTCAATCCAGTTTCATCCGGTTTATACCGGTACAATCTGGTTTCATCCGGTTTAAACCGGTTTAAACTGGTTCAATCCGGTTTTATCTGGTTTAAACTGGTTCAATCCGGTTTTATCCAGTTGAAACTGGTTTAACCGGTTCAATCCGGTTTTATCCAGTTGGAACCGGTTCTATCCGGTTCTATCCAGCTTAAACCGGTTTTAACCGGTTCAATCCGGTTAAAACCAGTTCTATCCGGTTCTATCCGGTTTAAACTGGTTTAAACCGGTTCAATCCTGTTCTATCCGGTTCAATCCAGTTTAAACCGGTTCAATCCGGTTCTATCCGGTTTAAACCGGTTCAATCCGTTTCTATCCGGTTTAAACCGGTTCAATCCGGTTCTATCCGGTTTAAACCGGTTCAATCCGGTTCTATCCGGTTTAAACCGGTTCAATCCTGTTCTATCCGGTTTAAACCGGTTCAATCCGTTTCTATCCGGTTTAAACTGGTTTAAACCAGTTCTATCCGGATCTCTCCAGTTTAAACAGGTTTAAACCGATTCAATCCGTTTTTATCCGGTTTAAACCAGTTCTATCTGGTTCTATCCGGTTTAAACCGGTTCAATCCTGTTCTATCCGGTTTAAACCGGTTCAATCCGTTTCTATCCGGTTTAAACTGGGTTAAACTGGTTCTATCCGGTTTAAACAGGTTTGAACCGATTCAATCCGTTTTCATCCAGTTTAAACTGGTTCAATCCGGTTCTATCCGGTTTAAACTGGTTCAAACCGGTTCTATCCGGTTTAAACCAGTTTAAACCGGTTCAATCCGTTTCTATCCGGTTTAAACCGGTTCAATCCGGTTCTATCCGGTTTAACCCGGTTCAATCCGGTTCAATCCGGGTCTATCCAGTATAAACCGGTTCTATCTGGTTCTATCCGGTTTAAACCGGTTTAAACCGGTTCTATCCATTTTAAACCTGTTTAATCCGGTTCAATCCGGTTTGATCCGGTTTAAACCGGTTTAAATGGTTCAATCCGGTTTCATCCGGTTTAAACCGGTTCTATCTGGTTTAAACCGGTTTAAACCGGTTCAATCCGGTTTTCTCCAGTTTAAACCGGTTCAATCCGATTTTATCCGGTTAAAACCGGTTTAAACCGGTTCAATCCGGTTTTATCCGGTTTAAACCATTTCTATCCGGTTCTATCCAGTTTAAACCTGTTTAAACCGGTTCAATCCGGTTTTATCCAGTTTAAACCAGTTCAATCCGGTTCTATCTGGTTTAAACCGGTTTAAAGCGGTTCAATCCGGTTCTATCCGGTTTAAACCGGTTCAATCCGGTTCTGTCCGGTTTAAACCGGTTAAACCCGGTTCAATCCGGTTCTATCCGGTTTAAACCGGTTTAAACCGGTTCAAACCGGTTCTATCTGGTTCAAACCGGTTCACTCCGGTTCTATCCGGTTTAAACTGGTTTAAACCGGTTGAATCTGGTTCTATCCGGTTGTATCCGGTTTAAACCGGTTCAATCCGGTTCTATCCGGTTTAAAACGGTTTAAACCTGTTCTATCCGGTATAAACCGGTTCAATCCGTTTCTATCCGGTTGAAACTGGTTTAAACCGGTTCAATCGGTTTTATCCGGTTTAAACTGGTTCAATCCGGTTTTATCCGGTTGAAACCGGTTTAACCGGTTCAATCCGGTTTTATCCGGTTTAAACTGGTTCAATCCGGCTCAATCTGGTTTTATCCGGTTTAAACCGGTTCAATCCGTATCTATCCAGTTTAAACCGGTTCAATCGGTTTTATCCGGTTTAAACCAGTTCTATCCGGTTCTATCCAGTTTAAACCTGTTTAAACCGGTTCAATCCGGTTTTATCCAGTTTAAACCAGTTCAATCCGGTTCTATCTGGTTTAAACCGGTTTAAAGCGGTTCAATCCGGTTCTATCCGGTTTAAACCGGTTCAATCCGGTTCTGTCCGGTTTAAACCGGTTAAACCCGGTTCAATCCGGTTCTATCCGGTTTAAACCGGTTTAAACCGGTTCAAACCGGTTCTATCTGGTTCAAACCGGTTCACTCCGGTTCTATCCGGTTTAAACTGGTTTAAACCGGTTCAATCTGTTCTATCCGGTTGTATCCGGTTTAAACCGGTTCAATCCGGTTCTATCCGGTTTAAAACGGTTTAAACCTGTTCTATCCGGTTTAAACCAGTTCAATCCGGTTCTATCCGGTTGAAACTGGTTTAAACCGGTTCAATCGGTTTTATCCGGTTTAAACTGGTTCAATCCGGTTTTATCCGGTTGAAACCGGTTTAACCGGTTCAATCTGGTTTTATCCGGTTTAAACTGGTTCAATCCGGCTCAATCCGGTTTTATCCGGTTTAAACCGGTTCAATCCGTATATATCCGGTTTAAACCGGTTCAATCGGTTTTATCCGGTTTAAACTGGTTCAATCCGGTTTTATCCGGTTGAAACCGGTTTAACCGGTTCAATCCGGTTTTATCCGGTTTAAACTGGTTCAATCCGGCTCAATCCGGTTTTATCCGGTTTAAACCGGTTCAATCCGTATCTATCCGGTTTAAACCGGTTCAATCGGTTTTATCCGGTTTAAACCAGTTCTATCCGGTTCTATCCAGTTTAAACCTGTTTAAACCGGTTCAATCCGGTTTTATCCAGTTTAAACCAGTTCAATCCGGTTCTATCTGGTTTAAACCGGTTTAAAGCGGTTCAATCCGGTTCTATCCGGTTTAAACCGGTTCAATCCGGTTCTGTCCGGTTTAAACCGGTTAAACCCGGTTCAATCCGGTTCTATCCGGTTTAAACCGGTTTAAACCGGTTCAAACCGGTTCTATCTGGTTCAAACCGGTTCACTCCGGTTCTATCCGGTTTAAACTGGTTTAAACCGGTTCAATCTGGTTCTATCCGGTTGTATCCGGTTTAAACCGGTTCAATCCGGTTCTATCCGGTTTAAAACGGTTTAAACCTGTTCTATCCGGTTTAAACCGGTTCAATCCGGTTCTATCCGGTTGAAACTGGTTTAAACCAGTTCAATCGGTTTTATCCGGTTTAAACTGGTTCAATCCGGTTTTATCCGGTTGAAACCGGTTTAACCGGTTCGATCTGGTTTTATCCGGTTTAAACTGGTTCAATCCGGCTCAATCCGGTTTTATCTGGTTTAAACCGGTTCACTCCGGTTTTATCCGGTTTAAACTGGTTTAAAACGGTTCAATCCGGTACTGTCCGGTTGTATCCGGTTTAAACCGGTTCAATCCGGTTTTATCCGGTTTCAACCGGTTTAAACCTGTTCTATCCGGGTTAACCGGTTCAAACTGGTTTTATCCGGTTTAAACTGGTTCAATCCGGTTCAATCCGGTTTTATCCGGTTGAAACCGGTTCAATCCGGTTCTATCCGTTTTAAACCGGTTTAAACCGGTTCAATCCGGTTCTATCCGGTTTAAACCGGTACAATCCGGTTCTATCCGGTTTAAACCGGTTTAAACCGGTTCAATCCGTTTCTATCCAGTTTAAATCGGTTCAATCCGGATCTATCCGATATAAACTGGTTTAAACCGGTTCAATCCCGTTCTATCCGGTTCTATTCGGTGTAAACCGGTTCAATCCGGTTCTCTCCGGTTTAAACCGGTTTAAACCGGTTCAATCTGGTTCTATCTGGTTTAAACCGGTTCTATCCGGTTCTATCCGGTTTAAACAGGTTTGAACCGATTCAATCCGTTTTCATCCAGTTTAAACTGGTTCAATCCGGTTCTATCCGGTTTAAACCGGTTCAATCCGGTTCTATCCGGTTTAAACCGGTTGTATCCGGTTGTATCCGGTTTAAACCGGTTTAAACCGGTTCAATCCGGTTCTATCCGGTTTAAACCAGTTTAAACCGGTTCAAGCCGTTTCTATCCGGTTTAAACCGGTTCAATCCGGTTCTATCCGGTTTAAACCGGTTTAAACAGGTTCAATACGTTGTTATCTGGTTTAACCGGGTTTAAACCGGTTCAATCCGGTTCTATCCGGTTTAAACCGGTTCAATCCGGTTCTATCCGGTTTAAACTGGTTTAAAACGGTTCAATCCGGTACTGTCTGGTTGTATCCGGTTTAAACTGGTTCAATCCGGTTTTATCCGGTTTCAACCGGTTTAAACCTGTTCTATCCGGGTTAACCGGTTCAATCCGGTTTTATCCGGTTGAAACCGGTTCAATCCGGTTTTATCCGTTTTAAACCGGTTTATACCGGTTCAATCCGGATCTATCCAGTTTAAACTGGTTCTATCCGGTTCTATCCGGTTTAAGCCGGTTTAAACCGGTTCTATCCGGTTCTATCCGGTATAAACCGGTTCAGTCCGGTTTTATCCGGTTTAAACCGGTTCAATTTGGTTTTATCCGGTTTAAACCAGTTTAAACCGGTTCAATCCGGTTTTATCCGGTTTAAACCAGTTCTGTCCGGTTCTATCTGATTTAAACCTGTTTAATCCGGTTCAATACGGTTTTGTCCGGTTGAAACCGGATCAATCCAGTTGTATCCGATTTAAACCGGTTTAAACCGGTTCAATCCTGTTCTATCCGGTTTAAACCGGTTCAAACCGGTTCTATCTGGTTTCATCTGCTTTAAACCAGTTTAAACCGGTTCAATCCGGTTTTATCTGGTTTAAACAGGTTCAATCCGGTTTTGTCCAGTTGAAACTGGTTTAACCGGTTCAATCCGGTTTTATCCAGTACTAACCAGTTCTATCCAGCTTAAACCTGTTTTAACCAGTTCAATCCAGGTTTATCCGGTTTAAACCAGTTCTATCCGGTTCTATCCGGTTTAAACTGGTTTAAACCAGTTCAATCCTGTTCTATCCGGTTTAAACCGGTTTAAACCGGTTGAATCCGGTTCTATCCAGTTTAAACCGGTTCAATCCGTATCTATACGATTTAAACCGGTTTAAACCGCTTCAATCCGGTTCTATCCGGTTTAAACGCATTCAATCCGGTTCTATCCGGTTTAAACTGGTTTAAACTGGTTCTATCCCGTTCTATCCAGTTTAAACCGGTTAAAACCGATTCAATCCATTTTTATCCGGTTTAAACCGATTCTATCCGGTTCTATCCAGTTTAAACCGGTTTAAACTGGTTCAATCCGGTTTTATCCGGTTTAAACCGGTTCAATTCGGTTTTATCCGGATTAAACTGGGTTAAACGGGTTCAATCCAGTTTCTTCCGGTTTAAACCGGTTCAATCTGGTTTCATCCGGTTTAAACCAGTTTAAACCAGTTCAATCCGGTTTTATCTGGTTTAAACTGGTTCAATCCGGTTTTATCTGGTTTAAACTGGTTCAATCCGGTTTTATCCGGTTGAAACTGGTTTAACCGGTTCAATCCGGTTTTATCCAGTTTGAACCGGTTCTATCCGGTTCTATCCATCTTAAACCGGTTTTAACCGGATCAATCCTGTTTTATCCGGTTTAAACCGGTTCTATCCGGTGCTATCCGGTTTAAACTGGTTTAAACCGGTTCAATCCTGTTGTATCCGGTTTAAACCGGTTTAAACCGGTTCAATCCTGTTCTATCCGGTTTAAACCGGTTCAAACCGGTTCTATCCAGTTTAAACCGGTTCAATCCGGTTCTATCCAGTTTAAATCGGTTCAATCCGGATCTATCCGATATAATCCGGTTTAAACCGGTTCAATCCGGTTCTATCCGGTTCTATCCGGTGTAAACCGGTTCAGTCCGGTTCTATCCGGTTTAAACCTGTTCAATCTGGTTCTATCCGGTTCTATCCGTTTAAACCGGTTTAAACTGGTTCAATCCGGTTCTATACGGTTTAAACTGGTTCAATCCGGTTCTATAAGGTGTAAACCGGTTCAATCCGGTTCTATCCGGTTTAAACCGGTTCAATCCGTTTCTATCCGTTTCAAACAGGTTTAAACCGGTTCTATCTGGTTCTATCCGGTTTAAACAGGTTTGAACCGATTCAATCCGTTTTCATCCAGTTTAAACTGGTTCTATCTGGTTCTACCCGGTTTAAACCGGTTTAAACCAGTTCAATCCGGTTTTATCTGGTTTAAACTGGTTCAATCCGGTTTTATCCGGTTGAAACTGGTTTAACCGGTTCAATCCAGTTTTATCCGGTTTGAACCAGTTCTATCTGGTTCTATCCAGTTTAAACCGGTTTAAACGGGTTCAATCTGGTTTTCTCCGTTTTAAACTGGTTTAAACCGGTTCAATCCGGTTAAAACCTGTTTAATCCGGTTCAATCCAGTTGTATCCGGTTTAAACCCGTTTAAACCGGTGCAATCCGGTTTTATCAGGTTTAAACCAGTTCTATACGGTTCTATCCGGTTTAAACCTGTTTAATCCGGTTCAATCCGGTTTTATCCTGTATAAACCGGTTCAATCCGGTTCTATCCGGTTAAAACCGGTTTAAACCGGTTCAATCCGCTTCTATCCGGTTTAAACCGGTTCAATCCGGTTCTTTCCGGTTTAAACCGGTTCAATCCAGTTCTATCCGGTTTAAACCGGTTTAAACAGGTTCAATTCATTGCTATCCGGTTTAACCCGGTTTAAACCGGTTCAATCCGGTTCTATCCGATTCTATCCGGTTTAAACCGGTTCAATCCGGTTCTATCCAGTTTAAACCGGTTTAAAGCGATTCAATCCGTTTTTATCCGGTTTAAACCGGTTCTATCTGGATTCATCTGGCTTAAACCAGTTTAAACTGGTTCAATCCGGTTTTATCTGGTTTAAACTGGTTCAATCCGGTTTTGTCCGGTTGAAACTGGTTTAACCGGTTCAATCCGGTTTTATCCGGTTCGAACCGGTTCTATCCAGCTTAAACCTGTTTTAACCGGTTCAATCCGGTTTTATCCGGTTTTAACCGGTTCTATCCGGTTCTATCCGGTTTAAACCGGTTTAAACCGGTTCAATCCGGTTCTATCCGGTTTAAACCGGTTTAAACCGGTTCTATCCGGTTTAAACTCGTTCAATCCGGTTTAAACTGGTTTAAACTGGTTCTGTCCCGTTCTATCCAGTTTAAACCGGTTCAAACCTATTCAATCCATTTTTATCCGGTTTAAACCTCTTCTATCCGGTTCTATCCAGTTTAAACTGGTTCAATCCGGTTCTATCCAGTTAAAACCGGTTCAATCCGGTTCTATCCGGTTTAAACCGGTTTAAACCGGTTCAATCCGGTTCTATCCGGTTTAAACCGGTTTAAACCGGTTCTGTCAGGTTTAAACCGGTTCAATCCGGTTCTATCCGGTTTAAACTGGTTTAAACTGGTTCTATCCCATTCTATCCGGTTAAAACCGGTTTAAACCGATTCAATCCGTTTTTATCCGGTTCAAACCGGTTCTATCCGGTTCTGTCCAGTTTAAACCGGTTTACACTGGTTCAATCCGGTTTTATCCGGTTTAAACCGGTTCAATTTGGTTTTATCCGGATTAAACTGGTTTAAACGGGTTCAATCCAGTTTCATCCGGTTTATACCGGTACAATCTGGTTTCATCCGGTTTAAACCGGTTTAAACTGGTTCAATCCGGTTTTATCTGGTTTAAACTGGTTCAATCCGGTTTTATCCAGTTGAAACTGGTTTAACCGGTTCAATCCGGTTTTATCCAGTTGGAACCGGTTCTATCCGGTTCTATCCAGCTTAAACCGGTTTTAACCGGTTCAATCCGGTTAAAACCAGTTCTATCCGGTTCTATCCGGTTTAAACTGGTTTAAACCGGTTCAATCCTGTTCTATCCGGTTCAATCCAGTTTAAACCGGTTCAATCCGGTTCTATCCGGTTTAAACCGGTTCAATCCGTTTCTATCCGTTTTAAACCGGTTCAATCCGGTTCTATCCAGTTTAAACCGGTTCAATCCGGTTCTATCCGGTTTAAACCGGTTCAATCCTGTTCTATCCGGTTTAAACCGGTTCAATCCGTTTCTATCCGGTTTAAACTGGTTTAAACCAGTTCTATCCGGATCTCTCCAGTTTAAACAGGTTTAAACCGATTCAATCCGTTTTTATCCGGTTTAAACCAGTTCTATCTGGTTCTATCCGGTTTAAACCGGTTCAATCCTGTTCTATCCGGTTTAAACCGGTTCAATCCGTTTCTATCCGGTTTAAACTGGGTTAAACTGGTTCTATCCGGTTTAAACAGGTTTGAACCGATTCAATCCGTTTTCATCCAGTTTAAACTGGTTCAATCCGGTTCTATCCGGTTTAAACCGGTTCAATCCGGTTCTATCCGGTTTAAACCGGTTCTATCCGGTTGTATCCGGTTTAAACCGGTTTAAACCGGTTCAAACCGGTTCTATCCGGTTTAAACCAGTTTAAACCGGTTCAATCCGTTTCTATCCGGTTTAAACCGGTTCAATCCGGTTCTATCCGGTTTAAACCGGTTTAAACAGGTTCAATACGTTGTTATCTGGTTTAACCCGGTTTAAACCGGTTCAATCCGGTTCAATCCAGTTTCATCCGGTTTATACCGGTACAATCTGGTTTCATCCGGTTTAAACCGGTTTAAACTGGTTCAATCCGGTTTTATCTGGTTTAAACTGGTTCAATCCGGTTTTAACCAGTTGAAACTGGTTTAACCGGTTCAATCCGGTTTTATCCAGTTGGAACCGGTTCTATCCGGTTCTATCCAGCTTAAACCGGTTTTAACCGGTTCAATCCGGTTAAAACCAGTTCTATCCGGTTCTATCCGGTTTAAACTGGTTTAAACCGGTTCAATCCTGTTCTATCCGGTTCAATCCAGTTTAAACCGGTTCAATCCGGTTCTATCCGGTTTAAACCGGTTCAATCCGTTTCTATCCGGTTTAAACCGGTTCAATCCGGTTCTATCCGGTTTAAACCGGTTCAATCCGGTTCTATCCGGTTTAAACCGGTTCAATCCTGTTCTATCCGGTTTAAACCGGTTCAATCCGTTTCTATCCGGTTTAAACTGGTTTAAACCAGTTCTATCCGGATCTCTCCAGTTTAAACAGGTTTAAACCGATTCAATCCGTTTTTATCCGGTTTAAACCAGTTCTATCTGGTTCTATCCGGTTTAAACCGGTTCAATACTGTTCTATCCGGTTTAAACCGGTTCAATCCGTTTCTATCCGGTTTAAACTGGGTTAAACTGGTTCTATCCGGTTTAAACAGGTTTGAACCGATTCAATCCGTTTTCATCCAGTTTAAACTGGTTCAATCCGGTTCTATCCGGTTTAAACCGGTTCAAACCGGTTCTATCCGGTTTAAACCAGTTTAAACCGGTTCAATCCGTTTCTATCCGGTTTAAACCGGTTCAATCCGGTTCTATCCGGTTTAACCCGGTTCAATCCGGTTCAATCCGTGTCTATCCAGTATAAACCGGTTCTATCTGGTTCTATCCGGTTTAAACCGGTTTAAACCGGTTCTATCCAGTTTAAACCTGTTTAATCCGGTTCAATCCGGTTTGATCCGGTTTAAACCGGTTTAAACGGTTCAATCCGGTTTTATCCGGTTTAAACCGGTTCTATCTGGTTTAAACCGGTTTAAACCGGTTCAATCCGGTTTTCTCCAGTTTAAAGCGGTTCAATCCGATTTTATCCGGTTAAAACCGGTTTAAACCGGTTCAATCCGGTTTTATCCGGTTTAAACCAGTTCTATCCGGTTCTATCCAGTTTAAACCTGTTTAAACCGGTTCAATCCGGTTTTATCCAGTTTAAACCAGTTCAATCCGGTTCTATCTGGTTTAAACCGGTTTAAAGCGGTTCAATCCGGTTCTATCCGGTTTAAACCGGTTCAATTCGGTTCTGTCCGGTTTAAACCGGTTAAACCCGGTTCAATCCGGTTCTATCCGGTTGAAACCGGTTTAACCGGTTCAATCTGGTTTTATCCGGTTTAAACTGGTTCAATCCGGCTCAATCCGGTTTTATCTGGTTTAAACCGGTTCACTCCGGTTTTATCTGGTTTAAACTGGTTCAATCCGGTTTTATCTGGTTTAAACTGGTTCAATCCGGTTTTATCCGGTTGAAACTGGTTTAACCGGTTCAATCCGGTTTTATCCAGTTTGAACCGGTTCTATCCGGTTCTATCCATCTTAAACCGGTTTTAAGCGGATCAATCCTGTTTTATCCGGTTTAAACCGGTTCTATCCGGTGCTATCCGGTTTAAACTGGTTTAAACCGGTTCAATCCTGTTGTATCCGGTTTGAACCGGTTTAAACCGGTTCAATCCTGTTCTATCCGGTTTAAACCGGTTCAAACCGGTTCTATCCAGTTTAAACCGGTTCAATCCGGTTCTATCCAGTTTAAATCGGTTCAATCCGGATCTATCCGATATAATCCGGTTTAAACCGGTTCAATCCGGTTCTATCCGGTTCTATCCGGTGTAAACCGGTTCAGTCCGGTTCTATCCGGTTTAAACCTGTTCAATCTGGTTCTATCCGGTTCTATCCGTTTAAACCGGTTTAAACTGGTTCAATCCGGTTCTATATGGTTTAAACTGGTTCAATCCGGTTCTATCCGGTGTAAACCGGTTCAATCCGGTTCTATCCGGTTTAAACCGGTTCAATCCGTTTCTATCCGGTTCAAACAGGTTTAAACCGGTTCTATCCGGTTCTATCCGGTTTAAACAGGTTTGAACCGATTCAATCCGTTTTCATCCAGTTTAAACTGGTTCTATCTGGTTCTACCCGGTTTAAACCGGTTTAAAACCAGTTCAATCCGGTTTTATCTGGTTTAAACTGGTTCAATCCGGTTTTATCCGGTTGAAACTGGTTTAAACCGGTTCGATCCAGTTTTATCCGGTTTGAACCAGTTCTATCTGGTTCTATCCAGTTTAAACCGGTTTTAAACGGGTTCAATCTGGTTTTCTCCGGTTTAAACTGGTTTAAACCGGTTCAATCCGGTTTTATCCGGTTAAAACCTGTTTAATCCGGTTCAATCCGGTTGTATCCGGTTTAAACCCGTTTAAACCGGTGCAATCCGGTTTTATCAGGTTTAAACCAGTTCTATACGGTTCTATCCGGTTTAAACCTGTTTAATCCGGTTCAATCCGGTTTTATCCTGTATAAACCGGTTCAATCCGGTTCTATCCGGTTAAAACCGGTTTTAAACCGGTTCAATCCGCTTCTCTCCGGTTTAAACCGGTTCAATCCAGTTCTTTCCGGTTTAAACCGGTTCAATCCAGTTCTATCCGGTTTAAACCGGTTTAAACAGGTTCAATTCATTGCTATCCGGTTTAACCCGGTTTAAACCGGTTCAATCCGGTTCTATCCGATTCTATCCGGTTTAAACCGGTTCAATCCGGTTCTATCCAGTTTAAACCGGTTTAAAGCGATTCAATCCGTTTTGATCCGGTTTAAACCGGTTCTATCTGGATTCATCTGGCTTAAACCAGTTTAAACCGGTTCAATCCGGTTTTATCTGGTTTAAACTGGTTCAATCCGGTTTTGTCCGGTTGAAACTGGTTTAAACCGGTTCAATCCGGTTTTATCCGGTTCGAACCGGTTCTATCCAGCTTAAACCTGTTTTAACCGGTTCAATCCGGTTTTATCCGTTTTTAACCGGTTCTATCCGGTTCTATCCGGTTTAAACCGGTTTAAACCGGTTCAATCCGGTTCTATCCGGTTTAAACCGGTTTAAACCGGTTCTATCCGGTTTAAACTCGTTCAATCCGGTTTAAACTGGTTTAAACTGGTTCTGTCCCGTTCTATCCAGTTTAAACCGGTTCAAACCTATTCAATCCATTTTTATCCGGTTTAAACCTCTTCTATCCGGTTCTATCCAGTTTAAACTGGTTCAATCCGCTTCTATCCAGTTAAGAACGGTTCAATCCGGTTCTATCCGGTTTAAACCGGTTTAAACCGGTTCAATCCGGTTCTATCCGGTTTTAAACCGGTTTAAACCGGTTCTGTCAGGTTTAAACCGGTTCAATCCGGTTCTATCCGGTTTAAACTGGTTTAAACTGGTTCTATCCCATTCTATCCGGTTAAAACCGGTTTAAACCGATTCAATCCGTTTTTATCCGGTTCAAACCGGTTCTATCCGGTTCTATCCAGTTTCAACCGGTTTACACTGGTTCAATCCGGTTTTATCCGGTTTAAACCGGTTCAATTTGGTTTTATCCGGATTAAACTGGTTTAAACGGGTTCAATCCAGTTTCATCCGGTTTATACCGGTACAATCTGGTTTCATCCGGTTTAAACCGGTTTAAACTGGTTCAATCCGGTTTTATCTGGTTTAAACTGGTTCAATCCGGTTTTATCCAGTTGAAACTGGTTTAACCGGTTCAATCCGGTTTTATCCAGTTGGAACCGGTTCTATCCGGTTCTATCCAGCTTAAACCGGTTTTAACCGGTTCAATCCGGTTAAAACCAGTTCTATCCGGTTCTATCCGGTTTAAACTGGTTTAAACCGGTTCAATCCTGTTCTATCCGGTTCAATCCAGTTTAAACCGGTTCAATCCGGTTCTATCCGGTTTAAACCGGTTCAATCCGTTTCTATCCGGTTTAAACCGGTTCAATCCGGTTCTATCCGGTTTAAACCGGTTCAATCCGGTTCTATCCGGTTTAAACCGGTTCAATCCTGTTCTATCCGGTTTAAACCGGTTCAATCCGTTTCTATCCGGATTAAACTGGTTTAAACCAGTTCTATCCGGATCTCTCCAGTTTAAACAGGTTTAAACCGATTCAATCCGTTTTTATCCGGTTTAAACCAGTTCTATCTGGTTCTATCCGGTTTAAACCGGTTCAATCCTGTTCTATCCGGTTTAAACCGGTTCAATCCGTTTCTATCCGGTTTAAACTGGGTTAAACTGGTTCTATCCGGTTTAAACAGGTTTGAACCGATTCAATCCGTTTTCATCCAGTTTAAACTGGTTCAATCCGGTTCTATCCGGTTTAAACTGGTTCAAACCGGTTCTATCCGGTTTAAACCAGTTTAAACCGGTTCAATCCGTTTCTATCCGGTTTAAACCGGTTCAATCCGGTTCTATCCGGTTTAACCCGGTTCAATCCGGTTCAATCCGGGTCTATCCAGTATAAACCGGTTCTATCTGGTTCTATCCGGTTTAAACCGGTTTAAACCGGTTCTATCCAGTTTAAACCTGTTTAATCCGGTTCAATCCGGTTTGATCCGGTTTAAACCGGTTTAAACGGTTCAATCCGGTTTCATCCGGTTTAAACCGGTTCTATCTGGTTTAAACCGGTTTAAACCGGTTCAATCCGGTTTTCTCCAGTTTAAACCGGTTCAATCCGATTTTATCCGGTTAAAACCGGTTTAAACCGGTTCAATCCGGTTTTATCCGGTTTAAACCAGTTCTATCCGGTTCTATCCAGTTTAAACCTGTTTAAACCGGTTCAATCCGGTTTTATCCAGTTTAAACCAGTTCAATCCGGTTCTATCTGGTTTAAACCGGTTTAAAGCGGTTCAATCCGGTTCTATCCGGTTTAAACCGGTTCAATCCGGTTCTGTCCGGTTTAAACCGGTTAAACCCGGTTCAATCCGGTTCTATCCGGTTTAAACCGGTTTAAACCGGTTCAAACCGGTTCTATCTGGTTCAAACCGGTTCACTCCGGTTCTATCCGGTTTAAACTGGTTTAAACCGGTTCAATCTGTTCTATCCGGTTGTATCCGGTTTAAACCGGTTCAATCCGGTTCTATCCGGTTTAAAACGGTTTAAACCTGTTCTATCCGGTTTAAACCAGTTCAATCCGGTTCTATCCGGTTGAAACTGGTTTAAACCGGTTCAATCGGTTTTATCCGGTTTAAACTGGTTCAATCCGGTTTTATCCGGTTGAAACCGGTTTAACCGGTTCAATCTGGTTTTATCCGGTTTAAACTGGTTCAATCCGGCTCAATCCGGTTTTATCCGGTTTAAACCGGTTCAATCCGTATATATCCGGTTTAAACCGGTTCAATCGGTTTTATCCGGTTTAAACTGGTTCAATCCGGTTTTATCCGGTTGAAACCGGTTTAACCGGTTCAATCCGGTTTTATCCGGTTTAAACTGGTTCAATCCGGCTCAATCCGGTTTTATCCGGTTTAAACCGATTCAATCCGTATCTATCCGGTTTAAACCGGTTCAATCGGTTTTATCCGGTTTAAACCAGTTCTATCCGGTTCTATCCAGTTTAAACCTGTTTAAACCGGTTCAATCCGGTTTTATCCAGTTTAAACCAGTTCAATCCGGTTCTATCTGGTTTAAACCGGTTTAAAGCGGTTCAATCCGGTTCTATCCGGTTTAAACCGGTTCAATCCGGTTCTGTCCGGTTTAAACCGGTTAAACCCGGTTCAATCCGGTTCTATCCGGTTTAAACCGGTTTAAACCGGTTCAAACCGGTTCTATCTGGTTCAAACCGGTTCACTCCGGTTCTATCCGGTTTAAACTGGTTTAAACCGGTTCAATCTGGTTCTATCCGGTTGTATCCGGTTTAAACCGGTTCAATCCGGTTCTATCCGGTTTAAAACGGTTTAAACCTGTTCTATCCGGTTTAAACCGGTTCAATCCGGTTCTATCCGGTTGAAACTGGTTTAAACCAGTTCAATCGGTTTTATCCGGTTTAAACTGGTTCAATCCGGTTTTATCCGGTTGAAACCGGTTTAACCGGTTCAATCTGGTTTTATCCGGTTTAAACTGGTTCAATCCGGCTCAATCCGGTTTTATCTGGTTTAAACCGGTTCACTCCGGTTTTATCCGGTTTAAACTGGTTTAAAACGGTTCAATCCGGTACTGTCCGGTTGTATCCGGTTTAAACCGGTTCAATCCGGTTTTATCCGGTTTCAACCGGTTTAAACCTGTTCTATCCGGGTTAACCGGTTCAAACTGGTTTTATCCGGTTTAAACTGGTTCAATCCGGTTCAATCCGGTTTTATCCGGTTGAAACCGGTTCAATCCGGTTCTATCCGTTTTAAACCGGTTTAAACCGGTTCAATCCTGTTCCATCCGGTTTAAACCGGTTTAAACCGGTTCAATCCGGTTCTATCCGGTTTAAACCGGTACAATCCGGTTCTATCCGGTTTAAACCGGTTTAAACCGGTTCAATCCGTTTCTATCCAGTTTAAATCGGTTCAATCCGGATCTATCCGATATAAACTGGTTTAAACCGGTTCAATCCGGTTCTATCCGGTTCTATTCGGTGTAAACCGGTTCAATCCGGTTCTCTCCGGTTTAAACCGGTTTAAACCGGTTCAATCTGGTTCTATCTGGTTTAAACCGGTTCTATCCGGTTCTATCCGGTTTAAACAGGTTTGAACCGATTCAATCCGTTTTCATCCAGTTTAAACTGGTTCAATCCGGTTCTATCCGGTTTAAACCGGTTCAATCCGGTTCTATCCGGTTTAAACCGGTTCTATCCGGTTGTATCCGGTTTAAACCGGTTTAAACCGGTTCAATCCGGTTCTATCCGGTTTAAACCAGTTTAAACCGGTTCAAGCCGTTTCTATCCGGTTTAAACCGGTTCAATCCGGTTCTATCCGGTTTAAACCGGTTTAAACAGGTTCAATACGTTGTTATCTGGTTTAACCCGGTTTAAACCGGTTCAATCCGGTTCTATCCGGTTTAAACCGGTTCAATCCGGTTCTATCCGGTTTAAACTGGTTTAAAACGGTTCAATCCGGTACTGTCCGGTTGTATCCGGTTTAAACCGGTTCAATCCGGTTTTATCCGGTTTCAACCGGTTTAAACCTGTTCTATCCGGGTTAACCGGTTCAATCCGGTTTTATCCAGTTGAAACCGGTTCAATCCGGTTCTATCCGTTTTAAACCGGTTTAAACCGGTTCAATCCGGATCTATCCAGTTTAAACTGGTTCTATCCGGTTCTATCCGGTTTAAGCCGGTTTAAACCGGTTCTATCCGGTTCTATCCGGTATAAACCGGTTCAGTCCGGTTTTATCCGGTTTAAACCGGTTCAATTTGGTTTTATCCGGTTTAAACCAGTTTAAACCGGTTCAATCCGGTTTTATCCGGTTTAAACCAGTTCTGTCCGGTTCTATCTGATTTAAACCTGTTTAATCCGGTTCAATACGGTTTTGTCCGGTTGAAACCGGATCAATCCAGTTGTATCCGATTTAAACCGGTTTAAACCGGTTCAATCCTGTTCTATCCGGTTTAAACCGGTTCAAACCGGTTCTATCTGGTTTCATCTGCTTTAAACCAGTTTAAACCGGTTCAATCCGGTTTTATCTGGTTTAAACAGGTTCAATCCGGTTTTGTCCAGTTGAAACTGGTTTAACCGGTTCAATCCGGTTTTATCCGGTACTAACCAGTTCTATCCAGCTTAAACCTGTTTTAACCAGTTCAATCCAGGTTTATCCGGTTTAAACCAGTTCTATCCGGTTCTATCCGGTTTAAACTGGTTTAAACCAGTTCAATCCTGTTCTATCCGGTTTAAACCGGTTTAAACCGGTTGAATCCGGTTCTATCCAGTTTAAACCGGTTCAATCCGTATCTATACGATTTAAACCGGTTTAAACCGCTTCAATCCGGTTCTATCCGGTTTAAACGCATTCAATCCGGTTCTATCCGGTTTAAACTGGTTTAAACTGGTTCTATCCCGTTCTATCCAGTTTAAACCGGTTAAAACCGATTCAATTCATTTTTATCCGGTTTAAACCGCTTCTATCCGGTTCTATCCAGTTTAAACCGGTTTAAACTGGTTCAATCCGGTTTCATCCGGTTTAAACACCGGTTCAATCTGGTTTCATCCGGTTTAAACCAGTTTAAACCGGTTCAATCCGGTTTTATCTGGTTTAAACTGGTTCAATCCGGTTTTATCTGGTTTAAACTGGTTCAATCCGGTTTTATCCGGTTGAAACTGGTTTAACCGGTTCAATCCGGTTTTATCCAGTTTGAACCAGTTCTATCCGGTTCTATCCATCTTAAACCGGTTTTAACCGGATCAATCCTGTTTTATCCGGTTTAAACCGGTTCTATCCGGTGCTATCCGGTTTAAACTGGTTTAAACCGGTTCAATCCTGTTGTATCCGGTTTAAACCGGTTTAACCGGTTCAATCCTGTTCTATCCGGTTTAAACCGGTTCAAACCGGTTCTATCCAGTTTAAACCGGTTCAATCCGGTTCTATCCAGTTTAAATCGGTTCAATCCGGATCTATCCGATATAATCCGGTTTAAAACCGGTTCAATCCGGTTCTATCCGGTTCTATCCGGTGTAAACCGGTTCAGTCCGGTTCTATCCGGTTTAAACCTGTTCAATCTGGTTCTATCTGGTTCTATCCGTTTAAACCGGTTTAAACTGGTTCAATCCGGTTCTATACGGTTTAAACTGGTTCAATCCGGTTCTATCCGGTGTAAACCGGTTCAATCCGGTTCTATCCGGTTTAAACTGGTTCAATCCGTTTCTATCCGGTTCAAACAGGTTTAAACCGGTTCTATCCGGTTCTATCCGGTTTAAACAGGTTTGAACCGATTCAATCCGTTTTCATCCAGTTTAAACTGGTTCTATCTGGTTCTACCCAGTTTAAACCGGTTTAAACCAGGTCAATCCGGTTTTATCTGGTTTAAACTGGTTCAATCCGGTTTTATCCGGTTGAAACTGGTTTAACCGGTTCAATCCAGTTTTATCCGGTTTGAACCAGTTCTATCTGGTTCTATCCAGTTTAAACCGGTTTAAACGGGTTCAATCTGGTTTTCTCCGTTTTAAACTGGTTTAAACCGGTTCAATCCGGTTTTATCCGGTGAAAACCTGTTTAATCCGGTTCAATCCGGTTGTATCCGGTTTAAACCCGTTTAAACCGGTGCAATCCGGTTTTATCAGGTTTAAACCAGTTCTATACGGTTCTATCCGGTTTAAACCTGTTTAATCCGGTTCAATCCGGTTTTATCCTGTATAAACCGGTTCAATCCGGTTCTATCCGGTTAAAACCGGTTTAAACCGGTTCAATCCGCTTCTATCCGGTTTAAACCGGTTTAAACAGGTTCAATTCATTGCTATCCGGTTTAACCCGGTTTAAACCGGTTCAATCCGGTTCTATCCGATTCTATCCGGTTTAAACCGGTTCAATCCGGTTCTATCCAGTTTAAACCGGTTTAAAGGGATTCAATCCGTTTTTATCCGGTTTAAACCGGTTCGATCTGGATTCATCTGGCTTAAACCAGTTTAAACCGGTTCAATCCGGTTTTATCTGGTTTAAACTGGTTCAATCCGGTTTTGTCCGGTTGAAACTGGTTTAACCGGTTCAATCCGGTTTTATCCGGTTCGAACCGGTTCTATCCAGCTTAAACCTGTTTTAACCGGTTCAATCCGGTTTTATCCGGTTTTAACCGGTTCTATCCGGTTCTATCCGGTTTAAACCGGTTTAAACCGGTTCAATCCGGTTCTATCCGGTTTAAACCGGTTTAAACCGGTTCTATCCGGTTTAAACTCGTTCAATCCGGTTTAAACTGGTTTAAACTGGTTCTGTCCCGTTCTATCCAGTTTAAACCGGTTCAAACCTATTCAATCCATTTTTATCCGGTTTAAACCTCTTCTATCCGGTTCTATCCAGTTTAAACTGGTTCAATCCGGTTCTATCCAGTTAAAACCGGTTCAATCCGGTTCTATCCGGTTTAAACCGGTTTAAACCGGTTCAATCCGGTTCTATCCGGTTTAAACCGGTTTAAACCGGTTCTGTCAGGTTTAAACCGGTTCAATCCGGTTCTATCCGGTTTAAACTGGTTTAAACTGGTTCTATCCCATTCTATCCGGTTAAAACCGGTTTAAACCGATTCAATCCGTTTTTATCCGGTTCAAACCGGTTCTATCCGGTTCTATCCAGTTTAAACTGGTTTACACTGGTTCAATCCGGTTTTATCCGGTTTAAACCGGTTCAATTTGGTTTTATCCGGATTAAACTGGTTTAAACGGGTTCAATCCAGTTTCATCCGGTTTATACCGGTACAATCTGGTTTCATCCGGTTTAAACCGGTTTAAACTGGTTCAATCCGGTTTTATCTGGTTTAAACTGGTTCAATCCGGTTTTATCCAGTTGAAACTGGTTTAACCGGTTCAATCCGGTTTTATCCAGTTGGAACCGGTTCTATCCGGTTCTATCCAGCTTAAACCGGTTTTAACCGGTTCAATCCGGTTAAAACCAGTTCTATCCGGTTCTATCCGGTTTAAACTGGTTTAAACCGGTTCAATCCTGTTCTATCCGGTTCAATCCAGTTTAAACCGGTTCAATCCGGTTCTATCCGGTTTAAACCGGTTCAATCCGTTTCTATCCGTTTTAAACCGGTTCAATCCGGTTCTATCCGGTTTAAACCGGTTCAATCCGGTTCTATCCGGTTTAAACCGGTTCAATCCTGTTCTATCCGGTTTAAACCGGTTCAATCCGTTTCTATCCGGTTTAAACTGGTTTAAACCAGTTCTATCCGGATCTCTCCAGTTTAAACAGGTTTAAACCGATTCAATCCGTTTTTATCCGGTTTAAACCAGTTCTATCTGGTTCTATCCGGTTTAAACCGGTTCAATCCTGTTCTATCCGGTTTAAACCGGTTCAATCCGTTTCTATCCGGTTTAAACTGGGTTAAACTGGTTCTATCCGGTTTAAACAGGTTTGAACCGATTCAATCCGTTTTCATCCAGTTTAAACTGGTTCAATCCGGTTCTATCCGGTTTAAACCGGTTCAATCCGGTTCTATCCGGTTTAAACCGGTTCTATCCGGTTGTATCCGGTTTAAACCGGTTTAAACCGGTTCAAACCGGTTCTATCCGGTTTAAACCAGTTTAAACCGGTTCAATCCGTTTCTATCCGGTTTAAACCGGTTCAATCCGGTTCTATCTGGTTTAAACCGGTTTAAACAGGTTCAATACGTTGTTATCTGGTTTAACCCGGTTTAAAACCGGTTCAATCCGGTTCAATCCAGTTTCATCCGGTTTATACCGGTACAATCTGGTTTCATCCGGTTTAAACCGGTTTAAACTGGTTCAATCCGGTTTTATCTGGTTTAAACTGGTTCAATCCGGTTTTATCCAGTTGAAACTGGTTTAACCGGTTCAATCCGGTTTTATCCAGTTGGAACCGGTTCTATCCGGTTCTATCCAGCTTAAACCGGTTTTAACCGGTTCAATCCAGTTAAAACCAGTTCTATCCGGTTCTATCCGGTTTAAACTGGTTTAAACCGGTTCAATCCTGTTCTATCCGGTTCAATCCAGTTTAAACTGGTTCAATCCGGTTCTATCCGGTTTAAACCGGTTCAATCCGTTTCTATCCGGTTTAAACCGGTTCAATCCGGTTCTATCCGGTTTAAACCGGTTCAATCCGGTTCTATCCGGTTTAAACCGGTTCAATCCTGTTCTATCCGGTTTAAACCGGTTCAATCCGTTTCTATCCGGTTTAAACTGGTTTAAACCAGTTCTATCCGGATCTCTCCAGTTTAAACAGGTTTAAACCGATTCAATCCGTTTTTATCCGGTTTAAACCAGTTCTATCTGGTTCTATCCGGTTTAAACCGGTTCAATCCTGTTCTATCCGGTTTAAACCGGTTCAATCCGTTTCTATCCGGTTTAAACTGGGTTAAACTGGTTCTATCCGGTTTAAACAGGTTTGAACCGATTCAATCCGTTTTCATCCAGTTTAAACTGGTTCAATCCGGTTCTATCCGGTTTAAACCGGTTCAAACCGGTTCTATCCGGTTTAAACCAGTTTAAACCGGTTCAATCCGTTTCTATCCGGTTTAAACCGGTTCAATCCGGTTCTATCCGGTTTAACCCGGTTCAATCCGGTTCAATCCGGGTCTATCCAGTATAAACCGGTTCTATCAGGTTCTATCCGGTTTAAACCGGTTTAAACCGGTTCTATCCGGTTCTATCCAGTTTAAACCTGTTTAATCCGGTTCAATCCGGTTTGATCCGGTTTAAACCGGTTTAAACGGTTCAATCCGGTTTTATCCGGTTTAAACCGGTTCTATCTGGTTTAAACCGGTTTAAACCGGTTCAATCCGGTTTTCTCCAGTTTAAACCGGTTCAATCCGATTTTATCCGGTTAAAACCGGTTTAAACCGGTTCAATCCGGTTTTATCCGGTTTAAACCAGTTCTATCCGGTTCTATCCAGTTTAATCCTGTTTAAACCGGTTCAATCCGGTTCTATCCGGTTTAAACCGGTTTAAACCGGTTCAATCCGGTTCTATCCGGTTTAAACCGGTTTAAACCGGTTCTGTCAGGTTTAAACCGGTTCAATCCGGTTCTATCCGGTTTAAACTGGTTTAAACTGGTTCTATCCCATTCTATCCGGTTAAAACCGGTTTAAACCGATTCAATCCGTTTTTATCCGGTTCAAACCGGTTCTATCCGGTTCTATCCAGTTTAAACCGGTTTACACTGGTTCAATCCGGTTTTATCCGGTTTAAACCGGTTCAATTTGATTTTATCCGGATTAAACTGGTTTAAACGGGTTCAATCCAGTTTCATCCGGTTTATACCGGTACAATCTGGTTTCATCCGGTTTAAACCGGTTTAAACTGGTTCAATCCGGTTTTATCTGGTTTAAACTGGTTCAATCCGGTTTTATCCAGTTGAAACTGGTTTAACCGGTTCAATCCGGTTTTATCCAGTTGGAACCGGTTCTATCCGGTTCTATCCAGCTTAAACCGGTTTTAACCGGTTCAATCCGGTTAAAACCAGTTCTATCCGGTTCTATCCGGTTTAAACTGGTTTAAACCGGTTCAATCCTGTTCTATCCGGTTCAATCCAGTTTAAACCGGTTCAATCCGGTTCTATCCGGTTTAAACCGGTTCAATCCGTTTCTATCCGTTTTAAACCGGTTCAATCCGGTTCTATCCGGTTTAAAACCGGTTCAATCCGGTTCTATCCGGTTTAAACCGGTTCAATCCTGTTCTATCCGGTTTAAACCGGTTCAATCCGTTTCTATCCGGTTTAAACTGGTTTAAACCAGTTCTATCCGGATCTCTCCAGTTTAAACAGGTTTAAACCGATTCAATCCGTTTTTATCCGGTTTAAACCAGTTCTATCTGGTTCTATCCGGTTTAAACCGGTTCAATCCTGTTCTATCCGGTTTAAACCGGTTCAATCCGTTTCTATCCGGTTTAAACTGGGTTAAACTGGTTCTATCCGGTTTAAACAGGTTTGAACCGATTCAATCCGTTTTCATCCAGTTTAAACTGGTTCAATCCGGTTCTATCCGGTTTAAACCGGTTCAATCCGGTTCTATCCGGTTTAAACCGGTTCTATCCGGTTGTATCCGGTTTAAACCGGTTTAAACCGGTTCAAACCGGTTCTATCCGGTTTAAACCAGTTTAAACCGGTTCAATCCGTTTCTATCCGGTTTAAACCGGTTCAATCCGGTTCTATCTGGTTTAAACCGGTTTAAACAGGTTCAATACGTTGTTATCTGGTTTAACCCGGTTTAAACCGGTTCAATCCGGTTCAATCCAGTTTCATCCGGTTTATACCGGTACAATCTGGTTTCATCCGGTTTAAACCGGTTTAAACTGGTTCAATCCGGTTTTATCTGGTTTAAACTGGTTCAATCCGGTTTTATCCAGTTGAAACTGGTTTAACCGGTTCAATCCGGTTTTATCCAGTTGGAACCGGTTCTATCCGGTTCTATCCAGCTTAAACCGGTTTTAACCGGTTCAATCCAGTTAAAACCAGTTCTATCCGGTTCTATCCGGTTTAAACTGGTTTAAACCGGTTCAATCCTGTTCTATCCGGTTCAATCCAGTTTAAACTGGTTCAATCCGGTTCTATCCGGTTTAAACCGGTTCAATCCGTTTCTATCCGGTTTAAACCGGTTCAATCCGGTTCTATCCGGTTTAAACCGGTTCAATCCGGTTCTATCCGGTTTAAACCGGTTCAATCCTGTTCTATCCGGTTTAAACCGGTTCAATCCGTTTCTATCCGGTTTAAACTGGTTTAAACCAGTTCTATCCGGATCTCTCCAGTTTAAACAGGTTTAAACCGATTCAATCCGTTTTTATCCGGTTTAAACCAGTTCTATCTGGTTCTATCCGGTTTAAACCGGTTCAATCCTGTTCTATCCGGTTTAAACCGGTTCAATCCGTTTCTATCCGGTTTAAACTGGGTTAAACTGGTTCTATCCGGTTTAAACAGGTTTGAACCGATTCAATCCGTTTTCATCCAGTTTAAACTGGTTCAATCCGGTTCTATCCGGTTTAAACCGGTTCAAACCGGTTCTATCCGGTTTAAACCAGTTTAAACCGGTTCAATCCGTTTCTATCCGGTTTAAACCGGTTCAATCCGGTTCTATCCGGTTTAACCCGGTTCAATCCGGTTCAATCCGGGTCTATCCAGTATAAACCGGTTCTATCAGGTTCTATCCGGTTTAAACCGGTTTAAACCGGTTCTATCCGGTTCTATCCAGTTTAAACCTGTTTAATCCGGTTCAATCCGGTTTGATCCGGTTTAAACCGGTTTAAACGGTTCAATCCGGTTTTATCCGGTTTAAACCGGTTCTATCTGGTTTAAACCGGTTTAAACCGGTTCAATCCGGTTTTCTCCAGTTTAAACCGGTTCAATCCGATTTTATCCGGTTAAAACCGGTTTAAACCGGTTCAATCCGGTTTTATCCGGTTTAAACCAGTTCTATCCGGTTCTATCCAGTTTAATCCTGTTTAAACCGGTTCAATCCGGTTCTATCCGGTTTAAACCGGTTTAAACCGGTTCAATCCGGTTCTATCCGGTTTAAACCGGTTTAAACCGGTTCTGTCAGGTTTAAACCGGTTCAATCCGGTTCTATCCGGTTTAAACTGGTTTAAACTGGTTCTATCCCATTCTATCCGGTTAAAACCGGTTTAAACCGATTCAATCCGTTTTTATCCGGTTCAAACCGGTTCTATCCGGTTCTATCCAGTTTAAACCGGTTTACACTGGTTCAATCCGGTTTTATCCGGTTTAAACCGGTTCAATTTGATTTTATCCGGATTAAACTGGTTTAAACGGGTTCAATCCAGTTTCATCCGGTTTATACCGGTACAATCTGGTTTCATCCGGTTTAAACCGGTTTAAACTGGTTCAATCCGGTTTTATCTGGTTTAAACTGGTTCAATCCGGTTTTATCCAGTTGAAACTGGTTTAACCGGTTCAATCCGGTTTTATCCAGTTGGAACCGGTTCTATCCGGTTCTATCCAGCTTAAACCGGTTTTAACCGGTTCAATCCGGTTAAAACCAGTTCTATCCGGTTCTATCCGGTTTAAACTGGTTTAAACCGGTTCAATCCTGTTCTATCCGGTTCAATCCAGTTTAAACCGGTTCAATCCGGTTCTATCCGGTTTAAACCGGTTCAATCCGTTTCTATCCGTTTTAAACCGGTTCAATCCGGTTCTATCCGGTTTAAACCGGTTCAATCCGGTTCTATCCGGTTTAAACCGGTTCAATCCTGTTCTATCCGGTTTAAACCGGTTCAATCCGTTTCTATCCGGTTTAAACTGGTTTAAACCAGTTCTATCCGGATCTCTCCAGTTTAAACAGGTTTAAACCGATTCAATCCGTTTTTATCCGGTTTAAACCAGTTCTATCTGGTTCTATCCGGTTTAAACCGGTTCAATCCTGTTCTATCCGGTTTAAACCGGTTCAATCCGTTTCTATCCGGTTTAAACTGGGTTAAACTGGTTCTATCCGGTTTAAACAGGTTTGAACCGATTCAATCCGTTTTCATCCAGTTTAAACTGGTTCAATCCGGTTCTATCCGGTTTAAACCGGTTCAATCCGGTTCTATCCGGTTTAAACCGGTTCTATCCGGTTGTATCCGGTTTAAACCGGTTTAAACCGGTTCAAACCGGTTCTATCCGGTTTAAACCAGTTTAAACCGGTTCAATCCGTTTCTATCCGGTTTAAACCGGTTCAATCCGGTTCTATCTGGTTTAAACCGGTTTAAACAGGTTCAATACGTTGTTATCTGGTTTAACCCGGTTTAAACCGGTTCAATCCGGTTCAATCCAGTTTCATCCGGTTTATACCGGTACAATCTGGTTTCATCCGGTTTAAACCGGTTTAAACTGGTTCAATCCGGTTTTATCTGGTTTAAACTGGTTCAATCCGGTTTTATCCAGTTGAAACTGGTTTAACCGGTTCAATCCGGTTTTATCCAGTTGGAACCGGTTCTATCCGGTTCTATCCAGCTTAAACCGGTTTTAACCGGTTCAATCCAGTTAAAACCAGTTCTATCCGGTTCTATCCGGTTTAAACTGGTTTAAACCGGTTCAATCCTGTTCTATCCGGTTCAATCCAGTTTAAACTGGTTCAATCCGGTTCTATCCGGTTTAAACCGGTTCAATCCGTTTCTATCCGGTTTAAACCGGTTCAATCCGGTTCTATCCGGTTTAAACCGGTTCAATCCGGTTCTATCCGGTTTAAACCGGTTCAATCCTGTTCTATCCGGTTTAAACCGGTTCAATCCGTTTCTATCCGGTTTAAACTGGTTTAAACCAGTTCTATCCGGATCTCTCCAGTTTAAACAGGTTTAAACCGATTCAATCCGTTTTTATCCGGTTTAAACCAGTTCTATCTGGTTCTATCCGGTTTAAACCGGTTCAATCCTGTTCTATCCGGTTTAAACCGGTTCAATCCGTTTCTATCCGGTTTAAACTGGGTTAAACTGGTTCTATCCGGTTTAAACAGGTTTGAACCGATTCAATCCGTTTTCATCCAGTTTAAACTGGTTCAATCCGGTTCTATCCGGTTTAAACCGGTTCAAACCGGTTCTATCCGGTTTAAACCAGTTTAAACCGGTTCAATCCGTTTCTATCCGGTTTAAACTGGTTCAATCCGGTTCTATCCGGTTTAACCCGGTTCAATCCGGTTCAATCCGGGTCTATCCAGTATAAACCGGTTCTATCAGGTTCTATCCGGTTTAAACCGGTTTAAACCGGTTCTATCCGGTTCTATCCAGTTTAAACCTGTTTAATCCGGTTCAATCCGGTTTGATCCGGTTTAAACCGGTTTAAACGGTTCAATCCGGTTTTATCCGGTTTAAACCGGTTCTATCTGGTTTAAACCGGTTTAAACCGGTTCAATCCGGTTTTCTCCAGTTTAAACCGGTTCAATCCGATTTTATCCGGTTAAAACCGGTTTAAACCGGTTCAATCCGGTTTTATCCGGTTTAAACCAGTTCTATCCGGTTCTATCCAGTTTAAACCTGTTTAAACCGGTTCAATCCGGTTTTATCCAGTTTAAACCAGTTCAATCCGGTTCTATCTGGTTTAAACCGGTTTAAAGCGGTTCAATCCGGTTCTATCCGGTTTAAACCGGTTCAATCCGGTTCTGTCCGGTTTAAACCGGTTAAACCCGGTTCAATCCGGTTCTATCCGGTTTAAACCGGTTTAAACCGGTTCAAACCGGTTCTATCTGGTTCAAACCGGTTCACTCCGGTTCTATCCGGTTTAAACTGGTTTAAACCGGTTGAATCTGGTTCTATCCGGTTGTATCCGGTTTAAACCGGTTCAATCCGGTTCTATCCGGTTTAAAACGGTTTAAACCTGTTCTATCCGGTATAAACCGGTTCAATCCGGTTCTATCCGGTTGAAACTGGTTTAAACCGGTTCAATCGGTTTTATCCGGTTTAAACTGGTTCAATCCGGTTTTATCCGGTTGAAACCAGTTTAACCGGTTCAATCCGGTTTTATCCGGTTTAAACTGGTTCAATCCGGCTCAATCCGGTTTTATCCGGTTTAAACCGGTTCAATCCGTATCTATCCGGTTTAAACCGGTTCAATCGGTTTTATCCGGTTTAAACCAGTTCTATCCGGTTCTATCCAGTTTAAACCTGTTTAAACCGGTTCAATCCGGTTTTATCCAGTTTAAACCAGTTCAATCCGGTTCTATCTGGTTTAAACCGGTTTAAAGCGGTTCAATCCGGTTCTATCCGGTTTAAACCGGTTCAATCCGGTTCTGTCCGGTTTAAACCGGTTAAACCCGGTTCAATCCGGTTCTATCCGGTTTAAACCGGTTTAAACCGGTTCAAACCGGTTCTATCTGGTTCAAACCGGTTCACTCCGGTTCTATCCGGTTTAAACTGGTTTAAACCGGTTCAATCTGGTTCTATCCGGTTGTATCCGGTTTAAACCGGTTCAATCCGGTTCTATCCGGTTTAAAACGGTTTAAACCTGTTCTATCCGGTTTAAACCGGTTCAATCCGGTTCTATCCGGTTGAAACTGGTTTAAACCAGTTCAATCGGTTTTATCCGGTTTAAACTGGTTCAATCCGGTTTTATCCGGTTGAAACCGGTTTAACCGGTTCAATCTGGTTTTATCCGGTTTAAACTGGTTCAATCCGGCTCAATCCGGTTTTATCTGGTTTAAACCGGTTCACTCCGGTTTTATCCGGTTTAAACTGGTTTAAAACGGTTCAATCCGGTACTGTCCGGTTGTATCCGGTTTAAACCGGTTCAATCCGGTTTTATCCGGTTTCAACCGGTTTAAACCTGTTCTATCCGGGTTAACCGGTTCAAACTGGTTTTATCCGGTTTAAACTGGTTCAATCCGGTTCAATCCGGTTTTATCCGGTTGAAACTGGTTCAATCCGGTTCTATCCGTTTTAAACCGGTTTAAACCGGTTCAATCCTGTTCCATCCGGTTTAAACCGGTTTAAACCGGTTCAATCCGGTTCTATCCGGTTTAAACCGGTACAATCCGGTTCTATCCGGTTTAAACCGGTTTAAACCGGTTCAATCCGTTTCTATCCAGTTTAAATCGGTTCAATCCGGATCTATCCGATATAAACTGGTTTAAACCGGTTCAATCCGGTTCTATCCGGTTCTATTCGGTGTAAACCGGTTCAATCCGGTTCTCTCCGGTTTAAACCGGTTTAAACCGGTTCAATCTGGTTCTATCTGGTTTAAACCGGTTCTATCCGGTTCTATCCGGTTTAAACAGGTTTGAACCGATTCAATCCGTTTTCATCCAGTTTAAACTGGTTCAATCCGGTTCTATCCGGTTTAAACCGGTTCAATCCGGTTCTATCCGGTTTAAACCGGTTCTATCCGGTTGTATCCGGTTTAAACCGGTTTAAACCGGTTCAATCCGGTTCTATCCGGTTTAAACCAGTTTAAACCGGTTCAAGCCGTTTCTATCCGGTTTAAACCGGTTCAATCCGGTTCTATCCGGTTTAAACCGGTTTAAACAGGTTCAATACGTTGTTATCTGGTTTAACCCGGTTTAAACCGGTTCAATCCGGTTCTATCCGGTTTAAACCGGTTCAATCCGGTTCTATCCGGTTTAAACTGGTTTAAAACGGTTCAATCCGGTACTGTCCGGTTGTATCCGGTTTAAACCGGTTCAATCCGGTTTTATCCGGTTTCAACCGGTTTAAACCTGTTCTATCCGGGTTAACCGGTTCAATCCGGTTTTATCCGGTTGAAACCGGTTCAATCCGGTTCTATCCGTTTTAAACCGGTTTAAACCGGTTCAATCCGGATCTATCCAGTTTAAACTGGTTCTATCCGGTTCTATCCGGTTTAAGCCGGTTTAAACCGGTTCTATCCGGTTCTATCCGTTATAAACCGGTTCAGTCCGGTTTTATCCGGTTTAAACCGGTTCAATTTGGTTTTATCCGGTTTAAACCAGTTTAAACCGGTTCAATCCGGTTTTATCCGGTTTAAACCAGTTCTGTCCGGTTCTATCTGATTTAAACCTGTTTAATCCGGTTCAATACGGTTTTGTCCGGTTGAAACCGGATCAATCCAGTTGTATCCGATTTAAACCGGTTTAAACCGGTTCAATCCTGTTCTATCCGGTTTAAACCGGTTCAAACCGGTTCTATCTGGTTTCATCTGCTTTAAACCAGTTTAAACCGGTTCAATCCGGTTTTATCTGGTTTAAACAGGTTCAATCCGGTTTTGTCCAGTTGAAACTGGTTTAACCGGTTCAATCCGGTTTTATCCGGTACTAACCAGTTCTATCCAGCTTAAACCTGTTTTAACCAGTTCAATCCAGGTTTATCCGGTTTAAACCAGTTCTATCCGGTTCTATCCGGTTTAAACTGGTTTAAACCAGTTCAATCCTGTTCTATCCGGTTTAAACCGGTTTAAACCGGTTGAATCCGGTTCTATCCAGTTTAAACCGGTTCAATCCGTATCTATACGATTTAAACCGGTTTAAACCGCTTCAATCCGGTTCTATCCGGTTTAAACGCATTCAATCCGGTTCTATCCGGTTTAAACTGGTTTAAACTGGTTCTATCCCGTTCTATCCAGTTTAAACCGGTTAAAACCGATTCAATCCATTTTTATCCGGTTTAAACCGCTTCTATCCGGTTCTATCCAGTTTAAACCGGTTTAAACTGGTTCAATCCGGTTTTATCCGGTTTAAACCGGTTCAATCTGGTTTCATCCGGTTTAAACCAGTTTAAACCAGTTCAATCCGGTTTTATCTGGTTTAAACTGGTTCAATCCGGTTTTATCTGGTTTAAACTGGTTCAATCCGGTTTTATCCGGTTGAAACTGGTTTAACCGGTTCAATCCGGTTTTATCCAGTTTGAACCGGTTCTATCCGGTTCTATCCATCTTAAACCGGTTTTAACCGGATCAATCCTGTTTTATCCGGTTTAAACCGGTTCTATCCGGTGCTATCCGGTTTAAACTGGTTTAAACCGGTTCAATCCTGTTGTATCCGGTTTAAACCGGTTTAAACCGGTTCAATCCTGTTCTATCCGGTTTAAACCGGTTCAAACCGGTTCTATCCAGTTTAAACCGGTTCAATCCGGTTCTATCCAGTTTAAATCGGTTCAATCCGGATCTATCCGATATAATCCGGTTTAAACCGGTTCAATCCGGTTCTATCCGGTTCTATCCGGTGTAAACCGGTTCAGTCCGGTTCTATCCGGTTTAAACCTGTTCAATCTGGTTCTATCCGGTTCTATCCGTTTAAACCGGTTTAAACTGGTTCAATCCGGTTTAAACTGGTTCAATCCGGTTCTATCCGGTGTAAACCGGTTCAATCCGGTTCTATCCGGTTTAAACCGGTTCAATCCGTTTCTATCCGGTTCAAACAGGTTTAAACCGGTTCTATCCGGTTCTATCCGGTTTAAACAGGTTTGAACCGATTCAATCCGTTTTCATCCAGTTTAAACTGGTTCTATCTGGTTCTACCCGGTTTAAACCGGTTTAAACCAGTTCAATCCGGTTTTATCTGGTTTAAACTGGTTCAATCCGGTTTTATCCGGTTGAAACTGGTTTAACCGGTTCAATCCAGTTTTATCCGGTTTGAACCAGTTCTATCTGGTTCTATCCAGTTTAAACCGGTTTAAACGGGTTCAATCTGGTTTTCTCCGTTTTAAACTGGTTTAAACCGGTTCAATCCGGTTTTATCCGGTTAAAACCTGTTTTATCCGGTTCAATCCGGTTGTATCCGGTTTAAACCCGTTTAAACCGGTGCAATCCGGTTTTATCAGGTTTAAACCAGTTCTATACGGTTCTATCCGGTTTAAACCTGTTTAATCCGGTTCAATCCGGTTTTATCCTGTATAAACCGGTTCAATCCGGTTCTATCCGGTTAAAACCGGTTTAAACCGGTTCAATCCGCTTCTATCCGGTTTAAACCGGTTTAAACAGGTTCAATTCATTGCTATCCGGTTTAACCCGGTTTAAACCGGTTCAATCCGGTTCTATCCGATTCTATCCGGTTTAAACCGGTTCAATCCGGTTCTATCCAGTTTAAACCGGTTTAAAGGGATTCAATCCGTTTTTATCCGGTTTAAACTGGTTCTATCTGGATTCATCTGGCTTAAACCAGTTTAAACCGGTTCAATCCGGTTTTATCTGGTTTAAACTGGTTCAATCCGGTTTTGTCCGGTTGAAACTGGTTTAACCGGTTCAATCCGGTTTTATCCGGTTCGAACCGGTTCTATCCAGCTTAAACCTGTTTTAACCGGTTCAATCCGGTTTTATCCGGTTTTAACCGGTTCTATCCGGTTCTATCCGGTTTAAACCGGTTTAAACCGGTTCAATCCGGTTCTATCCGGTTTAAACCGGTTTAAACCGGTTCTATCCGGTTTAAACTCGTTCAATCCGGTTTAAACTGGTTTAAACTGGTTCTGTCCCGTTCTATCCAGTTTAAACCGGTTCAAACCTATTCAATCCATTTTTATCCGGTTTAAACCTCTTCTATCCGGTTCTATCCAGTTTAAACTGGTTCAATCCGGTTCTATCCAGTTAAAACCGGTTCAATCCGGTTCTATCCGGTTTAAACCGGTTTAAACCGGTTCAATCCGGTTCTATCCGGTTTAAACCGGTTTAAACCGGTTCTGTCAGGTTTAAACCGGTTCAATCCGGTTCTATCCGGTTTAAACTGGTTTAAACTGGTTCTATCCCATTCTATCCGGTTAAAACCGGTTTAAACCGATTCAATCCGTTTTTATCCGGTTCAAACCGGTTCTATCCGGTTCTATCCAGTTTAAACCGGTTTACACTGGTTCAATCCGGTTTTATCCGGTTTAAACCGGTTCAATTTGGTTTTATCCGGATTAAACTGGTTTAAAAGGGTTCAATCCAGTTTCATCCGGTTTATACCGGTACAATCTGGTTTCATCCGGTTTAAACCGGTTTAAACTGGTTCAATCCGGTTTTATCTGGTTTAAACTGGTTCAATCCGGTTTTATCCAGTTGAAACTGGTTTAACCGGTTCAATCCGGTTTTATCCAGTTGGAACCGGTTCTATCCGGTTCTATCCAGCTTAAACCGGTTTTAACCGGTTCAATCCGGTTAAAACCAGTTCTATCCGGTTCTATCCGGTTTAAACTGGTTTAAACCGGTTCAATCCTGTTCTATCCAGTTCAATCCAGTTTAAACCGGTTCAATCCGGTTCTATCCGGTTTAAACCGGTTCAATCCGTTTCTATCCGTTTTAAACCGGTTCAATCCGGTTCTATCCGGTTTAAACCGGTTCAATCCGGTTCTATCCGGTTTAAACCGGTTCAATCCTGTTCTATCCGGTTTAAACCGGTTCAATCCGTTTCTATCCGGTTTAAACTGGTTTAAACCAGTTCTATCCGGATCTCTCCAGTTTAAACAGGTTTAAACCGATTCAATCCGTTTTTATCCGGTTTAAACCAGTTCTATCTGGTTCTATCCGGTTTAAACCGGTTCAATCCTGTTCTATCCGGTTTAAACCGGTTCAATCCGTTTCTATCCGGTTTAAACTGGGTTAAACTGGTTCTATCCGGTTTAAACAGGTTTGAACCGATTCAATCCGTTTTCATCCAGTTTAAACTGGTTCAATCCGGTTCTATCCGGTTTAAACCGGTTCAATCCGGTTCTATCCGGTTTAAACCGGTTCTATCCGGTTGTATCCGGTTTAAACCGGTTTAAACCGGTTCAAACCGGTTCTATCCCGTTTAAACCAGTTTAAACCAGTTCAATCCGTTTCTATCCGGTTTAAACCGGTTCAATCCGGTTCTATCCGGTTTAAACCGGTTTAAACAGGTTCAATACGTTGTTATCTGGTTTAACCCGGTTTAAACCGGTTCAATCCGGTTCAATCCAGTTTCATCCGGTTTATACCGGTACAATCTGGTTTCATCCGGTTTAAACCGGTTTAAACTGGTTCAATCCGGTTTTATCTGGTTTAAACTGGTTCAATCCGGTTTTATCCAGTTGAAACTGGTTTAACCGGTTCAATCCGGTTTTATCCAGTTGGAACCGGTTCTATCCGGTTCTATCCAGCTTAAACCGGTTTTAACCGGTTCAATCCGGTTAAAACCAGTTCTATCCGGTTCTATCCGGTTTAAACTGGATTTAAACCGGTCAATCCTGTTCTATCCGGTTCAATCCAGTTTAAACCGGTTCAATCCGGTTCTATCCGGTTTAAACCGGTTCAATCCGTTTCTATCCGGTTTTAAACCGGTTCAATCCGGTTCTATCCGGTTTAAACCGGTTCAATCCGGTTCTATCCGGTTTAAACTGGTTTAAACCAGTTCTATCCGGATCTCTCCAGTTTAAACAGGTTTAAACCGATTCAATCCGTTTTTATCCGGTTTAAACCAGTTCTATCTGGTTCTATCCGGTTTAAACCGGTTCAATCCTGTTCTATCCAGTTTAAACCGGTTCAATCCGTTTCTATCCGGTTTAAACTGGGTTAAACTGGTTCTATCCGGTTTAAACAGGTTTGAACCGATTCAATCCGTTTTCATCCAGTTTAAACTGGTTCAATCCGGTTCTATCCGGTTTAAACCGGTTCAATCCGGTTCTATCCGGTTTAAACCAGTTTAAACCGGTTCAATCCGTTTCTATCCGGTTTAAACCGGTTCAATCCGGTTCTATCCGGTTTAACCCGGTTCAATCCGGTTCAATCCGGGTCTATCCAGTATAAACCGGTTCTATCAGGTTCTATCCGGTTTAAACCGGTTTAAACCGGTTCTATCCGGTTCTATCCAGTTTAAACCTGTTTAATCCGGTTCAATCCGGTTTGATCCGGTTTAAACCGGTTTAAACGGTTCAATCCGGCTTTATCCGGTTTAAACCGGTTCTATCTGGTTTAAACCGGTTTAAACCGGTTCAATCCGGTTTTCTCCAGTTTAAACCGGTTCAATCCGATTTTATCCGGTTAAAACCGGTTTAAACCGGTTCAATCCGGTTTTATCCGGTTTAAACCAGTTCTATCCGGTTCTATCCAGTTTAAACCTGTTTAAACCGGTTCAATCCGGTTTTATCCAGTTTAAACCAGTTCAATCCGGTTCTATCTGGTTTAAACCGGTTTAAAGCGGTTCAATCCGGTTCTATCCGGTTTAAACCGGTTCAATCCGGTTCTGTCCGGTTTAAACCGGTTAAACCCGGTTCAATCCGGTTCTATCCGGTTTAAACCGGTTTAAACCGGTTCAAACCGGTTCTATCTGTTTCAAACCGGTTCACTCCGGTTCTATCCGGTTTAAACTGGTTTAAACCGGTTGAATCTGGTTCTATCCGGTTGTATCCGGTTTAAACCGGTTCAATCCGGTTCTATCCGGTTTAAAACGGTTTAAACCTGTTCTATCCGGTATAAACCGGTTCAATCCGGTTCTATCCGGTTGAAACTGGTTTAAACCGGTTCAATCGGTTTTATCCGGTTTAAACTGGTTCAATCCGGTTTTATCCGGTTGAAACCGGTTTAACCGGTTCAATCCGGTTTTATCCGGTTTAAACTGGTTCAATCCGGCTCAATCCGGTTTTATCCGGTTTAAACCGGTTCAATCCGTATCTATCCGGTTTAAACCGGTTCAATCGGTTTTATCCGGTTTAAACCAGTTCTATCCGGTTCTATCCAGTTTAAACCTGTTTAAACCGGTTCAATCCGGTTTTATCCAGTTTAAACCAGTTCAATCCGGTTCTATCTGGTTTAAACCGGTTTAAAGCGGTTCAATCCGGTTCTATCCGGTTTAAACCGGTTCAATCCGGTTCTGTCCGGTTTAAAACCGGTTAAACCCGGTTCAATCCGGTTCTATCCAGTTTAAACCGGTTTAAACCGGTTCAAACCGGTTCTATCTGGTTCAAACCGGTTCACTCCGGTTCTATCCGGTTTAAACTGGTTTAAACCGGTTCAATCTGGTTCTATCCGGTTCTATCCGGTTTAAACCGGTTCAATCCGGTTCTATCCGGTTTAAAACGGTTTAAACCTGTTCTATCCGGTTTAAACCAGTTCAATCCGGTTCTATCCGGTTGAAACTGGTTTAAACCAGTTCAATCGGTTTTATCCGGTTTAAACTGGTTCAATCCGGTTTTATCCGGTTGAAACCGGTTTAACCGGTTCAATCTGGTTTTATCCGGTTTAAACTGGTTCAATCCGGCTCAATCCGGTTTTATCTGGTTTAAACCGGTTCACTCCGGTTTTATCCGGTTTAAACTGGTTTAAAACGGTTCAATCCGGTACTGTCCGGTTGTATCCGGTTTAAACCGGTTCAATCCGGTTTTATCCGGTTTCAACCGGTTTAAACCTGTTCTATCCGGGTTAACCGGTTCAAACTGGTTTTATCCGGTTTAAACTGGTTCAATCCGGTTCAATCCGGTTTTATCCGGTTGAAACCGGTTCAATCCGGTTCTATCCGTTTTAAACCGGTTTAAACCGGTTCAATCCTGTTCCATCCGGTTTAAACCGGTTTAAACCGGTTCAATCCGGTTCTATCCGGTTTAAACCGGTACAATCCGGTTCTATCCGGTTTAAACCGGTTTAAACCGGTTCAATCCGTTTCTATCCAGTTTAAATCGGTTCAATCCGGATCTATCCGATATAAACTGGTTTAAACCGGTTCAATCCGGTTCTATCCGGTTCTATTCGGTGTAAACCGGTTCAATCCGGTTCTCTCCGGTTTAAACCGGTTTAAACCGGTTCAATCTGGTTCTATCTGGTTTAAACCGGTTCTATCCGGTTCTATCCGGTTTAAACAGGTTTGAACCGATTCAATCCGTTTTCATCCAGTTTAAACTGGTTCAATCCGGTTCTATCCGGTTTAAACCGGTTCAATCCGGTTCTATCCGGTTTAAACCGGTTCTATCCGGTTGTATCCGGTTTAAACCGGTTTAAACCGGTTCAATCCGGTTCTATCCGGTTTAAACCAGTTTAAACCGGTTCAAGCCGTTTCTATCCGGTTTAAACCGGTTCAATCCGGTTCTATCCGGTTTAAACCGGTTTAAACAGGTTCAATACGTTGTTATCTGGTTTAACCCGGTTTAAACCGGTTCAATCCGGTTCTATCCGGTTTAAACCGGTTCAATCCGGTTCTATCCGGTTTAAACTGGTTTAAAACGGTTCAATCCGGTACTGTCCGGTTGTATCCGGTTTAAACCGGTTCAATCCGGTTTTATCCGGTTTCAACCGGTTTAAACCTGTTCTATCCGGGTTAACCGGTTCAATCCGGTTTTATCCGGTTGAAACCGGTTCAATCCGGTTCTATCCGTTTTAAACCGGTTTAAACCGGTTCAATCCGGATCTATCCAGTTTAAACTGGTTCTATCCGGTTCTATCCGGTTTAAGCCGGTTTAAACCGGTTCTATCCGGTTCTATCCGGTATAAACCGGTTCAGTCCGGTTTTATCCGGTTTAAACCGGTTCAATTTGGTTTTATCCGGTTTAAACCAGTTTAAACCGGTTCAATCCGGTTTTATCCGGTTTAAACCAGTTCTGTCCGGTTCTATCTGATTTAAACCTGTTTAATCCGGTTCAATACGGTTTTGTCCGGTTGAAACCGGATCAATCCAGTTGTATCCGATTTAAACCGGTTTAAACCGGTTCAATCCTGTTCTATCCGGTTTAAACCGGTTCAAACCGGTTCTATCTGGTTTCATCTGCTTTAAACCAGTTTAAACCGGTTCAATCCGGTTTTATCTGGTTTAAACAGGTTCAATCCGGTTTTGTCCAGTTGAAACTGGTTTAACCGGTTCAATCCGGTTTTATCCGGTACTAACCAGTTCTATCCAGCTTAAACCTGTTTTAACCAGTTCAATCCAGGTTTATCCGGTTTAAACCAGTTCTATCCGGTTCTATCCGGTTTAAACTGGTTTAAACCAGTTCAATCCTGTTCTATCCGGTTTAAACCGGTTTAAACCGGTTGAATCCGGTTCTATCCAGTTTAAACTGGTTCAATCCGTATCTATACGATTTAAACCGGTTTAAACCGCTTCAATCCGGTTCTATCCGGTTTAAACGCATTCAATCCGGTTCTATCCGGTTTAAACTGGTTTAAACTGGTTCTATCCCGTTCTATCCAGTTTAAACCGGTTAAAACCGATTCAATCCATTTTTATCCGGTTTAAACCGCTTCTATCCGGTTCTATCCAGTTTAAACCGGTTTAAACTGGTTCAATCCGGTTTTATCCGGTTTAAACCGGTTCAATTCGGTTTTATCCGGATTAAACTGGGTTAAACGGGTTCAATCCAGTTTCTTCCGGTTTAAACCGGTTCAATCTGGTTTCATCCGGTTTAAACCAGTTTAAACCAGTTCAATCCGGTTTTATCTGGTTTAAACTGGTTCAATCCGGTTTTATCTGGTTTAAACTGGTTCAATCCGGTTTTATCCGGTTGAAACTGGTTTAACCGGTTCAATCCGGTTTTATCCAGTTTGAACCGGTTCTATCCGGTTCTATCCATCTTAAACCGGTTTTAACCGGATCAATCCTGTTTTATCCGGTTTAAACCGGTTCTATCCGGTGCTATCCGGTTTAAACTGGTTTAAACCGGTTCAATCCTGTTCTATCCGGTTCAATCCAGTTTAAACCGGTTCAATCCGGTTCTATCCGGTTTAAACCGGTTCAATCCGTTTCTATCCGGTTTAAACCGGTTCAATCCGGTTCTATCCGGTTTAAACCGGTTCAATCCGGTTCTATCCGGTTTAAACCGGTTCAATCCTGTTCTATCCGGTTTAAACCGGTTCAATCCGTTTCTATCCGGTTTAAACTGGTTTAAACCAGTTCTATCCGGATCTCTCCAGTTTAAACAGGTTTAAACCGATTCAATCCGTTTTTATCCGGTTTAAACCAGTTCTATCTGGTTCTATCCGGTTTAAACCGGTTCAATCCTGTTCTATCCAGTTTAAACCGGTTCAATCCGTTTCTATCCGGTTTAAACTGGGTTAAACTGGTTCTATCCGGTTTAAACAGGTTTGAACCGATTCAATCCGTTTTCATCCAGTTTAAACTGGTTCAATCCGGTTCTATCCGGTTTAAACCGGTTCAAACCGGTTCTATCCGGTTTAAACCAGTTTAAACCGGTTCAATCCGTTTCTATCCGGTTTAAACCGGTTCAATCCGGTTCTATCCGGTTTAACCCGGTTCAATCCGGTTCAATCCGGGTCTATCCAGTATAAACCGGTTCTATCTGGTTCTATCCGGTTTAAACCGGTTTAAACCGGTTCTATCCAGTTTAAACCTGTTTAATCCGGTTCAATCCGGTTTGATCCGGTTTAAACCGGTTTAAACGGTTCAATCCGGTTTTATCCGGTTTAAACCGGTTCTATCTGGTTTAAACCGGTTTAAACCGGTTCAATCCGGTTTTCTCCAGTTTAAACCGGTTCAATCCGATTTTATCCGGTTAAAACCGGTTTAAACCGGTTCAATCCGGTTTTATCCAGTTTAAACCAGTTCAATCCGGTTCTATCTGGTTTAAACCGGTTTAAAGCGGTTCAATCCGGTTCTATCCGGTTTAAACCGGTTCAATCCGGTTCTGTCCGGTTTAAACCGGTTAAACCCGGTTCAATCCGGTTCTATCCGGTTTAAACCGGTTTAAACCGGTTCAAACCGGTTCTATCTGGTTCAAACCGGTTCACTCCGGTTCTATCCGGTTTAAACTGGTTTAAACCGGTTGAATCTGGTTCTATCCGGTTGTATCCGGTTTAAACCGGTTCAATCCGGTTCTATCCGGTTTAAAACGGTTTAAACCTGTTCTATCCGGTATAAACCGGTTCAATCCGTTTCTATCCGGTTGAAACTGGTTTAAACCGGTTCAATCGGTTTTATCCGGTTTAAACTGGTTCAATCCGGTTTTATCCGGTTGAAACCGGTTTAACCGGTTCAATCCGGTTTTATCCGGTTTAAACTGGTTCAATCCGGCTCAATCCGGTTTTATCCGGTTTAAACCGGTTCAATCCGTATCTATCCGGTTTAAACCGGTTCAATCGGTTTTATCCGGTTTAAACCAGTTCTATCCGGTTCTATCCAGTTTAAACCTGTTTAAACCGGTTCAATCCGGTTTTATCCAGTTGAAACTGGTTTAAACCAGTTCAATCGGTTTTATCCAGTTTAAACTGGTTCAATCCGGTTTTATCCGGTTGAAACCGGTTTAACCGGTTCAATCTGGTTTTATCCGGTTTAAACTGGTTCAATCGGTTCAATCCGGTTAAAACCAGTTCTATCCGGTTCTATCCGGTTTAAACTGGTTTAAACCGGTTCAATCCTGTTCTATCCGGTTCAATCCAGTTTAAACCGGTTCAATCCGGTTCTATCCGGTTTAAACCGGTTCAATCCGGTTCTATCCGGTTGAAACTGGTTTAAACCAGTTCAATCGGTTTTATCCAGTTTAAACTGGTTCAATCCGGTTTTATCCGGTTGAAACCGGTTTAACCGGTTCAATCTGGTTTTATCCGGTTTAAACTGGTTCAATCCGGCTCAATCCGGTTTTATCTGGTTTAAACCGGTTCACTCCGGTTTTATCCGGTTTAAACTGGTTTAAAACGGTTCAATCCGGTACTGTCCGGTTGTATCCGGTTTAAACCGGTTCAATCCGGTTTTATCCGGTTTCAACCGGTTTAAACCTGTTCTATCCGGGTTAACCGGTTCAAACTGGTTTTATCCGGTTTAAACTGGTTCAATCCGGTTCAATCCGGTTTTATCCGGTTGAAACCGGTTCAATCCGGTTCTATTCGTTTTTAACCGGTTTAAACCGGTTCAATCCTGTTCCATCCGGTTTAAACCGGTTTAAACCGGTTCAATCCGGTTCTATCCAGTTTAAACCGGTACAATCCGGTTCTATCCGGTTTAAACCGGTTTAAACCGGTTCAATCCGGTTCTATCCAGTTTAAACCGGTTCAATCCTGTTCCATCCGGTTTAAACCGGTTTAAACCGGTTCAATCCGGTTCTATCCAGTTTAAACCGGTACAATCCGGTTCTATCCGGTTTAAACAGGTTTGAACCGATTCAATCCGTTTTCATCCAGTTTAAACTGGTTCAATCCGGTTCTATCCGGTTTAAACCGGTTCAATCCGGTTCTATCCGGTTTAAACCGGTTCTATCCGGTTGTATCCGGTTTAAACCGGTTTAAACCGGTTCAATCCGGTTCTATCCGGTTTAAACCAGTTTAAACCGGTTCAAGCCGTTTCTATCCGGTGTAAACCGGTTCAATCCGGTTCTATCCGGTTTAAACCGGTTTAAACAGGTTCAATACGTTGTTATCTGGTTTAACCCGGTTTAAACCGGTTCAATCCGGTTCTATCCGGTTTAAACCGGTTCAATCCGGTTCTATCCGGTTTAAACTGGTTTAAAACTGTTCAATCCGGTACTGTCCGGTTGTATCCGGTTTAAACCGGTTCAATCCGGTTTTATCCGGTTTCAACCGGTTTAAACCTGTTCTATCCGGGTTAACCGGTTCAATCCGGTTTTATCCAGTTGAAACCGGTTCAATCCGGTTCTATCCGTTTTAAACCGGTTTAAACCGGTTCAATCCGGATCTATCCAGTTTAAACTGGTTCTATCCGGTTCTATCCGGTTTAAGCCGGTTTAAACCGGTTCTATCCGGTTCTATCCGGTATAAACCGGTTCAGTCCGGTTTTATCCGGTTTAAACCGGTTCAATTTGGTTTTATCCGGTTTAAACCAGTTTAAACCGGTTCAATCCGGTTTTATCCGGTTTAAACCAGTTCTGTCCGGTTCTATCTGATTTAAACCTGTTTAATCCGGTTCAATACGGTTTTGTCCGGTTGAAACCGGATCAATCCAGTTGTATCCGATTTAAACCGGTTTAAACCGGTTCAATCCTGTTCTATCCGGTTTAAACCGGTTCAAACCGGTTCTATCTGGTTTCATCTGCTTTAAACCAGTTTAAACCGGTTCAATCCGGTTTTATCTGGTTTAAACAGGTTCAATCCGGTTTTGTCCAGTTGAAACTGGTTTAACCGGTTCAATCCGGTTTTATCCGGTACTAACCAGTTCTATCCAGCTTAAACCTGTTTTAACCAGTTCAATCCAGGTTTATCCGGTTTAAACCAGTTCTATCCGGTTCTATCCGGTTTAAACTGGTTTAAACCCGTTCAATCCTGTTCTATCCGGTTTAAACCGGTTTAAACCGGTTGAATCCGGTTCTATCCAGTTTAAACCGGTTCAATCCGTATCTATACGATTTAAACCGGTTTAAACCGCTTCAATCCGGTTCTATCCGGTTTAAACGCATTCAATCCGGTTCTATCCGGTTTAAACTGGTTTAAACTGGTTCTATCCCGTTCTATCCAGTTTAAACCGGTTAAAACCGATTCAATCCATTTTTATCCGGTTTAAACCGCTTCTATCCGGTTCTATCCAGTTTAAACCGGTTTAAACTGGTTCAATCCGGTTTTATCCGGTTTAAACCGGTTCAATTCGGTTTTATCCGGATTAAACTGGGTTAAACGGGTTCAATCCAGTTTCTTCCGGTTTAAACCGGTTCAATCTGGTTTCATCCGGTTTAAACCAGTTTAAACCAGTTCAATCCAGTTTTATCTGGTTTAAACTGGTTCAATCCGGTTTTATCTGGTTTAAACTGGTTCAATCCGGTTTTATCCGGTTGAAACTGGTTTAACCGGTTCAATCCGGTTTTATCCAGTTTGAACCGGTTCTATCCGGTTCTATCCATCTTAAACCGGTTTTAACCGGATCAATCCTGTTTTATCCGGTTTAAACCGGTTCTATCCGGTGCTATCCGGTTTAAACTGGTTTAAACCGGTTCAATCCTGTTGTATCCGGTTTAAACCGGTTTAAACCGGTTCAATCCTGTTCTATCCGGTTTAAACCGGTTCAAACCGGTTCTATCCAGTTTAAACCGGTTCAATCCGGTTCTATCCAGTTTAAATCGGTTCAATCCGGATCTATCCGATATAATCCGGTTTAAACCGGTTCAATCCGGTTCTATCCGGTTCTATCCGGTGTAAACCGGTTCAGTCCGGTTCTATCCGGTTTAAACCTGTTCAATCTGGCTCTATCCGGTTCTATCCGTTTAAACCGGTTTAAACTGGTTCAATCCGGTTCTATACGGTTTAAACTGGTTCAATCCGGTTCTATCCGGTGTAAACCGGTTCAATCCGGTTCTATCCGGTTTAAACCGGTTCAATCCGTTTCTATCCGGTTCAAACAGGTTTAAACCGGTTCTATCCGGTTCTATCCGGTTTAAACAGGTTTGAACCGATTCAATCCGTTTTCATCCAGTTTAAACTGGTTCTATCTGGTTCTACCCGGTTTAAACCGGTTTAAACCAGTTCAATCCGGTTTTATCTGGTTTAAACTGGTTCAATCCGGTTTTATCCGGTTGAAACTGGTTTAACCGGTTCAATCCAGTTTTATCCAGTTTGAACCAGTTCTATCTGGTTCTATCCAGTTTAAACCGGTTTAAACGGGTTCTATCTGGTTTTCTCCGGTTTAAACTGGTTTAAACCTCTATCCGGTTCAAACAGGTTTAAACCGGTTCTATCCGGTTCTATCCGGTTTAAACAGGTTTGAACCGATTCAATCCGTTTTCATCCAGTTTAAACTGGTTCTATCTGGTTCTACCCGGTTTAAACCGGTTTAAACCAGTTCAATCCGGTTTTATCTGGTTTAAACTGGTTCAATCCGGTTTTATCCGGTTGAAACTGGTTTAACCGGTTCAATCCAGTTTTATCCGGTTTGAACCAGTTCTATCTGGTTCTATCCAGTTTAAACCGGTTTAAACGGGTTCAATCTGGTTTTCTCCGTTTTAAACTGGTTTAAACCGGTTCAATCCGGTTTTATCCGGTTAAAACCTGTTTAATCCGGTTCAATCCGGTTGTATCCGGTTTAAACCCGTTTAAACCGGTGCAATCCGGTTTTATCAGGTTTAAACCAGTTCTATACGGTTCTATCCGGTTTAAACCTGTTTAATCCGGTTCAATCCGGTTTTATCCTGTATAAACCGGTTCAATCCGGTTCTATCCGGTTAAAACCGGTTTAAACCGGTTCAATCCGCTTCTATCCGATTTAACCCGGTTTAAACCGGTTCAATCCGGTTCTATCCGATTCTATCCGGTTTAAACCGGTTCAATCCGGTTCTATCCAGTTTAAACCGGTTTAAAGGGATTCAATCCGTTTTTATCCGGTTTAAACCGGTTCTATCTGGATTCATCTGGCTTAAACCAGTTTAAACCGGTTCAATCCGGTTTTATCTGGTTTAAACTGGTTCAATCCGGTTTTGTCCGGTTGAAACTGGTTTAACCGGTTCAATCCGGTTTTATCCGGTTCGAACCGGTTCTATCCAGCTTAAACCTGTTTTAACCGGTTCAATCCGGTTTTATCCGGTTTTAACCGGTTCTATCCGGTTCTATCCGGTTTAAACCGGTTTAAACCGGTTCAATCCGGTTCTATCCGGTTTAAACCGGTTTAAACCGGTTCTATCCGGTTTAAACTCGTTCAATCCGGTTTAAACTGGTTTAAACTGGTTCTGTCCCGTTCTATCCAGTTTAAACCGGTTCAAACCTATTCAATCCATTTTTATCCGGTTTAAACCTCTTCTATCCGGTTCTATCCAGTTTAAACTGGTTCAATCCGGTTCTATCCAGTTAAAACCGGTTCAATCCGGTTCTATCCGGTTTAAACCGGTTTAAACCGGTTCAATCCGGTTCTATCCGGTTTAAACCGGTTTAAACCGGTTCTGTCAGGTTTAAACCGGTTCAATCCGGTTCTATCCGGTTTAAACTGGTTTAAACTGGTTCTATCCCATTCTATCCGGTTAAAACCGGTTTAAACCGATTCAATCCGTTTTTATCCGGTTCAAACCGGTTCTATCCGGTTCTATCCAGTTTAAACCGGTTTACACTGGTTCAATCCGGTTTTATCCGGTTTAAACCGGTTCAATTTGGTTTTATCCGGATTAAACTGGTTTAAACGGGTTCAATCCAGTTTCATCCGGTTTATACCGGTACAATCTGGTTTCATCCGGTTTAAACCGGTTTAAACTGGTTCAATCCGGTTTTATCTGGTTTAAACTGGTTCAATCCGGTTTTATCCAGTTGAAACTGGTTTAACCGGTTCAATCCGGTTTTATCCAGTTGGAACCGGTTCTATCCGGTTCTATCCAGCTTAAACCGGTTTTAACCGGTTCAATCCGGTTAAAACCAGTTCTATCCGGTTCTATCCGGTTTAAACTGGTTTAAACCGGTTCAATCCTGTTCTATCCGGTTCAATCCAGTTTAAACCGGTTCAATCCGGTTCTATCCGGTTTAAACCGGTTCAATCCGTTTCTATCCGGTTTAAACCGGTTCAATCCGGTTCTATCCGGTTTAAACCGGTTCAATCCGGTTCTATCCGGTTTAAACCAGTTCAATCCTGTTCTATCCGGTTTAAACCGGTTCAATCCGTTTCTATCCGGTTTAAACTGGTTTAAACCAGTTCTATCCGGATCTCTCCAGTTTAAACAGGTTTAAACCGATTCAATCCGTTTTTATCCGGTTTAAACCAGTTCTATCTGGTTCTATCCGGTTTAAACCGGTTCAATCCTGTTCTATCCAGTTTAAACCGGTTCAATCCGTTTCTATCCGGTTTAAACTGGGTTAAACTGGTTCTATCCGGTTTAAACAGGTTTGAACCGATTCAATCCGTTTTCATCCAGTTTAAACTGGTTCAATCCGGTTCTATCCGGTTTAAACCGGTTCAAACCGGTTCTATCCGGTTTAAACCAGTTTAAACCGGTTCAATCCGTTTCTATCCGGTTTAAACCGGTTCAATCCGGTTCTATCCGGTTTAACCCGGTTCAATCCGGTTCAATCCGGGTCTATCCAGTATAAACCGGTTCTATCAGGTTCTATCCGGTTTAAACCGGTTTAAACCGGTTCTATCCGGTTCTATCCAGTTTAAACCTGTTTAATCCGGTTCAATCCGGTTTGATCCGGTTTAAACCGGTTTAAACGGTTCAATCCGGTTTTATCCGGTTTAAACCGGTTCTATCTGGTTTAAACCGGTTTAAACCGGTTCAATCCGGTTTTCTCCAGTTTAAACCGGTTCAATCCGATTTTATCCGGTTAAAACCGGTTTAAACCGGTTCAATCCGGTTTTATCCGGTTTAAACCAGTTCTATCCGGTTCTATCCAGTTTAAACCTGTTTAAACCGGTTCAATCCGGTTTTATCCAGTTTAAACCAGTTCAATCCGGTTCTATCTGGTTTAAACCGGTTTAAAGCGGTTCAATCCGGTTCTATCCGGTTTAAACCGGTTCAATCCGGTTCTGTCCGGTTTAAACCGGTTAAACCCGGTTCAATCCGGTTCTATCCGGTTTAAACCGGTTTAAACCGGTTCAAACCGGTTCTATCTGTTTCAAACCGGTTCACTCCGGTTCTATCCGGTTTAAACTGGTTTAAACCGGTTGAATCTGGTTCTATCCGGTTGTATCCGGTTTAAACCGGTTCAATCCGGTTCTATCCGGTTTAAAACGGTTTAAACCTGTTCTATCCGGTATAAACCGGTTCAATCCGGTTCTATCCGGTTGAAACTGGTTTAAACCGGTTCAATCGGTTTTATCCGGTTTAAACTGGTTCAATTCGGTTTTATCCGGTTGAAACCGGTTTAACCGGTTCAATCCGGTTTTATCCGGTTTAAACTGGTTCAATCCGGCTCAATCCGGTTTTATCCGGTTTAAACCGGTTCAATCCGTATCTATCCGGTTTAAACCGGTTCAATCGGTTTTATCCGGTTTAAACCAGTTCTATCCGGTTCTATCCAGTTTAAACCTGTTTAAACCGGTTCAATCCGGTTTTATCCAGTTTAAACCAGTTCAATCCGGTTCTATCTGGTTTAAACCGGTTTAAAGCGGTTCAATCCGGTTCTATCCGGTTTAAACCGGTTCAATCCGGTTCTGTCCGGTTTAAACCGGTTAAACCCGGTTCAATCCGGTTCTATCCGGTTTAAACCGGTTTAAACCGGTTCAAACCGGTTCTATCTGGTTCAAACCGGTTCACTCCGGTTCTATCCGGTTTAAACTGGTTTAAACCGGTTCAATCTGGTTCTATCCGGTTCTATCCGGTTTAAACCGGTTCAATCCGGTTCTATCCGGTTTAAAACGGTTTAAACCTGTTCTATCCGGTTTAAACCAGTTCAATCCGGTTCTATCCGGTTGAAACTGGTTTAAACCAGTTCAATCGGTTTTATCCGGTTTAAACTGGTTCAATCCGGTTTTATCCGGTTGAAACCGGTTTAACCGGTTCAATCTGGTTTTATCCGGTTTAAACTGGTTCAATCCGGCTCAATCCGGTTTTATCTGGTTTAAACCGGTTCACTCCGGTTTTATCCGGTTTAAACTGGTTTAAAACGGTTCAATCCGGTACTGTCCGGTTGTATCCGGTTTAAACCGGTTCAATCCGGTTTTATCCGGTTTCAACCGGTTTAAACCTGTTCTATCCGGGTTAACCGGTTCAATCCGGTTTTATCCGGTTGAAACCGGTTCAATCCGGTTCAATCCGGTTTTATCCGGTTGAAACCGGTTCAATCCGGTTCTATCCGTTTTAAACCGGTTTAAACCGGTTCAATCCGGTTCCATCCGGTTTAAACCGGTTTAAACCGGTTCAATCCGGTTCTATCCGGTTTAAACCGGTACAATCCGGTTCTATCCGGTTTAAACCGGTTTAAACCGGTTCAATCCGTTTCTATCCAGTTTAAATCGGTTCAATCCGGATCTATCCGATATAAACTGGTTTAAACCGGTTCAATCCGGTTCTATCCGGTTCTATTCGGTGTAAACCGGTTCAATCCGGTTCTCTCCGGTTTAAACCGGTTTAAACCGGTTCAATCTGGTTCTATCTGGTTTAAACCGGTTCTATCCGGTTCTATCCGGTTTAAACAGGTTTGAACCGATTCAATCCGTTTTCATCCAGTTTAAACTGGTTCAATCCGGTTCTATCCGGTTTAAACCGGTTCAATCCGGTTCTATCCGGTTTAAACCGGTTCTATCCGGTTGTATCCGGTTTAAACCGGTTTAAACCGGTTCAATCCGGTTCTATCCGGTTTAAACCAGTTTAAACCGGTTCAAGCCGTTTCTATCCGGTTTAAACCGGTTCAATCCGGTTCTATCCGGTTTAAACCGGTTTAAACAGGTTCAATACGTTGTTATCTGGTTTAACCCGGTTTAAACCGGTTCAATCCGGTTCTATCCGGTTTAAACCGGTTCAATCCGGTTCTATCCGGTTTAAACTGGTTTAAAACGGTTCAATCCGGTACTGTCCGGTTGTATCCGGTTTAAACCGGTTCAATCCGGTTCTATCCGTTTTAAACCGGTTTAAACCGGTTCAATCCGGATCTATCCAGTTTAAACTGGTTCTATCCGGTTCTATCCGGTTTAAGCCGGTTTAAACCGGTTCTATCCGGTTCTATCCGGTATAAACCGGTTCAGTCCGGTTTTATCCGGTTTAAACCGGTTCAATTTGGTTTTATCCGGTTTAAACCAGTTTAAACCGGTTCAATCCGGTTTTATCCGGTTTAAACCAGTTCTGTCCGGTTCTATCTGATTTAAACCTGTTTAATCCGGTTCAATACGGTTTTGTCCGGTTGAAACCGGATCAATCCAGTTGTATCCGATTTAAACCGGTTTAAACCGGTTCAATCCTGTTCTATCCGGTTTAAACCGGTTCAAACCGGTTCTATCTGGTTTCATCTGCTTTAAACCAGTTTAAACCGGTTCAATCCGGTTTTATCTGGTTTAAACAGGTTCAATCCGGTTTTGTCCAGTTGAAACTGGTTTAACCGGTTCAATCCGGTTTTATCCGGTACTAACCAGTTCTATCCAGCTTAAACCTGTTTTAACCAGTTCAATCCAGGTTTATCCGGTTTAAACCAGTTCTATCCGGTTCTATCCGGTTTAAACTGGTTTAAACCAGTTCAATCCTGTTCTATCCGGTTTAAACCGGTTTAAACCGGTTGAATCCGGTTCTATCCAGTTTAAACTGGTTCAATCCGTATCTATACGATTTAAACCGGTTTAAACCGCTTCAATCCGGTTCTATCCGGTTTAAACGCATTCAATCCGGTTCTATCCGGTTTAAACTGGTTTAAACTGGTTCTATCCCGTTCTATCCAGTTTAAACCGGTTAAAACCGATTCAATCCATTTTTATCCGGTTTAAACCGCTTCTATCCGGTTCTATCCAGTTTAAACCGGTTTAAACTGGTTCAATCCGGTTTTATCCGGTTTAAACCGGTTCAATTCGGTTTTATCCGGATTAAACTGGGTTAAACGGGTTCAATCCAGTTTCTTCCGGTTTAAACCGGTTCAATCTGGTTTCATCCGGTTTAAACCAGTTTAAACCAGTTCAATCCGGTTTTATCTGGTTTAAACTGGTTCAATCCGGTTTTATCTGGTTTAAACTGGTTCAATCCGGTTTTATCCGGTTGAAACTGGTTTAACCGGTTCAATCCGGTTTTATCCAGTTTGAACCGGTTCTATCCGGTTCTATCCATCTTAAACCGGTTTTAACCGGATCAATCCTGTTTTATCCGGTTTAAACCGGTTCTATCCGGTGCTATCCGGTTTAAACCGGTTTAAACCGGTTCAATCCTGTTGTATCCGGTTTAAACCGGTTTAAACCGGTTCAATCCTGTTCTATCCGGTTTAAACCGGTTCAAACCGGTTCTATCCAGTTTAAACCGGTTCAATCCGGTTCTATCCAGTTTAAATCGGTTCAATCCGGATCTATCCGATATAATCCGGTTTAAACCGGTTCAATCCGGTTCTATCCGGTTCTATCCGGTGTAAACCGGTTCAGTCCGGTTCTATCCGGTTTAAACCTGTTCAATCTGGTTCTATCCGGTTCTATCCGTTTAAACCGGTTTAAACTGGTTCAATCCGGTTCTATACGGTTTAAACTGGTTCAATCCGGTTCTATCCGGTGTAAACCGGTTCAATCCGGTTCTATCCGGTTTAAACCGGTTCAATCCGTTTCTATCCGGTTCAAACAGGTTTAAACCGGTTCTATCTGGTTCTATCAAGTTTAAACAGGTTTGAACCGATTCAATCCGTTTTCATCCAGTTTAAACTGGTTCTATCTGGTTCTACCCGGTTTAAACCGGTTTAAACCAGTTCAATCCGGTTTTATCTGGTTTAAACTGGTTCAATCCGGTTTTATCCTGTTGAAACTGGTTTAACCGGTTCAATCCAGTTTTATCCGGTTTGAACCAGTTCTATCTGGTTCTATCCAGTTTAAACCGGTTTAAACGGGTTCAATCTGGTTTTCTCCGTTTTAAACTGGTTTAAACTGGTTCAATCCGGTTTTATCCGGTTAAAACCTGTTTAATCCGGTTCAATCCGGTTGTATCCGGTTTAAACCCGTTTAAACCGGTGCAATCCGGTTTTATCAGGTTTAAACCAGTTCTATACGGTTCTATCCGGTTTAAACCGGTTTAAAGCGATTCAATCCGTTTTTATCCGGTTTAAACTGGTTTAAACCGGTTCAATCCTGTTGTATCCGGTTTAAACCGGTTTAAACCGGTTCAATCCTGTTCTATCCGGTTTAAACCGGTTCAAACCGGTTCTATCCAGTTTAAACCGGTTCAATCCGGTTCTATCCAGTTTAAATCGGTTCAATCCGGATCTATCCGATATAATCCGGTTTAAACCGGTTCAATCCGGTTCTATCCGGTTCTATCCGGTGTAAACCGGTTCAGTCCGGTTCTATCCGGTTTAAACCTGTTCAATCTGGTTCTATCCGGTTCTATCCGTTTAAACCGGTTTAAACTGGTTCAATCCGGTTCTATACGGTTTAAACTGGTTCAATCCGGTTCTATCCGGTGTAAACCGGTTCAATCCGGTTCTATCCGGTTTAAACCGGTTCAATCCGTTTCTATCCGGTTCAAACAGGTTTAAACCGGTTCTATCCGGTTCTATCCGGTTTAAACAGGTTTGAACCGATTCAATCCGTTTTCATCCAGTTTAAACTGGTTCTATCTGGTTCTACCCGGTTTAAACCGGTTTAAACCAGTTCAATCCGGTTTTATCTGGTTTAAACTGGTTCAATCCGGTTTTATCCGGTTGAAACTGGTTTAACCGGTTCAATCCAGTTTTATCCGGTTTGAACCAGTTCTATCTGGTTCTATCCAGTTTAAACCGGATTAAACGGGTTCAATCTGGTTTTCTCCGTTTTAAACTGGTTTAAACCGGTTCAATCCGGTTTTATCCGGTTAAAACCTGTTTAATCAGGTTCAATCCGGTTGTATCCGGTTTAAACCCGTTTAAACCGGTGCAATCCGGTTTTATCAGGTTTAAACCAGTTCTATACGGTTCTATCCGGTTTAAACCTGTTTAATCCGGTTCAATCCGGTTTTATCCTGTATAAACCGGTTCAATCCGGTTCTATCCGGTTAAAACCGGTTTAAACCGGTTCAATCCGCTTCTATCCGGTTTAAACCGGTTCAATCCGGTTCTTTCCGGTTTAAACCGGTTCAATCCAGTTCTATCCGGTTTAAACCGGTTTAAACAGGTTCAATTCATTGCTATCCGGTTTAACCCGGTTTAAACCGGTTCAATCCGGTTCTATCCGATTCTATCCGGTTTAAACCGGTTCAATCCGGTTCTATCCAGTTTAAACCGGTTTAAAGCGATTCAATCCGTTTTTATCCGGTTTAAACCGGTTCTATCTGGATTCATCTGGCTTAAACCAGTTTAAACCGGTTCAATCCGGTTTTATCTGGTTTAAACTCGTTCAATCCGGTTTTGTCCGGTTGAAACTGGTTTAACCGGTTCAATCCGGTTTTATCCGGTTCGAACCGGTTCTATCCAGCTTAAACCTGTTTTAACCGGTTCAATCCGGTTTTATCCGGTTTTAACCGGTTCTATCCGGTTCTATCCGGTTTAAACCGGTTTAAACCGGTTCAATCCGGTTCTATCCGGTTTAAACCGGTTTAAACCAGTTCTATCCGGTTTAAACTCGTTCAATCCGGTTTAAACTGGTTTAAACTGGTTCTTTCCCGTTCTATCCAGTTTAAACCGGTTCAAACCTATTCAATCCATTTTTATCCGGTTTAAACCTCTTCTATCCGGTTCTATCCAGTTTAAACTGGTTCAATCCGGTTCTATCCAGTTAAAACCGGTTCAATCCGGTTCTATCCGGTTTAAACCGGTTTAAACCGGTTCAATCCGGTTCTATCCGGTTTAAACCGGTTTAAACCGGTTCTGTCAGGTTTAAACCGGTTCAATCCGGTTCTATCCGGTTTAAACTGGTTTAAACTGGTTCTATCCCATTCTATCCGGTTAAAACCGGTTTAAACCGATTCAATCCGTTTTTATCCGGTTCAAACCGGTTCTATCCGGTTCTATCCAGTTTAAACCGGTTTACACTGGTTCAATCCGGTTTTATCCGGTTTAAACCGGTTCAATTTGGTTTTATCCGGATTAAACTGGTTTAAACGGGTTCAATCCAGTTTCATCCGGTTTATACCGGTACAATCTGGTTTCATCCGGTTTAAACCGGTTTAAACTGGTTCAATCCGGTTTTATCTGGTTTAAACTGGTTCAATCCGGTTTTATCCAGTTGAAACTGGTTTAACCGGTTCAATCCGGTTTTATCCAGTTGGAACCGGTTCTATCCGGTTCTATCCAGCTTAAACCGGTTTTAACCGGTTCAATCCGGTTAAAACCAGTTCTATCCGGTTCTATCCGGTTTAAACTGGTTTAAACCGGTTCAATCCTGTTCTATCCGGTTCAATCCAGTTTAAACTGGTTCAATCCGGTTCTATCCGGTTTAAACCGGTTCAATCCGTTTCTATCCGGTTTAAACCGGTTCAATCCGGTTCTATCCGGTTTAAACCGGTTCAATCCGGTTCTATCCGGTTTAAACCGGTTCAATCCTGTTCTATCCGGTTTAAACCGGTTCAATCCGTTTCTATCCGGTTTAAACTGGTTTAAACCAGTTCTATCCGGATCTCTCCAGTTTAAACAGGTTTAAACCGATTCAATCCGTTTTTATCCGGTTTAAACCAGTTCTATCTGGTTCTATCCGGTTTAAACCGGTTCAATCCTGTTCTATCCGGTTTAAACCGGTTCAATCCGTTTCTATCCGGTTTAAACTGGGTTAAACTGGTTCTATCCGGTTTAAACAGGTTTGAACCGATTCAATCCGTTTTCATCCAGTTTAAACTGGTTCAATCCGGTTCTATCCGGTTTAAACCGGTTCAAACCGGTTCTATCCGGTTTAAACCAGTTTAAACCGGTTCAATCCGTTTCTATCCGGTTTAAACCGGTTCAATCCGGTTCTATCCGGTTTAACCCGGTTCAATCCGGTTCAATCCGGGTCTATCCAGTATAAACCGGTTCTATCAGGTTCTATCCGGTTTAAACCGGTTTAAACCGGTTCTATCCGGTTCTATCCAGTTTAAACCTGTTTAATCCGGTTCAATCCGGTTTGATCCGGTTTAAACCGGTTTAAACGGTTCAATCCGGTTTTATCCGGTTTAAACCGGTTCTATCTGGTTTAAACCGGTTTAAACCGGTTCAATCCGGTTTTCTCCAGTTTAAACCGGTTCAATCCGATTTTATCCGGTTAAAACCGGTTTAAACCGGTTCAATCCGGTTTTATCCGGTTTAAACCAGTTCTATCCGGTTCTATCCAGTTTAATCCTGTTTAAACCGGTTCAATCCGGTTCTATCCGGTTTAAACCGGTTTAAACCGGTTCAATCCGGTTCTATCCGGTTTTAAACCGGTTTAAACCGGTTCTGTCAGGTTTAAACCGGTTCAATCCGGTTCTATCCGGTTTAAACTGGTTTAAACTGGTTCTATCCCATTCTATCCGGTTAAAACCGGTTTAAACCGATTCAATCCGTTTTTATCCGGTTCAAACCGGTTCTATCCGGTTCTATCCAGTTTAAACCGGTTTACACTGGTTCAATCCGGTTTTATCCGGTTTAAACCGGTTCAATTTGATTTTATCCGGATTAAACTGGTTTAAACGGGTTCAATCCAGTTTCATCCGGTTTATACCGGTACAATCTGGTTTCATCCGGTTTAAACCGGTTTAAACTGGTTCAATCCGGTTTTATCTGGTTTAAACTGGTTCAATCCGGTTTTATCCAGTTGAAACTGGTTTAACCGGTTCAATCCGGTTTTATCCAGTTGGAACCGGTTCTATCCGGTTCTATCCAGCTTAAACCGGTTTTAACCGGTTCAATCCGGTTAAAACCAGTTCTATCCGGTTCTATCCGGTTTAAACTGGTTTAAACCGGTTCAATCCTGTTCTATCCGGTTCAATCCAGTTTAAACCGGTTCAATCCGGTTCTATCCGGTTTAAACCGGTTCAATCCGTTTCTATCCGTTTTAAACCGGTTCAATCCGGTTCTATCCGGTTTAAACCGGTTCAATCCGGTTCTATCCGGTTTAAACCGGTTCAATCCTGTTCTATCCGGTTTAAACCGGTTCAATCCGTTTCTATCCGGTTTAAACTGGTTTAAACCAGTTCTATCCGGATCTCTCCAGTTTAAACAGGTTTAAACCGATTCAATCCGTTTTTATCCGGTTTAAACCAGTTCTATCTGGTTCTATCCGGTTTAAACCGGTTCAATCCTGTTCTATCCGGTTTAAACCGGTTCAATCCGTTTCTATCCGGTTTAAACTGGGTTAAACTGGTTCTATCCGGTTTAAACAGGTTTGAACCGATTCAATCCGTTTTCATCCAGTTTAAACTGGTTCAATCCGGTTCTATCCGGTTTAAACCGGTTCAATCCGGTTCTATCCGGTTTAAACCGGTTCTATCCGGTTGTATCCGGTTTAAACCGGTTTAAACCGGTTCAAACCGGTTCTATCCGGTTTAAACCAGTTTAAACCGGTTCAATCCGTTTCTATCCGGTTTAAACCGGTTCAATCCGGTTCTATCTGGTTTAAACCGGTTTAAACAGGTTCAATACGTTGTTATCTGGTTTAACCCGGTTTAAACCGGTTCAATCCGGTTCAATCCAGTTTCATCCGGTTTATACCGGTACAATCTGGTTTCATCCGGTTTAAACCGGTTTAAACTGGTTCAATCCGGTTTTATCTGGTTTAAACTGGTTCAATCCGGTTTTATCCAGTTGAAACTGGTTTAACCGGTTCAATCCGGTTTTATCCAGTTGGAACCGGTTCTATCCGGTTCTATCCAGCTTAAACCGGTTTTAACCGGTTCAATCCAGTTAAAACCAGTTCTATCCGGTTCTATCCGGTTTAAACTGGTTTAAACCGGTTCAATCCTGTTCTATCCGGTTCAATCCAGTTTAAACTGGTTCAATCCGGTTCTATCCGGTTTAAACCGGTTCAATCCGTTTCTATCCGGTTTAAACCGGTTCAATCCGGTTCTATCCGGTTTAAACCGGTTCAATCCGGTTCTATCCGGTTTAAACCGGTTCAATCCTGTTCTATCCGGTTTAAACCGGTTCAATCCGTTTCTATCCGGTTTAAACTGGTTTAAACCAGTTCTATCCGGATCTCTCCAGTTTAAACAGGTTTAAACCGATTCAATCCGTTTTTATCCGGTTTAAACCAGTTCTATCTGGTTCTATCCGGTTTAAACCGGTTCAATCCTGTTCTATCCGGTTTAAACCGGTTCAATCCGTTTCTATCCGGTTTAAACTGGGTTAAACTGGTTCTATCCGGTTTAAACAGGTTTGAACCGATTCAATCCGTTTTCATCCAGTTTAAACTGGTTCAATCCGGTTCTATCCGGTTTAAACCGGTTCAAACCGGTTCTATCCGGTTTAAACCAGTTTAAACCGGTTCAATCCGTTTCTATCCGGTTTAAACCGGTTCAATCCGGTTCTATCCGGTTTAACCCGGTTCAATCCGGTTCAATCCGGGTCTATCCAGTATAAACCGGTTCTATCAGGTTCTATCCGGTTTAAACCGGTTTAAACCGGTTCTATCCGGTTCTATCCAGTTTAAACCTGTTTAATCCGGTTCAATCCGGTTTGATCCGGTTTAAACCGGTTTAAACGGTTCAATCCGGTTTTATCCGGTTTAAACCGGTTCTATCTGGTTTAAACCGGTTTAAACCGGTTCAATCCGGTTTTCTCCAGTTTAAACCGGTTCAATCCGATTTTATCCGGTTAAAACCGGTTTAAACCGGTTCAATCCGGTTTTATCCGGTTTAAACCAGTTCTATCCGGTTCTATCCAGTTTAATCCTGTTTAAACCGGTTCAATCCGGTTCTATCCGGTTTAAACCGGTTTAAACCGGTTCAATCCGGTTCTATCCGGTTTAAACCGGTTTAAACCGGTTCTGTCAGGTTTAAACCGGTTCAATCCGGTTCTATCCGGTTTAAACTGGTTTAAACTGGTTCTATCCCATTCTATCCGGTTAAAACCGGTTTAAACCGATTCAATCCGTTTTTATCCGGTTCAAACCGGTTCTATCCGGTTCTATCCAGTTTTAAACCGGTTTACACTGGTTCAATCCGGTTTTATCCGGTTTAAACCGGTTCAATTTGATTTTATCCGGATTAAACTGGTTTAAACGGGTTCAATCCAGTTTCATCCGGTTTATACCGGTACAATCTGGTTTCATCCGGTTTAAACCGGTTTAAACTGGTTCAATCCGGTTTTATCTGGTTTAAACTGGTTCAATCCGGTTTTATCCAGTTGAAACTGGTTTAACCGGTTCAATCCGGTTTTATCCAGTTGGAACCGGTTCTATCCGGTTCTATCCAGCTTAAACCGGTTTTAACCGGTTCAATCCGGTTAAAACCAGTTCTATCCGGTTCTATCCGGTTTAAACTGGTTTAAACCGGTTCAATCCTGTTCTATCCGGTTCAATCCAGTTTAAACCGGTTCAATCCGGTTCTATCCGGTTTAAACCGGTTCAATCCGTTTCTATCCGTTTTAAACCGGTTCAATCCGGTTCTATCCGGTTTAAACCGGTTCAATCCGGTTCTATCCGGTTTAAACCGGTTCAATCCTGTTCTATCCGGTTTAAACCGGTTCAATCCGTTTCTATCCGGTTTAAACTGGTTTAAACCAGTTCTATCCGGATCTCTCCAGTTTAAACAGGTTTAAACCGATTCAATCCGTTTTTATCCGGTTTAAACCAGTTCTATCTGGTTCTATCCGGTTTAAACCGGTTCAATCCTGTTCTATCCGGTTTAAACCGGTTCAATCCGTTTCTATCCGGTTTAAACTGGGTTAAACTGGTTCTATCCGGTTTAAACAGGTTTGAACCGATTCAATCCGTTTTCATCCAGTTTAAACTGGTTCAATCCGGTTCTATCCGGTTTAAACCGGTTCAATCCGGTTCTATCCGGTTTAAACCGGTTCTATCCGGTTGTATCCGGTTTAAACCGGTTTAAACCGGTTCAAACCGGTTCTATCCGGTTTAAACCAGTTTAAACCGGTTCAATCCGTTTCTATCCGGTTTAAACCGGTTCAATCCGGTTCTATCTGGTTTAAACCGGTTTAAACAGGTTCAATACGTTGTTATCTGGTTTAACCCGGTTTAAACCGGTTCAATCCGGTTCAATCCAGTTTCATCCGGTTTATACCGGTACAATCTGGTTTCATCCGGTTTAAACCGGTTTAAACTGGTTCAATCCGGTTTTATCTGGTTTAAACTGGTTCAATCCGGTTTTATCCAGTTGAAACTGGTTTAACCGGTTCAATCCGGTTTTATCCAGTTGGAACCGGTTCTATCCGGTTCTATCCAGCTTAAACCGGTTTTAACCGGTTCAATCCAGTTAAAACCAGTTCTATCCGGTTCTATCCGGTTTAAACTGGTTTAAACCGGTTCAATCCTGTTCTATCCGGTTCAATCCAGTTTAAACTGGTTCAATCCGGTTCTATCCGGTTTAAACCGGTTCAATCCGTTTCTATCCGGTTTAAACCGGTTCAATCCGGTTCTATCCGGTTTAAACCGGTTCAATCCGGTTCTATCCGGTTTAAACCGGTTCAATCCTGTTCTATCCGGTTTAAACCGGTTCAATCCGTTTCTATCCGGTTTAAACTGGTTTAAACCAGTTCTATCCGGATCTCTCCAGTTTAAACAGGTTTAAACCGATTCAATCCGTTTTTATCCGGTTTAAACCAGTTCTATCTGGTTCTATCCGGTTTAAACCGGTTCAATCCTGTTCTATCCGGTTTAAACCGGTTCAATCCGTTTCTATCCGGTTTAAACTGGGTTAAACTGGTTCTATCCGGTTTAAACAGGTTTGAACCGATTCAATCCGTTTTCATCCAGTTTAAACTGGTTCAATCCGGTTCTATCCGGTTTAAACCGGTTCAAACCGGTTCTATCCGGTTTAAACCAGTTTAAACCGGTTCAATCCGTTTCTATCCGGTTTAAACTGGTTCAATCCGGTTCTATCCGGTTTAACCCGGTTCAATCCGGTTCAATCCGGGTCTATCCAGTATAAACCGGTTCTATCAGGTTCTATCCGGTTTAAACCGGTTTAAACCGGTTCTATCCGGTTCTATCCAGTTTAAACCTGTTTAATCCGGTTCAATCCGGTTTGATCCGGTTTAAACCGGTTTAAACGGTTCAATCCGGTTTTATCCGGTTTAAACCGGTTCTATCTGGTTTAAACCGGTTTAAACCGGTTCAATCCGGTTTTCTCCAGTTTAAACCGGTTCAATCCGATTTTATCCGGTTAAAACCGGTTTAAACCGGTTCAATCCGGTTTTATCCGGTTTAAACCAGTTCTATCCGGTTCTATCCAGTTTAAACCTGTTTAAACCGGTTCAATCCGGTTTTATCCAGTTTAAACCAGTTCAATCCGGTTCTATCTGGTTTAAACCGGTTTAAAGCGGTTCAATCCGGTTCTATCCGGTTTAAACCGGTTCAATCCGGTTCTGTCCGGTTTAAACCGGTTAAACCCGGTTCAATCCGGTTCTATCCGGTTTAAACCGGTTTAAACCGGTTCAAACCGGTTCTATCTGGTTCAAACCGGTTCACTCCGGTTCTATCCGGTTTAAACTGGTTTAAACCGGTTGAATCTGGTTCTATCCGGTTGTATCCGGTTTAAACCGGTTCAATCCGGTTCTATCCGGTTTAAAACGGTTTAAACCTGTTCTATCCGGTATAAACCGGTTCAATCCGGTTCTATCCGGTTGAAACTGGTTTAAACCGGTTCAATCGGTTTTATCCGGTTTAAACTGGTTCAATCCGGTTTTATCCGGTTGAAACCAGTTTAACCGGTTCAATCCGGTTTTATCCGGTTTAAACTGGTTCAATCCGGCTCAATCCGGTTTTATCCGGTTTAAACCGGTTCAATCCGTATCTATCCGGTTTAAACCGGTTCAATCGGTTTTATCCGGTTTAAACCAGTTCTATCCGGTTCTATCCAGTTTAAACCTGTTTAAACCGGTTCAATCCGGTTTTATCCAGTTTAAACCAGTTCAATCCGGTTCTATCTGGTTTAAACCGGTTTAAAGCGGTTCAATCCGGTTCTATCCGGTTTAAACCGGTTCAATCCGGTTCTGTCCGGTTTAAACCGGTTAAACCCGGTTCAATCCGGTTCTATCCGGTTTAAACCGGTTTAAACCGGTTCAAACCGGTTCTATCTGGTTCAAACCGGTTCACTCCGGTTCTATCCGGTTTAAACTGGTTTAAACCGGTTCAATCTGGTTCTATCCGGTTGTATCCGGTTTAAACCGGTTCAATCCGGTTCTATCCGGTTTAAAACGGTTTAAACCTGTTCTATCCGGTTTAAACCGGTTCAATCCGGTTCTATCCGGTTGAAACTGGTTTAAACCAGTTCAATCGGTTTTATCCGGTTTAAACTGGTTCAATCCGGTTTTATCCGGTTGAAACCGGTTTAACCGGTTCAATCTGGTTTTATCCGGTTTAAACTGGTTCAATCCGGCTCAATCCGGTTTTATCTGGTTTAAACCGGTTCACTCCGGTTTTATCCGGTTTAAACTGGTTTAAAACGGTTCAATCCGGTACTGTCCGGTTGTATCCGGTTTAAACCGGTTCAATCCGGTTTTATCCGGTTTCAACCGGTTTTAAACCTGTTCTATCCGGGTTAACCGGTTCAAACTGGTTTTATCCGGTTTAAACTGGTTCAATCCGGTTCAATCCGGTTTTATCCGGTTGAAACTGGTTCAATCCGGTTCTATCCGTTTTAAACCGGTTTAAACCGGTTCAATCCTGTTCCATCCGGTTTAAACCGGTTTAAACCGGTTCAATCCGGTTCTATCCGGTTTAAACCGGTACAATCCGGTTCTATCCGGTTTAAACCGGTTTAAACCGGTTCAATCCGTTTCTATCCAGTTTAAATCGGTTCAATCCGGATCTATCCGATATAAACTGGTTTAAACCGGTTCAATCCGGTTCTATCCGGTTCTATTCGGTGTAAACCGGTTCAATCCGGTTCTCTCCGGTTTAAACCGGTTTAAACCGGTTCAATCTGGTTCTATCTGGTTTAAACCGGTTCTATCCGGTTCTATCCGGTTTAAACAGGTTTGAACCGATTCAATCCGTTTTCATCCAGTTTAAACTGGTTCAATCCGGTTCTATCCGGTTTAAACCGGTTCAATCCGGTTCTATCCGGTTTAAACCGGTTCTATCCGGTTGTATCCGGTTTAAACCGGTTTAAACCGGTTCAATCCGGTTCTATCCGGTTTAAACCAGTTTAAACCGGTTCAAGCCGTTTCTATCCGGTTTAAACCGGTTCAATCCGGTTCTATCCGGTTTAAACCGGTTTAAACAGGTTCAATACGTTGTTATCTGGTTTAACCCGGTTTAAACCGGTTCAATCCGGTTCTATCCGGTTTAAACCGGTTCAATCCGGTTCTATCCGGTTTAAACTGGTTTAAAACGGTTCAATCCGGTACTGTCCGGTTGTATCCGGTTTAAACCGGTTCAATCCGGTTTTATCCGGTTTCAACCGGTTTAAACCTGTTCTATCCGGGTTAACCGGTTCAATCCGGTTTTATCCGGTTGAAACCGGTTCAATCCGGTTCTATCCGTTTTAAAACCGGTTTAAACCGGTTCAATCCGGATCTATCCAGTTTAAACTGGTTCTATCCGGTTCTATCCGGTTTAAGCCGGTTTAAACCGGTTCTATCCGGTTCTATCCGTTATAAACCGGTTCAGTCCGGTTTTATCCGGTTTAAACCGGTTCAATTTGGTTTTATCCGGTTTAAACCAGTTTAAACCGGTTCAATCCGGTTTTATCCGGTTTAAACCAGTTCTGTCCGGTTCTATCTGATTTAAACCTGTTTAATCCGGTTCAATACGGTTTTGTCCGGTTGAAACCGGATCAATCCAGTTGTATCCGATTTAAACCGGTTTAAACCGGTTCAATCCTGTTCTATCCGGTTTAAACCGGTTCAAACCGGTTCTATCTGGTTTCATCTGCTTTAAACCAGTTTAAACCGGTTCAATCCGGTTTTATCTGGTTTAAACAGGTTCAATCCGGTTTTGTCCAGTTGAAACTGGTTTAACCGGTTCAATCCGGTTTTATCCGGTACTAACCAGTTCTATCCAGCTTAAACCTGTTTTAACCAGTTCAATCCAGGTTTATCCGGTTTAAACCAGTTCTATCCGGTTCTATCCGGTTTAAACTGGTTTAAACCAGTTCAATCCTGTTCTATCCGGTTTAAACCGGTTTAAACCGGTTGAATCCGGTTCTATCCAGTTTAAACCGGTTCAATCCGTATCTATACGATTTAAACCGGTTTAAACCGCTTCAATCCGGTTCTATCCGGTTTAAACGCATTCAATCCGGTTCTATCCGGTTTAAACTGGTTTAAACTGGTTCTATCCCGTTCTATCCAGTTTAAACCGGTTAAAACCGATTCAATCCATTTTTATCCGGTTTAAACCGCTTCTATCCGGTTCTATCCAGTTTAAACCGGTTTAAACTGGTTCAATCCGGTTTTATCCGGTTTAAACCGGTTCAATCTGGTTTCATCCGGTTTAAACCAGTTTAAACCAGTTCAATCCGGTTTTATCTGGTTTAAACTGGTTCAATCCGGTTTTATCTGGTTTAAACTGGTTCAATCCGGTTTTATCCGGTTGAAACTGGTTTAACCGGTTCAATCCGGTTTTATCCAGTTTGAACCGGTTCTATCCGGTTCTATCCATCTTAAACCGGTTTTAACCGGATCAATCCTGTTTTATCCGGTTTAAACCGGTTCTATCCGGTGCTATCCGGTTTAAACTGGTTTAAACCGGTTCAATCCTGTTGTATCCGGTTTAAACCGGTTTAAACCGGTTCAATCCTGTTCTATCCGGTTTAAACCGGTTCAAACCGGTTCTATCCAGTTTAAACCGGTTCAATCCGGTTCTATCCAGTTTAAATCGGTTCAATCCGGATCTATCCGATATAATCCGGTTTAAACCGGTTCAATCCGGTTCTATCCGGTTCTATCCGGTGTAAACCGGTTCAGTCCGGTTCTATCCGGTTTAAACCTGTTCAATCTGGTTCTATCCGGTTCTATCCGTTTAAACCGGTTTAAACTGGTTCAATCCGGTTTAAACTGGTTCAATCCGGTTCTATCCGGTGTAAACCGGTTCAATCCGGTTCTATCCGGTTTAAACCGGTTCAATCCGTTTCTATCCGGTTCAAACAGGTTTAAACCGGTTCTATCCGGTTCTATCCGGTTTAAACAGGTTTGAACCGATTCAATCCGTTTTCATCCAGTTTAAACTGGTTCTATCTGGTTCTACCCGGTTTAAACCGGTTTAAACCAGTTCAATCCGGTTTTATCTGGTTTAAACTGGTTCAATCCGGTTTTATCCGGTTGAAACTGGTTTAACCGGTTCAATCCAGTTTTATCCGGTTTGAACCAGTTCTATCTGGTTCTATCCAGTTTAAACCGGTTTAAACGGGTTCAATCTGGTTTTCTCCGTTTTAAACTGGTTTAAACCGGTTCAATCCGGTTTTATCCGGTTAAAACCTGTTTTATCCGGTTCAATCCGGTTGTATCCGGTTTAAACCCGTTTAAACCGGTGCAATCCGGTTTTATCAGGTTTAAACCAGTTCTATACGGTTCTATCCGGTTTAAACCTGTTTAATCCGGTTCAATCCGGTTTTATCCTGTATAAACCGGTTCAATCCGGTTCTATCCGGTTAAAACCGGTTTAAACCGGTTCAATCCGCTTCTATCCGGTTTAAACCGGTTTAAACAGGTTCAATTCATTGCTATCCGGTTTAACCCGGTTTAAACCGGTTCAATCCGGTTCTATCCGATTCTATCCGGTTTAAACCGGTTCAATCCGGTTCTATCCAGTTTAAACCGGTTTAAAGGGATTCAATCCGTTTTTATCCGGTTTAAACTGGTTCTATCTGGATTCATCTGGCTTAAACCAGTTTAAACCGGTTCAATCCGGTTTTATCTGGTTTAAACTGGTTCAATCCGGTTTTGTCCGGTTGAAACTGGTTTAACCGGTTCAATCCGGTTTTATCCGGTTCGAACCGGTTCTATCCAGCTTAAACCTGTTTTAACCGGTTCAATCCGGTTTTATCCGGTTTTAACCGGTTCTATCCGGTTCTATCCGGTTTAAACCGGTTTAAACCGGTTCAATCCGGTTCTATCCGGTTTAAACCGGTTTAAACCGGTTCTATCCGGTTTAAACTCGTTCAATCCGGTTTAAACTGGTTTAAACTGGTTCTGTCCCGTTCTATCCAGTTTAAACCGGTTCAAACCTATTCAATCCATTTTTATCCGGTTTAAACCTCTTCTATCCGGTTCTATCCAGTTTAAACTGGTTCAATCCGGTTCTATCCAGTTAAAACCGGTTCAATCCGGTTCTATCCGGTTTAAACCGGTTTAAACCGGTTCAATCCGGTTCTATCCGGTTTAAACCGGTTTAAACCGGTTCTGTCAGGTTTAAACCGGTTCAATCCGGTTCTATCCGGTTTAAACTGGTTTAAACTGGTTCTATCCCATTCTATCCGGTTAAAACCGGTTTAAACCGATTCAATCCGTTTTTATCCGGTTCAAACCGGTTCTATCCGGTTCTATCCAGTTTAAACCGGTTTACACTGGTTCAATCCGGTTTTATCCGGTTTAAACCGGTTCAATTTGGTTTTATCCGGTTTAAACTGGTTTAAAAGGGTTCAATCCAGTTTCATCCGGTTTATACCGGTACAATCTGGTTTCATCCGGTTTAAACCGGTTTAAACTGGTTCAATCCGGTTTTATCTGGTTTAAACTGGTTCAATCCGGTTTTATCCAGTTGAAACTGGTTTAACCGGTTCAATCCGGTTTTATCCAGTTGGAACCGGTTCTATCCGGTTCTATCCAGCTTAAACCGGTTTTAACCGGTTCAATCCGGTTAAAACCAGTTCTATCCGGTTCTATCCGGTTTAAACTGGTTTAAACCGGTTCAATCCTGTTCTATCCAGTTCAATCCAGTTTAAACCGGTTCAATCCGGTTCTATCCGGTTTAAACCGGTTCAATCCGTTTCTATCCGTTTTAAACCGGTTCAATCCGGTTCTATCCGGTTTAAACCGGTTCAATCCGGTTCTATCCGGTTTAAACCGGTTCAATCCTGTTCTATCCGGTTTAAACCGGTTCAATCCGTTTCTATCCGGTTTAAACTGGTTTAAACCAGTTCTATCCGGATCTCTCCAGTTTAAACAGGTTTAAACCGATTCAATCCGTTTTTATCCGGTTTAAACCAGTTCTATCTGGTTCTATCCGGTTTAAACCGGTTCAATCCTGTTCTATCCGGTTTAAACCGGTTCAATCCGTTTCTATCCGGTTTAAACTGGGTTAAACTGGTTCTATCCGGTTTAAACAGGTTTGAACCGATTCAATCCGTTTTCATCCAGTTTAAACTGGTTCAATCCGGTTCTATCCGGTTTAAACCGGTTCAATCCGGTTCTATCCGGTTTAAACCGGTTCTATCCGGTTGTATCCGGTTTAAACCGGTTTAAACCGGTTCAAACCGGTTCTATCCCGTTTAAACCAGTTTAAACCAGTTCAATCCGTTTCTATCCGGTTTAAACCGGTTCAATCCGGTTCTATCCGGTTTAAACCGGTTTAAACAGGTTCAATACGTTGTTATCTGGTTTAACCCGGTTTAAACCGGTTCAATCCGGTTCAATCCAGTTTCATCCGGTTTATACCGGTACAATCTGGTTTCATCCGGTTTAAACCGGTTTAAACTGGTTCAATCCGGTTTTATCTGGTTTAAACTGGTTCAATCCGGTTTTATCCAGTTGAAACTGGTTTAACCGGTTCAATCCGGTTTTATCCAGTTGGAACCGGTTCTATCCGGTTCTATCCAGCTTAAACCGGTTTTAACCGGTTCAATCCGGTTAAAACCAGTTCTATCCGGTTCTATCCGGTTTAAACTGGTTTAAACCGGTTCAATCCTGTTCTATCCGGTTCAATCCAGTTTAAACCGGTTCAATCCGGTTCTATCCGGTTTAAACCGGTTCAATCCGTTTCTATCCGGTTTAAACCGGTTCAATCCGGTTCTATCCGGTTTAAACCGGTTCAATCCGGTTCTATCCGGTTTAAACTGGTTTAAACCAGTTCTATCCGGATCTCTCCAGTTTAAACAGGTTTAAACCGATTCAATCCGTTTTTATCCGGTTTAAACCAGTTCTATCTGGTTCTATCCGGTTTAAACCGGTTCAATCCTGTTCTATCCAGTTTAAACCGGTTCAATCCGTTTCTATCCGGTTTAAACTGGGTTAAACTGGTTCTATCCGGTTTAAACAGGTTTGAACCGATTCAATCCGTTTTCATCCAGTTTAAACTGGTTCAATCCGGTTCTATCCGGTTTAAACCGGTTCAATCCGGTTCTATCCGGTTTAAACCAGTTTAAACCGGTTCAATCCGTTTCTATCCGGTTTAAACCGGTTCAATCCGGTTCTATCCGGTTTAACCCGGTTCAATCCGGTTCAATCCGGGTCTATCCAGTATAAACCGGTTCTATCAGGTTCTATCCGGTTTAAACCGGTTTAAACCGGTTCTATCCGGTTCTATCCAGTTTAAACCTGTTTAATCCGGTTCAATCCGGTTTGATCCGGTTTAAACCGGTTTAAACGGTTCAATCCGGCTTTATCCGGTTTAAACCGGTTCTATCTGGTTTAAACCGGTTTAAACCGGTTCAATCCGGTTTTCTCCAGTTTAAACCGGTTCAATCCGATTTTATCCGGTTAAAACCGGTTTAAACCGGTTCAATCCGGTTTTATCCGGTTTAAACCAGTTCTATCCGGTTCTATCCAGTTTAAACCTGTTTAAACCGGTTCAATCCGGTTTTATCCAGTTTAAACCAGTTCAATCCGGTTCTATCTGGTTTAAACCGGTTTAAAGCGGTTCAATCCGGTTCTATCCGGTTTAAACCGGTTCAATCCGGTTCTGTCCGGTTTAAACCGGTTAAACCCGGTTCAATCCGGTTCTATCCGGTTTAAACCGGTTTAAACCGGTTCAAACCGGTTCTATCTGTTTCAAACCGGTTCACTCCGGTTCTATCCGGTTTAAACTGGTTTAAACCGGTTGAATCTGGTTCTATCCGGTTGTATCCGGTTTAAACCGGTTCAATCCGGTTCTATCCGGTTTAAAACGGTTTAAACCTGTTCTATCCGGTATAAACCGGTTCAATCCGGTTCTATCCGGTTGAAACTGGTTTAAACCGGTTCAATCGGTTTTATCCGGTTTAAACTGGTTCAATCCGGTTTTATCCGGTTGAAACCGGTTTAACCGGTTCAATCCGGTTTTATCCGGTTTAAACTGGTTCAATCCGGCTCAATCCGGTTTTATCCGGTTTAAACCGGTTCAATCCGTATCTATCCGGTTTAAACCGGTTCAATCGGTTTTATCCGGTTTAAACCAGTTCTATCCGGTTCTATCCAGTTTAAACCTGTTTAAACCGGTTCAATCCGGTTTTATCCAGTTTAAACCAGTTCAATCCGGTTCTATCTGGTTTAAACCGGTTTAAAGCGGTTCAATCCGGTTCTATCCGGTTTAAACCGGTTCAATCCGGTTCTGTCCGGTTTAAACCGGTTAAACCCGGTTCAATCCGGTTCTATCCGGTTTAAACCGGTTTAAACCGGTTCAAACCGGTTCTATCTGGTTCAAACCGGTTCACTCCGGTTCTATCCGGTTTAAACTGGTTTAAACCGGTTCAATCTGGTTCTATCCGGTTCTATCCGGTTTAAACCGGTTCAATCCGGTTCTATCCGGTTTAAAACGGTTTAAACCTGTTCTATCCGGTTTAAACCAGTTCAATCCGGTTCTATCCGGTTGAAACTGGTTTAAACCAGTTCAATCGGTTTTATCCGGTTTAAACTGGTTCAATCCGGTTTTATCCGGTTGAAACCGGTTTAACCGGTTCAATCTGGTTTTATCCGGTTTAAACTGGTTCAATCCGGCTCAATCCGGTTTTATCTGGTTTAAACCGGTTCACTCCGGTTTTATCCGGTTTAAACTGGTTTAAAACGGTTCAATCCGGTACTGTCCGGTTGTATCCGGTTTAAACCGGTTCAATCCGGTTTTATCCGGTTTCAACCGGTTTAAACCTGTTCTATCCGGGTTAACCGGTTCAAACTGGTTTTATCCGGTTTAAACTGGTTCAATCCGGTTCAATCCGGTTTTATCCGGTTGAAACCGGTTCAATCCGGTTCTATCCGTTTTAAACCGGTTTAAACCGGTTCAATCCTGTTCCATCCGGTTTAAACCGGTTTAAACCGGTTCAATCCGGTTCTATCCGGTTTAAACCGGTACAATCCGGTTCTATCCGGTTTAAACCGGTTTAAACCGGTTCAATCCGTTTCTATCCAGTTTAAATCGGTTCAATCCGGATCTATCCGATATAAACTGGTTTAAACCGGTTCAATCCGGTTCTATCCGGTTCTATTCGGTGTAAACCGGTTCAATCCGGTTCTCTCCGGTTTAAACCGGTTTAAACCGGTTCAATCTGGTTCTATCTGGTTTAAACCGGTTCTATCCGGTTCTATCCGGTTTAAACAGGTTTGAACCGATTCAATCCGTTTTCATCCAGTTTAAACTGGTTCAATCCGGTTCTATCCGGTTTAAACCGGTTCAATCCGGTTCTATCCGGTTTAAACCGGTTCTATCCGGTTGTATCCGGTTTAAACCGGTTTAAACCGGTTCAATCCGGTTCTATCCGGTTTAAACCAGTTTAAACCGGTTCAAGCCGTTTCTATCCGGTTTAAACCGGTTCAATCCGGTTCTATCCGGTTTAAACCGGTTTAAACAGGTTCAATACGTTGTTATCTGGTTTAACCCGGTTTAAACCGGTTCAATCCGGTTCTATCCGGTTTAAACCGGTTCAATCCGGTTCTATCCGGTTTAAACTGGTTTAAAACGGTTCAATCCGGTACTGTCCGGTTGTATCCGGTTTAAACCGGTTCAATCCGGTTTTATCCGGTTTCAACCGGTTTAAACCTGTTCTATCCGGGTTAACCGGTTCAATCCGGTTTTATCCGGTTGAAACCGGTTCAATCCGGTTCTATCCGTTTTAAACCGGTTTAAACCGGTTCAATCCGGATCTATCCAGTTTAAACTGGTTCTATCCGGTTCTATCCGGTTTAAGCCGGTTTAAACCGGTTCTATCCGGTTCTATCCGGTATAAACCGGTTCAGTCCGGTTTTATCCGGTTTAAACCGGTTCAATTTGGTTTTATCCGGTTTAAACCAGTTTAAACCGGTTCAATCCGGTTTTATCCGGTTTAAACCAGTTCTGTCCGGTTCTATCTGATTTAAACCTGTTTAATCCGGTTCAATACGGTTTTGTCCGGTTGAAACCGGATCAATCCAGTTGTATCCGATTTAAACCGGTTTAAACCGGTTCAATCCTGTTCTATCCGGTTTAAACCGGTTCAAACCGGTTCTATCTGGTTTCATCTGCTTTAAACCAGTTTAAACCGGTTCAATCCGGTTTTATCTGGTTTAAACAGGTTCAATCCGGTTTTGTCCAGTTGAAACTGGTTTAACCGGTTCAATCCGGTTTTATCCGGTACTAACCAGTTCTATCCAGCTTAAACCTGTTTTAACCAGTTCAATCCAGGTTTATCCGGTTTAAACCAGTTCTATCCGGTTCTATCCGGTTTAAACTGGTTTAAACCAGTTCAATCCTGTTCTATCCGGTTTAAACCGGTTTAAACCGGTTGAATCCGGTTCTATCCAGTTTAAACTGGTTCAATCCGTATCTATACGATTTAAACCGGTTTAAACCGCTTCAATCCGGTTCTATCCGGTTTAAACGCATTCAATCCGGTTCTATCCGGTTTAAACTGGTTTAAACTGGTTCTATCCCGTTCTATCCAGTTTAAACCGGTTAAAACCGATTCAATCCATTTTTATCCGGTTTAAACCGCTTCTATCCGGTTCTATCCAGTTTAAACCGGTTTAAACTGGTTCAATCCGGTTTTATCCGGTTTAAACCGGTTCAATTCGGTTTTATCCGGATTAAACTGGGTTAAACGGGTTCAATCCAGTTTCTTCCGGTTTAAACCGGTTCAATCTGGTTTCATCCGGTTTAAACCAGTTTAAACCAGTTCAATCCGGTTTTATCTGGTTTAAACTGGTTCAATCCGGTTTTATCTGGTTTAAACTGGTTCAATCCGGTTTTATCCGGTTGAAACTGGTTTAACCGGTTCAATCCGGTTTTATCCAGTTTGAACCGGTTCTATCCGGTTCTATCCATCTTAAACCGGTTTTAACCGGATCAATCCTGTTTTATCCGGTTTAAACCGGTTCTATCCGGTGCTATCCGGTTTAAACTGGTTTAAACCGGTTCAATCCTGTTCTATCCGGTTCAATCCAGTTTAAACCGGTTCAATCCGGTTCTATCCGGTTTAAACCGGTTCAATCCGTTTCTATCCGGTTTAAACCGGTTCAATCCGGTTCTATCCGGTTTAAACCGGTTCAATCCGGTTCTATCCGGTTTAAACCGGTTCAATCCTGTTCTATCCGGTTTAAACCGGTTCAATCCGTTTCTATCCGGTTTAAACTGGTTTAAACCAGTTCTATCCGGATCTCTCCAGTTTAAACAGGTTTAAACCGATTCAATCCGTTTTTATCCGGTTTAAACCAGTTCTATCTGGTTCTATCCGGTTTAAACCGGTTCAATCCTGTTCTATCCAGTTTAAACCGGTTCAATCCGTTTCTATCCGGTTTAAACTGGGTTAAACTGGTTCTATCCGGTTTAAACAGGTTTGAACCGATTCAATCCGTTTTCATCCAGTTTAAACTGGTTCAATCCGGTTCTATCCGGTTTAAACCGGTTCAAACCGGTTCTATCCGGTTTAAACCAGTTTAAACCGGTTCAATCCGTTTCTATCCGGTTTAAACCGGTTCAATCCGGTTCTATCCGGTTTAACCCGGTTCAATCCGGTTCAATCCGGGTCTATCCAGTATAAACCGGTTCTATCTGGTTCTATCCGGTTTAAACCGGTTTAAACCGGTTCTATCCAGTTTAAACCTGTTTAATCCGGTTCAATCCGGTTTGATCCGGTTTAAACCGGTTTAAACGGTTCAATCCGGTTTTATCCGGTTTAAACCGGTTCTATCTGGTTTAAACCGGTTTAAACCGGTTCAATCCGGTTTTCTCCAGTTTAAACCGGTTCAATCCGATTTTATCCGGTTAAAACCGGTTTAAACCGGTTCAATCCGGTTTTATCCAGTTTAAACCAGTTCAATCCGGTTCTATCTGGTTTAAACCGGTTTAAAGCGGTTCAATCCGGTTCTATCCGGTTTAAACCGGTTCAATCCGGTTCTGTCCGGTTTAAACCGGTTAAACCCGGTTCAATCCGGTTCTATCCGGTTTAAACCGGTTTAAACCGGTTCAAACCGGTTCTATCTGGTTCAAACCGGTTCACTCCGGTTCTATCCGGTTTAAACTGGTTTAAACCGGTTGAATCTGGTTCTATCCGGTTGTATCCGGTTTAAACCGGTTCAATCCGGTTCTATCCGGTTTAAAACGGTTTAAACCTGTTCTATCCGGTATAAACCGGTTCAATCCGTTTCTATCCGGTTGAAACTGGTTTAAACCGGTTCAATCGGTTTTATCCGGTTTAAACTGGTTCAATCCGGTTTTATCCGGTTGAAACCGGTTTAACCGGTTCAATCCGGTTTTATCCGGTTTAAACTGGTTCAATCCGGCTCAATCCGGTTTTATCCGGTTTAAACCGGTTCAATCCGTATCTATCCGGTTTAAACCGGTTCAATCGGTTTTATCCGGTTTAAACCAGTTCTATCCGGTTCTATCCAGTTTAAACCTGTTTAAACCGGTTCAATCCGGTTTTATCCAGTTGAAACTGGTTTAAACCAGTTCAATCGGTTTTATCCAGTTTAAACTGGTTCAATCCGGTTTTATCCGGTTGAAACCGGTTTAACCGGTTCAATCTGGTTTTATCCGGTTTAAACTGGTTCAATCGGTTCAATCCGGTTAAAACCAGTTCTATCCGGTTCTATCCGGTTTAAACTGGTTTAAACCGGTTCAATCCTGTTCTATCCGGTTCAATCCAGTTTAAACCGGTTCAATCCGGTTCTATCCGGTTTAAACCGGTTCAATCCGGTTCTATCCGGTTGAAACTGGTTTAAACCAGTTCAATCGGTTTTATCCAGTTTAAACTGGTTCAATCCGGTTTTATCCGGTTGAAACCGGTTTAACCGGTTCAATCTGGTTTTATCCGGTTTAAACTGGTTCAATCCGGCTCAATCCGGTTTTATCTGGTTTAAACCGGTTCACTCCGGTTTTATCCGGTTTAAACTGGTTTAAAACGGTTCAATCCGGTACTGTCCGGTTGTATCCGGTTTAAACCGGTTCAATCCGGTTTTATCCGGTTTCAACCGGTTTAAACCTGTTCTATCCGGGTTAACCGGTTCAAACTGGTTTTATCCGGTTTAAACTGGTTCAATCCGGTTCAATCCGGTTTTATCCGGTTGAAACCGGTTCAATCCGGTTCTATTCGTTTTTAACCGGTTTAAACCGGTTCAATCCTGTTCCATCCGGTTTAAACCGGTTTAAACCGGTTCAATCCGGTTCTATCCAGTTTAAACCGGTACAATCCGGTTCTATCCGGTTTAAACCGGTTTAAACCGGTTCAATCCGGTTCTATCCAGTTTAAACCGGTTCAATCCTGTTCCATCCGGTTTAAACCGGTTTAAACCGGTTCAATCCGGTTCTATCCAGTTTAAACCGGTACAATCCGGTTCTATCCGGTTTAAACAGGTTTGAACCGATTCAATCCGTTTTCATCCAGTTTAAACTGGTTCAATCCGGTTCTATCCGGTTTAAACCGGTTCAATCCGGTTCTATCCGGTTTAAACCGGTTCTATCCGGTTGTATCCGGTTTAAACCGGTTTAAACCGGTTCAATCCGGTTCTATCCGGTTTAAACCAGTTTAAACCGGTTCAAGCCGTTTCTATCCGGTGTAAACCGGTTCAATCCGGTTCTATCCGGTTTAAACCGGTTTAAACAGGTTCAATACGTTGTTATCTGGTTTAACCCGGTTTAAACCGGTTCAATCCGGTTCTATCCGGTTTAAACCGGTTCAATCCGGTTCTATCCGGTTTAAACTGGTTTAAAACTGTTCAATCCGGTACTGTCCGGTTGTATCCGGTTTAAACCGGTTCAATCCGGTTTTATCCGGTTTCAACCGGTTTAAACCTGTTCTATCCGGGTTAACCGGTTCAATCCGGTTTTATCCAGTTGAAACCGGTTCAATCCGGTTCTATCCGTTTTAAACCGGTTTAAACCGGTTCAATCCGGATCTATCCAGTTTAAACTGGTTCTATCCGGTTCTATCCGGTTTAAGCCGGTTTAAACCGGTTCTATCCGGTTCTATCCGGTATAAACCGGTTCAGTCCGGTTTTATCCGGTTTAAACCGGTTCAATTTGGTTTTATCCGGTTTAAACCAGTTTAAACCGGTTCAATCCGGTTTTATCCGGTTTAAACCAGTTCTGTCCGGTTCTATCTGATTTAAACCTGTTTAATCCGGTTCAATACGGTTTTGTCCGGTTGAAACCGGATCAATCCAGTTGTATCCGATTTAAACCGGTTTAAACCGGTTCAATCCTGTTCTATCCGGTTTAAACCGGTTCAAACCGGTTCTATCTGGTTTCATCTGCTTTAAACCAGTTTAAACCGGTTCAATCCGGTTTTATCTGGTTTAAACAGGTTCAATCCGGTTTTGTCCAGTTGAAACTGGTTTAACCGGTTCAATCCGGTTTTATCCGGTACTAACCAGTTCTATCCAGCTTAAACCTGTTTTAACCAGTTCAATCCAGGTTTATCCGGTTTAAACCAGTTCTATCCGGTTCTATCCGGTTTAAACTGGTTTAAACCCGTTCAATCCTGTTCTATCCGGTTTAAACCGGTTTAAACCGGTTGAATCCGGTTCTATCCAGTTTAAACCGGTTCAATCCGTATCTATACGATTTAAACCGGTTTAAACCGCTTCAATCCGGTTCTATCCGGTTTAAACGCATTCAATCCGGTTCTATCCGGTTTAAACTGGTTTAAACTGGTTCTATCCCGTTCTATCCAGTTTAAACCGGTTAAAACCGATTCAATCCATTTTTATCCGGTTTAAACCGCTTCTATCCGGTTCTATCCAGTTTAAACCGGTTTAAACTGGTTCAATCCGGTTTTATCCGGTTTAAACCGGTTCAATTCGGTTTTATCCGGATTAAACTGGGTTAAACGGGTTCAATCCAGTTTCTTCCGGTTTAAACCGGTTCAATCTGGTTTCATCCGGTTTAAACCAGTTTAAACCAGTTCAATCCAGTTTTATCTGGTTTAAACTGGTTCAATCCGGTTTTATCTGGTTTAAACTGGTTCAATCCGGTTTTATCCGGTTGAAACTGGTTTAACCGGTTCAATCCGGTTTTATCCAGTTTGAACCGGTTCTATCCGGTTCTATCCATCTTAAACCGGTTTTAACCGGATCAATCCTGTTTTATCCGGTTTAAACCGGTTCTATCCGGTGCTATCCGGTTTAAACTGGTTTAAACCGGTTCAATCCTGTTGTATCCGGTTTAAACCGGTTTAAACCGGTTCAATCCTGTTCTATCCGGTTTAAACCGGTTCAAACCGGTTCTATCCAGTTTAAACCGGTTCAATCCGGTTCTATCCAGTTTAAATCGGTTCAATCCGGATCTATCCGATATAATCCGGTTTAAACCGGTTCAATCCGGTTCTATCCGGTTCTATCCGGTGTAAACCGGTTCAGTCCGGTTCTATCCGGTTTAAACCTGTTCAATCTGGCTCTATCCGGTTCTATCCGTTTAAACCGGTTTAAACTGGTTCAATCCGGTTCTATACGGTTTAAACTGGTTCAATCCGGTTCTATCCGGTGTAAACCGGTTCAATCCGGTTCTATCCGGTTTAAACCGGTTCAATCCGTTTCTATCCGGTTCAAACAGGTTTAAACCGGTTCTATCCGGTTCTATCCGGTTTAAACAGGTTTGAACCGATTCAATCCGTTTTCATCCAGTTTAAACTGGTTCTATCTGGTTCTACCCGGTTTAAACCGGTTTAAACCAGTTCAATCCGGTTTTATCTGGTTTAAACTGGTTCAATCCGGTTTTATCCGGTTGAAACTGGTTTAACCGGTTCAATCCAGTTTTATCCAGTTTGAACCAGTTCTATCTGGTTCTATCCAGTTTAAACCGGTTTAAACGGGTTCTATCTGGTTTTCTCCGGTTTAAACTGGTTTAAACCTCTATCCGGTTCAAACAGGTTTAAACCGGTTCTATCCGGTTCTATCCGGTTTAAACAGGTTTGAACCGATTCAATCCGTTTTCATCCAGTTTAAACTGGTTCTATCTGGTTCTACCCGGTTTAAACCGGTTTAAACCAGTTCAATCCGGTTTTATCTGGTTTAAACTGGTTCAATCCGGTTTTATCCGGTTGAAACTGGTTTAACCGGTTCAATCCAGTTTTATCCGGTTTGAACCAGTTCTATCTGGTTCTATCCAGTTTAAACCGGTTTAAACGGGTTCAATCTGGTTTTCTCCGTTTTAAACTGGTTTAAACCGGTTCAATCCGGTTTTATCCGGTTAAAACCTGTTTAATCCGGTTCAATCCGGTTGTATCCGGTTTAAACCCGTTTAAACCGGTGCAATCCGGTTTTATCAGGTTTAAACCAGTTCTATACGGTTCTATCCGGTTTAAACCTGTTTAATCCGGTTCAATCCGGTTTTATCCTGTATAAACCGGTTCAATCCGGTTCTATCCGGTTAAAACCGGTTTAAACCGGTTCAATCCGCTTCTATCCGATTTAACCCGGTTTAAACCGGTTCAATCCGGTTCTATCCGATTCTATCCGGTTTAAACCGGTTCAATCCGGTTCTATCCAGTTTAAACCGGTTTAAAGGGATTCAATCCGTTTTTATCCGGTTTAAACCGGTTCTATCTGGATTCATCTGGCTTAAACCAGTTTAAACCGGTTCAATCCGGTTTTATCTGGTTTAAACTGGTTCAATCCGGTTTTGTCCGGTTGAAACTGGTTTAACCGGTTCAATCCGGTTTTATCCGGTTCGAACCGGTTCTATCCAGCTTAAACCTGTTTTAACCGGTTCAATCCGGTTTTATCCGGTTTTAACCGGTTCTATCCGGTTCTATCCGGTTTAAACCGGTTTAAACCGGTTCAATCCGGTTCTATCCGGTTTAAACCGGTTTAAACCGGTTCTATCCGGTTTAAACTCGTTCAATCCGGTTTAAACTGGTTTAAACTGGTTCTGTCCCGTTCTATCCAGTTTAAACCGGTTCAAACCTATTCAATCCATTTTTATCCGGTTTAAACCTCTTCTATCCGGTTCTATCCAGTTTAAACTGGTTCAATCCGGTTCTATCCAGTTAAAACCGGTTCAATCCGGTTCTATCCGGTTTAAACCGGTTTAAACCGGTTCAATCCGGTTCTATCCGGTTTAAACCGGTTTAAACCGGTTCTGTCAGGTTTAAACCGGTTCAATCCGGTTCTATCCGGTTTAAACTGGTTTAAACTGGTTCTATCCCATTCTATCCGGTTAAAACCGGTTTAAACCGATTCAATCCGTTTTTATCCGGTTCAAACCGGTTCTATCCGGTTCTATCCAGTTTAAACCGGTTTACACTGGTTCAATCCGGTTTTATCCGGTTTAAACCGGTTCAATTTGGTTTTATCCGGATTAAACTGGTTTAAACGGGTTCAATCCAGTTTCATCCGGTTTATACCGGTACAATCTGGTTTCATCCGGTTTAAACCGGTTTAAACTGGTTCAATCCGGTTTTATCTGGTTTAAACTGGTTCAATCCGGTTTTATCCAGTTGAAACTGGTTTAACCGGTTCAATCCGGTTTTATCCAGTTGGAACCGGTTCTATCCGGTTCTATCCAGCTTAAACCGGTTTTAACCGGTTCAATCCGGTTAAAACCAGTTCTATCCGGTTCTATCCGGTTTAAACTGGTTTAAACCGGTTCAATCCTGTTCTATCCGGTTCAATCCAGTTTAAACCGGTTCAATCCGGTTCTATCCGGTTTAAACCGGTTCAATCCGTTTCTATCCGGTTTAAACCGGTTCAATCCGGTTCTATCCGGTTTAAACCGGTTCAATCCGGTTCTATCCGGTTTAAACCAGTTCAATCCTGTTCTATCCGGTTTAAACCGGTTCAATCCGTTTCTATCCGGTTTAAACTGGTTTAAACCAGTTCTATCCGGATCTCTCCAGTTTAAACAGGTTTAAACCGATTCAATCCGTTTTTATCCGGTTTAAACCAGTTCTATCTGGTTCTATCCGGTTTAAACCGGTTCAATCCTGTTCTATCCAGTTTAAACCGGTTCAATCCGTTTCTATCCGGTTTAAACTGGGTTAAACTGGTTCTATCCGGTTTAAACAGGTTTGAACCGATTCAATCCGTTTTCATCCAGTTTAAACTGGTTCAATCCGGTTCTATCCGGTTTAAACCGGTTCAAACCGGTTCTATCCGGTTTAAACCAGTTTAAACCGGTTCAATCCGTTTCTATCCGGTTTAAACCGGTTCAATCCGGTTCTATCCGGTTTAACCCGGTTCAATCCGGTTCAATCCGGGTCTATCCAGTATAAACCGGTTCTATCAGGTTCTATCCGGTTTAAACCGGTTTAAACCGGTTCTATCCGGTTCTATCCAGTTTAAACCTGTTTAATCCGGTTCAATCCGGTTTGATCCGGTTTAAACCGGTTTAAACGGTTCAATCCGGTTTTATCCGGTTTAAACCGGTTCTATCTGGTTTAAACCGGTTTAAACCGGTTCAATCCGGTTTTCTCCAGTTTAAACCGGTTCAATCCGATTTTATCCGGTTAAAACCGGTTTAAACCGGTTCAATCCGGTTTTATCCGGTTTAAACCAGTTCTATCCGGTTCTATCCAGTTTAAACCTGTTTAAACCGGTTCAATCCGGTTTTATCCAGTTTAAACCAGTTCAATCCGGTTCTATCTGGTTTAAACCGGTTTAAAGCGGTTCAATCCGGTTCTATCCGGTTTAAACCGGTTCAATCCGGTTCTGTCCGGTTTAAACCGGTTAAACCCGGTTCAATCCGGTTCTATCCGGTTTAAACCGGTTTAAACCGGTTCAAACCGGTTCTATCTGTTTCAAACCGGTTCACTCCGGTTCTATCCGGTTTAAACTGGTTTAAACCGGTTGAATCTGGTTCTATCCGGTTGTATCCGGTTTAAACCGGTTCAATCCGGTTCTATCCGGTTTAAAACGGTTTAAACCTGTTCTATCCGGTATAAACCGGTTCAATCCGGTTCTATCCGGTTGAAACTGGTTTAAACCGGTTCAATCGGTTTTATCCGGTTTAAACTGGTTCAATTCGGTTTTATCCGGTTGAAACCGGTTTAACCGGTTCAATCCGGTTTTATCCGGTTTAAACTGGTTCAATCCGGCTCAATCCGGTTTTATCCGGTTTAAACCGGTTCAATCCGTATCTATCCGGTTTAAACCGGTTCAATCGGTTTTATCCGGTTTAAACCAGTTCTATCCGGTTCTATCCAGTTTAAACCTGTTTAAACCGGTTCAATCCGGTTTTATCCAGTTTAAACCAGTTCAATCCGGTTCTATCTGGTTTAAACCGGTTTAAAGCGGTTCAATCCGGTTCTATCCGGTTTAAACCGGTTCAATCCGGTTCTGTCCGGTTTAAACCGGTTAAACCCGGTTCAATCCGGTTCTATCCGGTTTAAACCGGTTTAAACCGGTTCAAACCGGTTCTATCTGGTTCAAACCGGTTCACTCCGGTTCTATCCGGTTTAAACTGGTTTAAACCGGTTCAATCTGGTTCTATCCGGTTCTATCCGGTTTAAACCGGTTCAATCCGGTTCTATCCGGTTTAAAACGGTTTAAACCTGTTCTATCCGGTTTAAACCAGTTCAATCCGGTTCTATCCGGTTGAAACTGGTTTAAACCAGTTCAATCGGTTTTATCCGGTTTAAACTGGTTCAATCCGGTTTTATCCGGTTGAAACCGGTTTAACCGGTTCAATCTGGTTTTATCCGGTTTAAACTGGTTCAATCCGGCTCAATCCGGTTTTATCTGGTTTAAACCGGTTCACTCCGGTTTTATCCGGTTTAAACTGGTTTAAAACGGTTCAATCCGGTACTGTCCGGTTGTATCCGGTTTAAACCGGTTCAATCCGGTTTTATCCGGTTTCAACCGGTTTAAACCTGTTCTATCCGGGTTAACCGGTTCAATCCGGTTTTATCCGGTTGAAACCGGTTCAATCCGGTTCAATCCGGTTTTATCCGGTTGAAACCGGTTCAATCCGGTTCTATCCGTTTTAAACCGGTTTAAACCGGTTCAATCCGGTTCCATCCGGTTTAAACCGGTTTAAACCGGTTCAATCCGGTTCTATCCGGTTTAAACCGGTACAATCCGGTTCTATCCGGTTTAAACCGGTTTAAACCGGTTCAATCCGTTTCTATCCAGTTTAAATCGGTTCAATCCGGATCTATCCGATATAAACTGGTTTAAACCGGTTCAATCCGGTTCTATCCGGTTCTATTCGGTGTAAACCGGTTCAATCCGGTTCTCTCCGGTTTAAACCGGTTTAAACCGGTTCAATCTGGTTCTATCTGGTTTAAACCGGTTCTATCCGGTTCTATCCGGTTTAAACAGGTTTGAACCGATTCAATCCGTTTTCATCCAGTTTAAACTGGTTCAATCCGGTTCTATCCGGTTTAAACCGGTTCAATCCGGTTCTATCCGGTTTAAACCGGTTCTATCCGGTTGTATCCGGTTTAAACCGGTTTAAACCGGTTCAATCCGGTTCTATCCGGTTTAAACCAGTTTAAACCGGTTCAAGCCGTTTCTATCCGGTTTAAACCGGTTCAATCCGGTTCTATCCGGTTTAAACCGGTTTAAACAGGTTCAATACGTTGTTATCTGGTTTAACCCGGTTTAAACCGGTTCAATCCGGTTCTATCCGGTTTAAACCGGTTCAATCCGGTTCTATCCGGTTTAAACTGGTTTAAAACGGTTCAATCCGGTACTGTCCGGTTGTATCCGGTTTAAACCGGTTCAATCCGGTTCTATCCGTTTTAAACCGGTTTAAACCGGTTCAATCCGGATCTATCCAGTTTAAACTGGTTCTATCCGGTTCTATCCGGTTTAAGCCGGTTTAAACCGGTTCTATCCGGTTCTATCCGGTATAAACCGGTTCAGTCCGGTTTTATCCGGTTTAAACCGGTTCAATTTGGTTTTATCCGGTTTAAACCAGTTTAAACCGGTTCAATCCGGTTTTATCCGGTTTAAACCAGTTCTGTCCGGTTCTATCTGATTTAAACCTGTTTAATCCGGTTCAATACGGTTTTGTCCGGTTGAAACCGGATCAATCCAGTTGTATCCGATTTAAACCGGTTTAAACCGGTTCAATCCTGTTCTATCCGGTTTAAACCGGTTCAAACCGGTTCTATCTGGTTTCATCTGCTTTAAACCAGTTTAAACCGGTTCAATCCGGTTTTATCTGGTTTAAACAGGTTCAATCCGGTTTTGTCCAGTTGAAACTGGTTTAACCGGTTCAATCCGGTTTTATCCGGTACTAACCAGTTCTATCCAGCTTAAACCTGTTTTAACCAGTTCAATCCAGGTTTATCCGGTTTAAACCAGTTCTATCCGGTTCTATCCGGTTTAAACTGGTTTAAACCAGTTCAATCCTGTTCTATCCGGTTTAAACCGGTTTAAACCGGTTGAATCCGGTTCTATCCAGTTTAAACTGGTTCAATCCGTATCTATACGATTTAAACCGGTTTAAACCGCTTCAATCCGGTTCTATCCGGTTTAAACGCATTCAATCCGGTTCTATCCGGTTTAAACTGGTTTAAACTGGTTCTATCCCGTTCTATCCAGTTTAAACCGGTTAAAACCGATTCAATCCATTTTTATCCGGTTTAAACCGCTTCTATCCGGTTCTATCCAGTTTAAACCGGTTTAAACTGGTTCAATCCGGTTTTATCCGGTTTAAACCGGTTCAATTCGGTTTTATCCGGATTAAACTGGGTTAAACGGGTTCAATCCAGTTTCTTCCGGTTTAAACCGGTTCAATCTGGTTTCATCCGGTTTAAACCAGTTTAAACCAGTTCAATCCGGTTTTATCTGGTTTAAACTGGTTCAATCCGGTTTTATCTGGTTTAAACTGGTTCAATCCGGTTTTATCCGGTTGAAACTGGTTTAACCGGTTCAATCCGGTTTTATCCAGTTTGAACCGGTTCTATCCGGTTCTATCCATCTTAAACCGGTTTTAACCGGATCAATCCTGTTTTATCCGGTTTAAACCGGTTCTATCCGGTGCTATCCGGTTTAAACCGGTTTAAACCGGTTCAATCCTGTTGTATCCGGTTTAAACCGGTTTAAACCGGTTCAATCCTGTTCTATCCGGTTTAAACCGGTTCAAACCGGTTCTATCCAGTTTAAACCGGTTCAATCCGGTTCTATCCAGTTTAAATCGGTTCAATCCGGATCTATCCGATATAATCCGGTTTAAACCGGTTCAATCCGGTTCTATCCGGTTCTATCCGGTGTAAACCGGTTCAGTCCGGTTCTATCCGGTTTAAACCTGTTCAATCTGGTTCTATCCGGTTCTATCCGTTTAAACCGGTTTAAACTGGTTCAATCCGGTTCTATACGGTTTAAACTGGTTCAATCCGGTTCTATCCGGTGTAAACCGGTTCAATCCGGTTCTATCCGGTTTAAACCGGTTCAATCCGTTTCTATCCGGTTCAAACAGGTTTAAACCGGTTCTATCTGGTTCTATCAAGTTTAAACAGGTTTGAACCGATTCAATCCGTTTTCATCCAGTTTAAACTGGTTCTATCTGGTTCTACCCGGTTTAAACCGGTTTAAACCAGTTCAATCCGGTTTTATCTGGTTTAAACTGGTTCAATCCGGTTTTATCCTGTTGAAACTGGTTTAACCGGTTCAATCCAGTTTTATCCGGTTTGAACCAGTTCTATCTGGTTCTATCCAGTTTAAACCGGTTTAAACGGGTTCAATCTGGTTTTCTCCGTTTTAAACTGGTTTAAACTGGTTCAATCCGGTTTTATCCGGTTAAAACCTGTTTAATCCGGTTCAATCCGGTTGTATCCGGTTTAAACCCGTTTAAACCGGTGCAATCCGGTTTTATCAGGTTTAAACCAGTTCTATACGGTTCTATCCGGTTTAAACCGGTTTAAAGCGATTCAATCCGTTTTTATCCGGTTTAAACTGGTTTAAACCGGTTCAATCCTGTTGTATCCGGTTTAAACCGGTTTAAACCGGTTCAATCCTGTTCTATCCGGTTTAAACCGGTTCAAACCGGTTCTATCCAGTTTAAACCGGTTCAATCCGGTTCTATCCAGTTTAAATCGGTTCAATCCGGATCTATCCGATATAATCCGGTTTAAACCGGTTCAATCCGGTTCTATCCGGTTCTATCCGGTGTAAACCGGTTCAGTCCGGTTCTATCCGGTTTAAACCTGTTCAATCTGGTTCTATCCGGTTCTATCCGTTTAAACCGGTTTAAACTGGTTCAATCCGGTTCTATACGGTTTAAACTGGTTCAATCCGGTTCTATCCGGTGTAAACCGGTTCAATCCGGTTCTATCCGGTTTAAACCGGTTCAATCCGTTTCTATCCGGTTCAAACAGGTTTAAACCGGTTCTATCCGGTTCTATCCGGTTTAAACAGGTTTGAACCGATTCAATCCGTTTTCATCCAGTTTAAACTGGTTCTATCTGGTTCTACCCGGTTTAAACCGGTTTAAACCAGTTCAATCCGGTTTTATCTGGTTTAAACTGGTTCAATCCGGTTTTATCCGGTTGAAACTGGTTTAACCGGTTCAATCCAGTTTTATCCGGTTTGAACCAGTTCTATCTGGTTCTATCCAGTTTAAACCGGATTAAACGGGTTCAATCTGGTTTTCTCCGTTTTAAACTGGTTTAAACCGGTTCAATCCGGTTTTATCCGGTTAAAACCTGTTTAATCAGGTTCAATCCGGTTGTATCCGGTTTAAACCCGTTTAAACCGGTGCAATCCGGTTTTATCAGGTTTAAACCAGTTCTATACGGTTCTATCCGGTTTAAACCTGTTTAATCCGGTTCAATCCGGTTTTATCCTGTATAAACCGGTTCAATCCGGTTCTATCCGGTTAAAACCGGTTTAAACCGGTTCAATCCGCTTCTATCCGGTTTAAACCGGTTCAATCCGGTTCTTTCCGGTTTAAACCGGTTCAATCCAGTTCTATCCGGTTTAAACCGGTTTAAACAGGTTCAATTCATTGCTATCCGGTTTAACCCGGTTTAAACCGGTTCAATCCGGTTCTATCCGATTCTATCCGGTTTAAACCGGTTCAATCCGGTTCTATCCAGTTTAAACCGGTTTAAAGCGATTCAATCCGTTTTTATCCGGTTTAAACCGGTTCTATCTGGATTCATCTGGCTTAAACCAGTTTAAACCGGTTCAATCCGGTTTTATCTGGTTTAAACTCGTTCAATCCGGTTTTGTCCGGTTGAAACTGGTTTAACCGGTTCAATCCGGTTTTATCCGGTTCGAACCGGTTCTATCCAGCTTAAACCTGTTTTAACCGGTTCAATCCGGTTTTATCCGGTTTTAACCGGTTCTATCCGGTTCTATCCGGTTTAAACCGGTTTAAACCGGTTCAATCCGGTTCTATCCGGTTTAAACCGGTTTAAACCAGTTCTATCCGGTTTAAACTCGTTCAATCCGGTTTAAACTGGTTTAAACTGGTTCTTTCCCGTTCTATCCAGTTTAAACCGGTTCAAACCTATTCAATCCATTTTTATCCGGTTTAAACCTCTTCTATCCGGTTCTATCCAGTTTAAACTGGTTCAATCCGGTTCTATCCAGTTAAAACCGGTTCAATCCGGTTCTATCCGGTTTAAACCGGTTTAAACCGGTTCAATCCGGTTCTATCCGGTTTAAACCGGTTTAAACCGGTTCTGTCAGGTTTAAACCGGTTCAATCCGGTTCTATCCGGTTTAAACTGGTTTAAACTGGTTCTATCCCATTCTATCCGGTTAAAACCGGTTTAAACCGATTCAATCCGTTTTTATCCGGTTCAAACCGGTTCTATCCGGTTCTATCCAGTTTAAACCGGTTTACACTGGTTCAATCCGGTTTTATCCGGTTTAAACCGGTTCAATTTGGTTTTATCCGGATTAAACTGGTTTAAACGGGTTCAATCCAGTTTCATCCGGTTTATACCGGTACAATCTGGTTTCATCCGGTTTAAACCGGTTTAAACTGGTTCAATCCGGTTTTATCTGGTTTAAACTGGTTCAATCCGGTTTTATCCAGTTGAAACTGGTTTAACCGGTTCAATCCGGTTTTATCCAGTTGGAACCGGTTCTATCCGGTTCTATCCAGCTTAAACCGGTTTTAACCGGTTCAATCCGGTTAAAACCAGTTCTATCCGGTTCTATCCGGTTTAAACTGGTTTAAACCGGTTCAATCCTGTTCTATCCGGTTCAATCCAGTTTAAACTGGTTCAATCCGGTTCTATCCGGTTTAAACCGGTTCAATCCGTTTCTATCCGGTTTAAACCGGTTCAATCCGGTTCTATCCGGTTTAAACCGGTTCAATCCGGTTCTATCCGGTTTAAACCGGTTCAATCCTGTTCTATCCGGTTTAAACCGGTTCAATCCGTTTCTATCCGGTTTAAACTGGTTTAAACCAGTTCTATCCGGATCTCTCCAGTTTAAACAGGTTTAAACCGATTCAATCCGTTTTTATCCGGTTTAAACCAGTTCTATCTGGTTCTATCCGGTTTAAACCGGTTCAATCCTGTTCTATCCGGTTTAAACCGGTTCAATCCGTTTCTATCCGGTTTAAACTGGGTTAAACTGGTTCTATCCGGTTTAAACAGGTTTGAACCGATTCAATCCGTTTTCATCCAGTTTAAACTGGTTCAATCCGGTTCTATCCGGTTTAAACCGGTTCAAACCGGTTCTATCCGGTTTAAACCAGTTTAAACCGGTTCAATCCGTTTCTATCCGGTTTAAACCGGTTCAATCCGGTTCTATCCGGTTTAACCCGGTTCAATCCGGTTCAATCCGGGTCTATCCAGTATAAACCGGTTCTATCAGGTTCTATCCGGTTTAAACCGGTTTAAACCGGTTCTATCCGGTTCTATCCAGTTTAAACCTGTTTAATCCGGTTCAATCCGGTTTGATCCGGTTTAAACCGGTTTAAACGGTTCAATCCGGTTTTATCCGGTTTAAACCGGTTCTATCTGGTTTAAACCGGTTTAAACCGGTTCAATCCGGTTTTCTCCAGTTTAAACCGGTTCAATCCGATTTTATCCGGTTAAAACCGGTTTAAACCGGTTCAATCCGGTTTTATCCGGTTTAAACCAGTTCTATCCGGTTCTATCCAGTTTAATCCTGTTTAAACCGGTTCAATCCGGTTCTATCCGGTTTAAACCGGTTTAAACCGGTTCAATCCGGTTCTATCCGGTTTTAAACCGGTTTAAACCGGTTCTGTCAGGTTTAAACCGGTTCAATCCGGTTCTATCCGGTTTAAACTGGTTTAAACTGGTTCTATCCCATTCTATCCGGTTAAAACCGGTTTAAACCGATTCAATCCGTTTTTATCCGGTTCAAACCGGTTCTATCCGGTTCTATCCAGTTTAAACCGGTTTACACTGGTTCAATCCGGTTTTATCCGGTTTAAACCGGTTCAATTTGATTTTATCCGGATTAAACTGGTTTAAACGGGTTCAATCCAGTTTCATCCGGTTTATACCGGTACAATCTGGTTTCATCCGGTTTAAACCGGTTTAAACTGGTTCAATCCGGTTTTATCTGGTTTAAACTGGTTCAATCCGGTTTTATCCAGTTGAAACTGGTTTAACCGGTTCAATCCGGTTTTATCCAGTTGGAACCGGTTCTATCCGGTTCTATCCAGCTTAAACCGGTTTTAACCGGTTCAATCCGGTTAAAACCAGTTCTATCCGGTTCTATCCGGTTTAAACTGGTTTAAACCGGTTCAATCCTGTTCTATCCGGTTCAATCCAGTTTAAACCGGTTCAATCCGGTTCTATCCGGTTTAAACCGGTTCAATCCGTTTCTATCCGTTTTAAACCGGTTCAATCCGGTTCTATCCGGTTTAAACCGGTTCAATCCGGTTCTATCCGGTTTAAACCGGTTCAATCCTGTTCTATCCGGTTTAAACCGGTTCAATCCGTTTCTATCCGGTTTAAACTGGTTTAAACCAGTTCTATCCGGATCTCTCCAGTTTAAACAGGTTTAAACCGATTCAATCCGTTTTTATCCGGTTTAAACCAGTTCTATCTGGTTCTATCCGGTTTAAACCGGTTCAATCCTGTTCTATCCGGTTTAAACCGGTTCAATCCGTTTCTATCCGGTTTAAACTGGGTTAAACTGGTTCTATCCGGTTTAAACAGGTTTGAACCGATTCAATCCGTTTTCATCCAGTTTAAACTGGTTCAATCCGGTTCTATCCGGTTTAAACCGGTTCAATCCGGTTCTATCCGGTTTAAACCGGTTCTATCCGGTTGTATCCGGTTTAAACCGGTTTAAACCGGTTCAAACCGGTTCTATCCGGTTTAAACCAGTTTAAACCGGTTCAATCCGTTTCTATCCGGTTTAAACCGGTTCAATCCGGTTCTATCTGGTTTAAACCGGTTTAAACAGGTTCAATACGTTGTTATCTGGTTTAACCCGGTTTAAACCGGTTCAATCCGGTTCAATCCAGTTTCATCCGGTTTATACCGGTACAATCTGGTTTCATCCGGTTTAAACCGGTTTAAACTGGTTCAATCCGGTTTTATCTGGTTTAAACTGGTTCAATCCGGTTTTATCCAGTTGAAACTGGTTTAACCGGTTCAATCCGGTTTTATCCAGTTGGAACCGGTTCTATCCGGTTCTATCCAGCTTAAACCGGTTTTAACCGGTTCAATCCAGTTAAAACCAGTTCTATCCGGTTCTATCCGGTTTAAACTGGTTTAAACCGGTTCAATCCTGTTCTATCCGGTTCAATCCAGTTTAAACTGGTTCAATCCGGTTCTATCCGGTTTAAACCGGTTCAATCCGTTTCTATCCGGTTTAAACCGGTTCAATCCGGTTCTATCCGGTTTAAACCGGTTCAATCCGGTTCTATCCGGTTTAAACCGGTTCAATCCTGTTCTATCCGGTTTAAACCGGTTCAATCCGTTTCTATCCGGTTTAAACTGGTTTAAACCAGTTCTATCCGGATCTCTCCAGTTTAAACAGGTTTAAACCGATTCAATCCGTTTTTATCCGGTTTAAACCAGTTCTATCTGGTTCTATCCGGTTTAAACCGGTTCAATCCTGTTCTATCCGGTTTAAACCGGTTCAATCCGTTTCTATCCGGTTTAAACTGGGTTAAACTGGTTCTATCCGGTTTAAACAGGTTTGAACCGATTCAATCCGTTTTCATCCAGTTTAAACTGGTTCAATCCGGTTCTATCCGGTTTAAACCGGTTCAAACCGGTTCTATCCGGTTTAAACCAGTTTAAACCGGTTCAATCCGTTTCTATCCGGTTTAAACCGGTTCAATCCGGTTCTATCCGGTTTAACCCGGTTCAATCCGGTTCAATCCGGGTCTATCCAGTATAAACCGGTTCTATCAGGTTCTATCCGGTTTAAACCGGTTTAAACCGGTTCTATCCGGTTCTATCCAGTTTAAACCTGTTTAATCCGGTTCAATCCGGTTTGATCCGGTTTAAACCGGTTTAAACGGTTCAATCCGGTTTTATCCGGTTTAAACCGGTTCTATCTGGTTTAAACCGGTTTAAACCGGTTCAATCCGGTTTTCTCCAGTTTAAACCGGTTCAATCCGATTTTATCCGGTTAAAACCGGTTTAAACCGGTTCAATCCGGTTTTATCCGGTTTAAACCAGTTCTATCCGGTTCTATCCAGTTTAATCCTGTTTAAACCGGTTCAATCCGGTTCTATCCGGTTTAAACCGGTTTAAACCGGTTCAATCCGGTTCTATCCGGTTTAAACCGGTTTAAACCGGTTCTGTCAGGTTTAAACCGGTTCAATCCGGTTCTATCCGGTTTAAACTGGTTTAAACTGGTTCTATCCCATTCTATCCGGTTAAAACCGGTTTAAACCGATTCAATCCGTTTTTATCCGGTTCAAACCGGTTCTATCCGGTTCTATCCAGTTTTAAACCGGTTTACACTGGTTCAATCCGGTTTTATCCGGTTTAAACCGGTTCAATTTGATTTTATCCGGATTAAACTGGTTTAAACGGGTTCAATCCAGTTTCATCCGGTTTATACCGGTACAATCTGGTTTCATCCGGTTTAAACCGGTTTAAACTGGTTCAATCCGGTTTTATCTGGTTTAAACTGGTTCAATCCGGTTTTATCCAGTTGAAACTGGTTTAACCGGTTCAATCCGGTTTTATCCAGTTGGAACCGGTTCTATCCGGTTCTATCCAGCTTAAACCGGTTTTAACCGGTTCAATCCGGTTAAAACCAGTTCTATCCGGTTCTATCCGGTTTAAACTGGTTTAAACCGGTTCAATCCTGTTCTATCCGGTTCAATCCAGTTTAAACCGGTTCAATCCGGTTCTATCCGGTTTAAACCGGTTCAATCCGTTTCTATCCGTTTTAAACCGGTTCAATCCGGTTCTATCCGGTTTAAACCGGTTCAATCCGGTTCTATCCGGTTTAAACCGGTTCAATCCTGTTCTATCCGGTTTAAACCGGTTCAATCCGTTTCTATCCGGTTTAAACTGGTTTAAACCAGTTCTATCCGGATCTCTCCAGTTTAAACAGGTTTAAACCGATTCAATCCGTTTTTATCCGGTTTAAACCAGTTCTATCTGGTTCTATCCGGTTTAAACCGGTTCAATCCTGTTCTATCCGGTTTAAACCGGTTCAATCCGTTTCTATCCGGTTTAAACTGGGTTAAACTGGTTCTATCCGGTTTAAACAGGTTTGAACCGATTCAATCCGTTTTCATCCAGTTTAAACTGGTTCAATCCGGTTCTATCCGGTTTAAACCGGTTCAATCCGGTTCTATCCGGTTTAAACCGGTTCTATCCGGTTGTATCCGGTTTAAACCGGTTTAAACCGGTTCAAACCGGTTCTATCCGGTTTAAACCAGTTTAAACCGGTTCAATCCGTTTCTATCCGGTTTAAACCGGTTCAATCCGGTTCTATCTGGTTTAAACCGGTTTAAACAGGTTCAATACGTTGTTATCTGGTTTAACCCGGTTTAAACCGGTTCAATCCGGTTCAATCCAGTTTCATCCGGTTTATACCGGTACAATCTGGTTTCATCCGGTTTAAACCGGTTTAAACTGGTTCAATCCGGTTTTATCTGGTTTAAACTGGTTCAATCCGGTTTTATCCAGTTGAAACTGGTTTAACCGGTTCAATCCGGTTTTATCCAGTTGGAACCGGTTCTATCCGGTTCTATCCAGCTTAAACCGGTTTTAACCGGTTCAATCCAGTTAAAACCAGTTCTATCCGGTTCTATCCGGTTTAAACTGGTTTAAACCGGTTCAATCCTGTTCTATCCGGTTCAATCCAGTTTAAACTGGTTCAATCCGGTTCTATCCGGTTTAAACCGGTTCAATCCGTTTCTATCCGGTTTAAACCGGTTCAATCCGGTTCTATCCGGTTTAAACCGGTTCAATCCGGTTCTATCCGGTTTAAACCGGTTCAATCCTGTTCTATCCGGTTTAAACCGGTTCAATCCGTTTCTATCCGGTTTAAACTGGTTTAAACCAGTTCTATCCGGATCTCTCCAGTTTAAACAGGTTTAAACCGATTCAATCCGTTTTTATCCGGTTTAAACCAGTTCTATCTGGTTCTATCCGGTTTAAACCGGTTCAATCCTGTTCTATCCGGTTTAAACCGGTTCAATCCGTTTCTATCCGGTTTAAACTGGGTTAAACTGGTTCTATCCGGTTTAAACAGGTTTGAACCGATTCAATCCGTTTTCATCCAGTTTAAACTGGTTCAATCCGGTTCTATCCGGTTTAAACCGGTTCAAACCGGTTCTATCCGGTTTAAACCAGTTTAAACCGGTTCAATCCGTTTCTATCCGGTTTAAACTGGTTCAATCCGGTTCTATCCGGTTTAACCCGGTTCAATCCGGTTCAATCCGGGTCTATCCAGTATAAACCGGTTCTATCAGGTTCTATCCGGTTTAAACCGGTTTAAACCGGTTCTATCCGGTTCTATCCAGTTTAAACCTGTTTAATCCGGTTCAATCCGGTTTGATCCGGTTTAAACCGGTTTAAACGGTTCAATCCGGTTTTATCCGGTTTAAACCGGTTCTATCTGGTTTAAACCGGTTTAAACCGGTTCAATCCGGTTTTCTCCAGTTTAAACCGGTTCAATCCGATTTTATCCGGTTAAAACCGGTTTAAACCGGTTCAATCCGGTTTTATCCGGTTTAAACCAGTTCTATCCGGTTCTATCCAGTTTAAACCTGTTTAAACCGGTTCAATCCGGTTTTATCCAGTTTAAACCAGTTCAATCCGGTTCTATCTGGTTTAAACCGGTTTAAAGCGGTTCAATCCGGTTCTATCCGGTTTAAACCGGTTCAATCCGGTTCTGTCCGGTTTAAACCGGTTAAACCCGGTTCAATCCGGTTCTATCCGGTTTAAACCGGTTTAAACCGGTTCAAACCGGTTCTATCTGGTTCAAACCGGTTCACTCCGGTTCTATCCGGTTTAAACTGGTTTAAACCGGTTGAATCTGGTTCTATCCGGTTGTATCCGGTTTAAACCGGTTCAATCCGGTTCTATCCGGTTTAAAACGGTTTAAACCTGTTCTATCCGGTATAAACCGGTTCAATCCGGTTCTATCCGGTTGAAACTGGTTTAAACCGGTTCAATCGGTTTTATCCGGTTTAAACTGGTTCAATCCGGTTTTATCCGGTTGAAACCAGTTTAACCGGTTCAATCCGGTTTTATCCGGTTTAAACTGGTTCAATCCGGCTCAATCCGGTTTTATCCGGTTTAAACCGGTTCAATCCGTATCTATCCGGTTTAAACCGGTTCAATCGGTTTTATCCGGTTTAAACCAGTTCTATCCGGTTCTATCCAGTTTAAACCTGTTTAAACCGGTTCAATCCGGTTTTATCCAGTTTAAACCAGTTCAATCCGGTTCTATCTGGTTTAAACCGGTTTAAAGCGGTTCAATCCGGTTCTATCCGGTTTAAACCGGTTCAATCCGGTTCTGTCCGGTTTAAACCGGTTAAACCCGGTTCAATCCGGTTCTATCCGGTTTAAACCGGTTTAAACCGGTTCAAACCGGTTCTATCTGGTTCAAACCGGTTCACTCCGGTTCTATCCGGTTTAAACTGGTTTAAACCGGTTCAATCTGGTTCTATCCGGTTGTATCCGGTTTAAACCGGTTCAATCCGGTTCTATCCGGTTTAAAACGGTTTAAACCTGTTCTATCCGGTTTAAACCGGTTCAATCCGGTTCTATCCGGTTGAAACTGGTTTAAACCAGTTCAATCGGTTTTATCCGGTTTAAACTGGTTCAATCCGGTTTTATCCGGTTGAAACCGGTTTAACCGGTTCAATCTGGTTTTATCCGGTTTAAACTGGTTCAATCCGGCTCAATCCGGTTTTATCTGGTTTAAACCGGTTCACTCCGGTTTTATCCGGTTTAAACTGGTTTAAAACGGTTCAATCCGGTACTGTCCGGTTGTATCCGGTTTAAACCGGTTCAATCCGGTTTTATCCGGTTTCAACCGGTTTTAAACCTGTTCTATCCGGGTTAACCGGTTCAAACTGGTTTTATCCGGTTTAAACTGGTTCAATCCGGTTCAATCCGGTTTTATCCGGTTGAAACTGGTTCAATCCGGTTCTATCCGTTTTAAACCGGTTTAAACCGGTTCAATCCTGTTCCATCCGGTTTAAACCGGTTTAAACCGGTTCAATCCGGTTCTATCCGGTTTAAACCGGTACAATCCGGTTCTATCCGGTTTAAACCGGTTTAAACCGGTTCAATCCGTTTCTATCCAGTTTAAATCGGTTCAATCCGGATCTATCCGATATAAACTGGTTTAAACCGGTTCAATCCGGTTCTATCCGGTTCTATTCGGTGTAAACCGGTTCAATCCGGTTCTCTCCGGTTTAAACCGGTTTAAACCGGTTCAATCTGGTTCTATCTGGTTTAAACCGGTTCTATCCGGTTCTATCCGGTTTAAACAGGTTTGAACCGATTCAATCCGTTTTCATCCAGTTTAAACTGGTTCAATCCGGTTCTATCCGGTTTAAACCGGTTCAATCCGGTTCTATCCGGTTTAAACCGGTTCTATCCGGTTGTATCCGGTTTAAACCGGTTTAAACCGGTTCAATCCGGTTCTATCCGGTTTAAACCAGTTTAAACCGGTTCAAGCCGTTTCTATCCGGTTTAAACCGGTTCAATCCGGTTCTATCCGGTTTAAACCGGTTTAAACAGGTTCAATACGTTGTTATCTGGTTTAACCCGGTTTAAACCGGTTCAATCCGGTTCTATCCGGTTTAAACCGGTTCAATCCGGTTCTATCCGGTTTAAACTGGTTTAAAACGGTTCAATCCGGTACTGTCCGGTTGTATCCGGTTTAAACCGGTTCAATCCGGTTTTATCCGGTTTCAACCGGTTTAAACCTGTTCTATCCGGGTTAACCGGTTCAATCCGGTTTTATCCGGTTGAAACCGGTTCAATCCGGTTCTATCCGTTTTAAAACCGGTTTAAACCGGTTCAATCCGGATCTATCCAGTTTAAACTGGTTCTATCCGGTTCTATCCGGTTTAAGCCGGTTTAAACCGGTTCTATCCGGTTCTATCCGTTATAAACCGGTTCAGTCCGGTTTTATCCGGTTTAAACCGGTTCAATTTGGTTTTATCCGGTTTAAACCAGTTTAAACCGGTTCAATCCGGTTTTATCCGGTTTAAACCAGTTCTGTCCGGTTCTATCTGATTTAAACCTGTTTAATCCGGTTCAATACGGTTTTGTCCGGTTGAAACCGGATCAATCCAGTTGTATCCGATTTAAACCGGTTTAAACCGGTTCAATCCTGTTCTATCCGGTTTAAACCGGTTCAAACCGGTTCTATCTGGTTTCATCTGCTTTAAACCAGTTTAAACCGGTTCAATCCGGTTTTATCTGGTTTAAACAGGTTCAATCCGGTTTTGTCCAGTTGAAACTGGTTTAACCGGTTCAATCCGGTTTTATCCGGTACTAACCAGTTCTATCCAGCTTAAACCTGTTTTAACCAGTTCAATCCAGGTTTATCCGGTTTAAACCAGTTCTATCCGGTTCTATCCGGTTTAAACTGGTTTAAACCAGTTCAATCCTGTTCTATCCGGTTTAAACCGGTTTAAACCGGTTGAATCCGGTTCTATCCAGTTTAAACCGGTTCAATCCGTATCTATACGATTTAAACCGGTTTAAACCGCTTCAATCCGGTTCTATCCGGTTTAAACGCATTCAATCCGGTTCTATCCGGTTTAAACTGGTTTAAACTGGTTCTATCCCGTTCTATCCAGTTTAAACCGGTTAAAACCGATTCAATCCATTTTTATCCGGTTTAAACCGCTTCTATCCGGTTCTATCCAGTTTAAACCGGTTTAAACTGGTTCAATCCGGTTTTATCCGGTTTAAACCGGTTCAATCTGGTTTCATCCGGTTTAAACCAGTTTAAACCAGTTCAATCCGGTTTTATCTGGTTTAAACTGGTTCAATCCGGTTTTATCTGGTTTAAACTGGTTCAATCCGGTTTTATCCGGTTGAAACTGGTTTAACCGGTTCAATCCGGTTTTATCCAGTTTGAACCGGTTCTATCCGGTTCTATCCATCTTAAACCGGTTTTAACCGGATCAATCCTGTTTTATCCGGTTTAAACCGGTTCTATCCGGTGCTATCCGGTTTAAACTGGTTTAAACCGGTTCAATCCTGTTGTATCCGGTTTAAACCGGTTTAAACCGGTTCAATCCTGTTCTATCCGGTTTAAACCGGTTCAAACCGGTTCTATCCAGTTTAAACCGGTTCAATCCGGTTCTATCCAGTTTAAATCGGTTCAATCCGGATCTATCCGATATAATCCGGTTTAAACCGGTTCAATCCGGTTCTATCCGGTTCTATCCGGTGTAAACCGGTTCAGTCCGGTTCTATCCGGTTTAAACCTGTTCAATCTGGTTCTATCCGGTTCTATCCGTTTAAACCGGTTTAAACTGGTTCAATCCGGTTTAAACTGGTTCAATCCGGTTCTATCCGGTGTAAACCGGTTCAATCCGGTTCTATCCGGTTTAAACCGGTTCAATCCGTTTCTATCCGGTTCAAACAGGTTTAAACCGGTTCTATCCGGTTCTATCCGGTTTAAACAGGTTTGAACCGATTCAATCCGTTTTCATCCAGTTTAAACTGGTTCTATCTGGTTCTACCCGGTTTAAACCGGTTTAAACCAGTTCAATCCGGTTTTATCTGGTTTAAACTGGTTCAATCCGGTTTTATCCGGTTGAAACTGGTTTAACCGGTTCAATCCAGTTTTATCCGGTTTGAACCAGTTCTATCTGGTTCTATCCAGTTTAAACCGGTTTAAACGGGTTCAATCTGGTTTTCTCCGTTTTAAACTGGTTTAAACCGGTTCAATCCGGTTTTATCCGGTTAAAACCTGTTTTATCCGGTTCAATCCGGTTGTATCCGGTTTAAACCCGTTTAAACCGGTGCAATCCGGTTTTATCAGGTTTAAACCAGTTCTATACGGTTCTATCCGGTTTAAACCTGTTTAATCCGGTTCAATCCGGTTTTATCCTGTATAAACCGGTTCAATCCGGTTCTATCCGGTTAAAACCGGTTTAAACCGGTTCAATCCGCTTCTATCCGGTTTAAACCGGTTTAAACAGGTTCAATTCATTGCTATCCGGTTTAACCCGGTTTAAACCGGTTCAATCCGGTTCTATCCGATTCTATCCGGTTTAAACCGGTTCAATCCGGTTCTATCCAGTTTAAACCGGTTTAAAGGGATTCAATCCGTTTTTATCCGGTTTAAACTGGTTCTATCTGGATTCATCTGGCTTAAACCAGTTTAAACCGGTTCAATCCGGTTTTATCTGGTTTAAACTGGTTCAATCCGGTTTTGTCCGGTTGAAACTGGTTTAACCGGTTCAATCCGGTTTTATCCGGTTCGAACCGGTTCTATCCAGCTTAAACCTGTTTTAACCGGTTCAATCCGGTTTTATCCGGTTTTAACCGGTTCTATCCGGTTCTATCCGGTTTAAACCGGTTTAAACCGGTTCAATCCGGTTCTATCCGGTTTAAACCGGTTTAAACCGGTTCTATCCGGTTTAAACTCGTTCAATCCGGTTTAAACTGGTTTAAACTGGTTCTGTCCCGTTCTATCCAGTTTAAACCGGTTCAAACCTATTCAATCCATTTTTATCCGGTTTAAACCTCTTCTATCCGGTTCTATCCAGTTTAAACTGGTTCAATCCGGTTCTATCCAGTTAAAACCGGTTCAATCCGGTTCTATCCGGTTTAAACCGGTTTAAACCGGTTCAATCCGGTTCTATCCGGTTTAAACCGGTTTAAACCGGTTCTGTCAGGTTTAAACCGGTTCAATCCGGTTCTATCCGGTTTAAACTGGTTTAAACTGGTTCTATCCCATTCTATCCGGTTAAAACCGGTTTAAACCGATTCAATCCGTTTTTATCCGGTTCAAACCGGTTCTATCCGGTTCTATCCAGTTTAAACCGGTTTACACTGGTTCAATCCGGTTTTATCCGGTTTAAACCGGTTCAATTTGGTTTTATCCGGTTTAAACTGGTTTAAAAGGGTTCAATCCAGTTTCATCCGGTTTATACCGGTACAATCTGGTTTCATCCGGTTTAAACCGGTTTAAACTGGTTCAATCCGGTTTTATCTGGTTTAAACTGGTTCAATCCGGTTTTATCCAGTTGAAACTGGTTTAACCGGTTCAATCCGGTTTTATCCAGTTGGAACCGGTTCTATCCGGTTCTATCCAGCTTAAACCGGTTTTAACCGGTTCAATCCGGTTAAAACCAGTTCTATCCGGTTCTATCCGGTTTAAACTGGTTTAAACCGGTTCAATCCTGTTCTATCCAGTTCAATCCAGTTTAAACCGGTTCAATCCGGTTCTATCCGGTTTAAACCGGTTCAATCCGTTTCTATCCGTTTTAAACCGGTTCAATCCGGTTCTATCCGGTTTAAACCGGTTCAATCCGGTTCTATCCGGTTTAAACCGGTTCAATCCTGTTCTATCCGGTTTAAACCGGTTCAATCCGTTTCTATCCGGTTTAAACTGGTTTAAACCAGTTCTATCCGGATCTCTCCAGTTTAAACAGGTTTAAACCGATTCAATCCGTTTTTATCCGGTTTAAACCAGTTCTATCTGGTTCTATCCGGTTTAAACCGGTTCAATCCTGTTCTATCCGGTTTAAACCGGTTCAATCCGTTTCTATCCGGTTTAAACTGGGTTAAACTGGTTCTATCCGGTTTAAACAGGTTTGAACCGATTCAATCCGTTTTCATCCAGTTTAAACTGGTTCAATCCGGTTCTATCCGGTTTAAACCGGTTCAATCCGGTTCTATCCGGTTTAAACCGGTTCTATCCGGTTGTATCCGGTTTAAACCGGTTTAAACCGGTTCAAACCGGTTCTATCCCGTTTAAACCAGTTTAAACCAGTTCAATCCGTTTCTATCCGGTTTAAACCGGTTCAATCCGGTTCTATCCGGTTTAAACCGGTTTAAACAGGTTCAATACGTTGTTATCTGGTTTAACCCGGTTTAAACCGGTTCAATCCGGTTCAATCCAGTTTCATCCGGTTTATACCGGTACAATCTGGTTTCATCCGGTTTAAACCGGTTTAAACTGGTTCAATCCGGTTTTATCTGGTTTAAACTGGTTCAATCCGGTTTTATCCAGTTGAAACTGGTTTAACCGGTTCAATCCGGTTTTATCCAGTTGGAACCGGTTCTATCCGGTTCTATCCAGCTTAAACCGGTTTTAACCGGTTCAATCCGGTTAAAACCAGTTCTATCCGGTTCTATCCGGTTTAAACTGGTTTAAACCGGTTCAATCCTGTTCTATCCGGTTCAATCCAGTTTAAACCGGTTCAATCCGGTTCTATCCGGTTTAAACCGGTTCAATCCGTTTCTATCCGGTTTAAACCGGTTCAATCCGGTTCTATCCGGTTTAAACCGGTTCAATCCGGTTCTATCCGGTTTAAACTGGTTTAAACCAGTTCTATCCGGATCTCTCCAGTTTAAACAGGTTTAAACCGATTCAATCCGTTTTTATCCGGTTTAAACCAGTTCTATCTGGTTCTATCCGGTTTAAACCGGTTCAATCCTGTTCTATCCAGTTTAAACCGGTTCAATCCGTTTCTATCCGGTTTAAACTGGGTTAAACTGGTTCTATCCGGTTTAAACAGGTTTGAACCGATTCAATCCGTTTTCATCCAGTTTAAACTGGTTCAATCCGGTTCTATCCGGTTTAAACCGGTTCAATCCGGTTCTATCCGGTTTAAACCAGTTTAAACCGGTTCAATCCGTTTCTATCCGGTTTAAACCGGTTCAATCCGGTTCTATCCGGTTTAACCCGGTTCAATCCGGTTCAATCCGGGTCTATCCAGTATAAACCGGTTCTATCAGGTTCTATCCGGTTTAAACCGGTTTAAACCGGTTCTATCCGGTTCTATCCAGTTTAAACCTGTTTAATCCGGTTCAATCCGGTTTGATCCGGTTTAAACCGGTTTAAACGGTTCAATCCGGCTTTATCCGGTTTAAACCGGTTCTATCTGGTTTAAACCGGTTTAAACCGGTTCAATCCGGTTTTCTCCAGTTTAAACCGGTTCAATCCGATTTTATCCGGTTAAAACCGGTTTAAACCGGTTCAATCCGGTTTTATCCGGTTTAAACCAGTTCTATCCGGTTCTATCCAGTTTAAACCTGTTTAAACCGGTTCAATCCGGTTTTATCCAGTTTAAACCAGTTCAATCCGGTTCTATCTGGTTTAAACCGGTTTAAAGCGGTTCAATCCGGTTCTATCCGGTTTAAACCGGTTCAATCCGGTTCTGTCCGGTTTAAACCGGTTAAACCCGGTTCAATCCGGTTCTATCCGGTTTAAACCGGTTTAAACCGGTTCAAACCGGTTCTATCTGTTTCAAACCGGTTCACTCCGGTTCTATCCGGTTTAAACTGGTTTAAACCGGTTGAATCTGGTTCTATCCGGTTGTATCCGGTTTAAACCGGTTCAATCCGGTTCTATCCGGTTTAAAACGGTTTAAACCTGTTCTATCCGGTATAAACCGGTTCAATCCGGTTCTATCCGGTTGAAACTGGTTTAAACCGGTTCAATCGGTTTTATCCGGTTTAAACTGGTTCAATCCGGTTTTATCCGGTTGAAACCGGTTTAACCGGTTCAATCCGGTTTTATCCGGTTTAAACTGGTTCAATCCGGCTCAATCCGGTTTTATCCGGTTTAAACCGGTTCAATCCGTATCTATCCGGTTTAAACCGGTTCAATCGGTTTTATCCGGTTTAAACCAGTTCTATCCGGTTCTATCCAGTTTAAACCTGTTTAAACCGGTTCAATCCGGTTTTATCCAGTTTAAACCAGTTCAATCCGGTTCTATCTGGTTTAAACCGGTTTAAAGCGGTTCAATCCGGTTCTATCCGGTTTAAACCGGTTCAATCCGGTTCTGTCCGGTTTAAACCGGTTAAACCCGGTTCAATCCGGTTCTATCCGGTTTAAACCGGTTTAAACCGGTTCAAACCGGTTCTATCTGGTTCAAACCGGTTCACTCCGGTTCTATCCGGTTTAAACTGGTTTAAACCGGTTCAATCTGGTTCTATCCGGTTCTATCCGGTTTAAACCGGTTCAATCCGGTTCTATCCGGTTTAAAACGGTTTAAACCTGTTCTATCCGGTTTAAACCAGTTCAATCCGGTTCTATCCGGTTGAAACTGGTTTAAACCAGTTCAATCGGTTTTATCCGGTTTAAACTGGTTCAATCCGGTTTTATCCGGTTGAAACCGGTTTAACCGGTTCAATCTGGTTTTATCCGGTTTAAACTGGTTCAATCCGGCTCAATCCGGTTTTATCTGGTTTAAACCGGTTCACTCCGGTTTTATCCGGTTTAAACTGGTTTAAAACGGTTCAATCCGGTACTGTCCGGTTGTATCCGGTTTAAACCGGTTCAATCCGGTTTTATCCGGTTTCAACCGGTTTAAACCTGTTCTATCCGGGTTAACCGGTTCAAACTGGTTTTATCCGGTTTAAACTGGTTCAATCCGGTTCAATCCGGTTTTATCCGGTTGAAACCGGTTCAATCCGGTTCTATCCGTTTTAAACCGGTTTAAACCGGTTCAATCCTGTTCCATCCGGTTTAAACCGGTTTAAACCGGTTCAATCCGGTTCTATCCGGTTTAAACCGGTACAATCCGGTTCTATCCGGTTTAAACCGGTTTAAACCGGTTCAATCCGTTTCTATCCAGTTTAAATCGGTTCAATCCGGATCTATCCGATATAAACTGGTTTAAACCGGTTCAATCCGGTTCTATCCGGTTCTATTCGGTGTAAACCGGTTCAATCCGGTTCTCTCCGGTTTAAACCGGTTTAAACCGGTTCAATCTGGTTCTATCTGGTTTAAACCGGTTCTATCCGGTTCTATCCGGTTTAAACAGGTTTGAACCGATTCAATCCGTTTTCATCCAGTTTAAACTGGTTCAATCCGGTTCTATCCGGTTTAAACCGGTTCAATCCGGTTCTATCCGGTTTAAACCGGTTCTATCCGGTTGTATCCGGTTTAAACCGGTTTAAACCGGTTCAATCCGGTTCTATCCGGTTTAAACCAGTTTAAACCGGTTCAAGCCGTTTCTATCCGGTTTAAACCGGTTCAATCCGGTTCTATCCGGTTTAAACCGGTTTAAACAGGTTCAATACGTTGTTATCTGGTTTAACCCGGTTTAAACCGGTTCAATCCGGTTCTATCCGGTTTAAACCGGTTCAATCCGGTTCTATCCGGTTTAAACTGGTTTAAAACGGTTCAATCCGGTACTGTCCGGTTGTATCCGGTTTAAACCGGTTCAATCCGGTTTTATCCGGTTTCAACCGGTTTAAACCTGTTCTATCCGGGTTAACCGGTTCAATCCGGTTTTATCCGGTTGAAACCGGTTCAATCCGGTTCTATCCGTTTTAAACCGGTTTAAACCGGTTCAATCCGGATCTATCCAGTTTAAACTGGTTCTATCCGGTTCTATCCGGTTTAAGCCGGTTTAAACCGGTTCTATCCGGTTCTATCCGGTATAAACCGGTTCAGTCCGGTTTTATCCGGTTTAAACCGGTTCAATTTGGTTTTATCCGGTTTAAACCAGTTTAAACCGGTTCAATCCGGTTTTATCCGGTTTAAACCAGTTCTGTCCGGTTCTATCTGATTTAAACCTGTTTAATCCGGTTCAATACGGTTTTGTCCGGTTGAAACCGGATCAATCCAGTTGTATCCGATTTAAACCGGTTTAAACCGGTTCAATCCTGTTCTATCCGGTTTAAACCGGTTCAAACCGGTTCTATCTGGTTTCATCTGCTTTAAACCAGTTTAAACCGGTTCAATCCGGTTTTATCTGGTTTAAACAGGTTCAATCCGGTTTTGTCCAGTTGAAACTGGTTTAACCGGTTCAATCCGGTTTTATCCGGTACTAACCAGTTCTATCCAGCTTAAACCTGTTTTAACCAGTTCAATCCAGGTTTATCCGGTTTAAACCAGTTCTATCCGGTTCTATCCGGTTTAAACTGGTTTAAACCAGTTCAATCCTGTTCTATCCGGTTTAAACCGGTTTAAACCGGTTGAATCCGGTTCTATCCAGTTTAAACTGGTTCAATCCGTATCTATACGATTTAAACCGGTTTAAACCGCTTCAATCCGGTTCTATCCGGTTTAAACGCATTCAATCCGGTTCTATCCGGTTTAAACTGGTTTAAACTGGTTCTATCCCGTTCTATCCAGTTTAAACCGGTTAAAACCGATTCAATCCATTTTTATCCGGTTTAAACCGCTTCTATCCGGTTCTATCCAGTTTAAACCGGTTTAAACTGGTTCAATCCGGTTTTATCCGGTTTAAACCGGTTCAATTCGGTTTTATCCGGATTAAACTGGGTTAAACGGGTTCAATCCAGTTTCTTCCGGTTTAAACCGGTTCAATCTGGTTTCATCCGGTTTAAACCAGTTTAAACCAGTTCAATCCGGTTTTATCTGGTTTAAACTGGTTCAATCCGGTTTTATCTGGTTTAAACTGGTTCAATCCGGTTTTATCCGGTTGAAACTGGTTTAACCGGTTCAATCCGGTTTTATCCAGTTTGAACCGGTTCTATCCGGTTCTATCCATCTTAAACCGGTTTTAACCGGATCAATCCTGTTTTATCCGGTTTAAACCGGTTCTATCCGGTGCTATCCGGTTTAAACCGGTTTAAACCGGTTCAATCCTGTTGTATCCGGTTTAAACCGGTTTAAACCGGTTCAATCCTGTTCTATCCGGTTTAAACCGGTTCAAACCGGTTCTATCCAGTTTAAACCGGTTCAATCCGGTTCTATCCAGTTTAAATCGGTTCAATCCGGATCTATCCGATATAATCCGGTTTAAACCGGTTCAATCCGGTTCTATCCGGTTCTATCCGGTGTAAACCGGTTCAGTCCGGTTCTATCCGGTTTAAACCTGTTCAATCTGGTTCTATCCGGTTCTATCCGTTTAAACCGGTTTAAACTGGTTCAATCCGGTTCTATACGGTTTAAACTGGTTCAATCCGGTTCTATCCGGTGTAAACCGGTTCAATCCGGTTCTATCCGGTTTAAACCGGTTCAATCCGTTTCTATCCGGTTCAAACAGGTTTAAACCGGTTCTATCTGGTTCTATCAAGTTTAAACAGGTTTGAACCGATTCAATCCGTTTTCATCCAGTTTAAACTGGTTCTATCTGGTTCTACCCGGTTTAAACCGGTTTAAACCAGTTCAATCCGGTTTTATCTGGTTTAAACTGGTTCAATCCGGTTTTATCCTGTTGAAACTGGTTTAACCGGTTCAATCCAGTTTTATCCGGTTTGAACCAGTTCTATCTGGTTCTATCCAGTTTAAACCGGTTTAAACGGGTTCAATCTGGTTTTCTCCGTTTTAAACTGGTTTAAACTGGTTCAATCCGGTTTTATCCGGTTAAAACCTGTTTAATCCGGTTCAATCCGGTTGTATCCGGTTTAAACCCGTTTAAACCGGTGCAATCCGGTTTTATCAGGTTTAAACCAGTTCTATACGGTTCTATCCGGTTTAAACCGGTTTAAAGCGATTCAATCCGTTTTTATCCGGTTTAAACTGGTTTAAACCGGTTCAATCCTGTTGTATCCGGTTTAAACCGGTTTAAACCGGTTCAATCCTGTTCTATCCGGTTTAAACCGGTTCAAACCGGTTCTATCCAGTTTAAACCGGTTCAATCCGGTTCTATCCAGTTTAAATCGGTTCAATCCGGATCTATCCGATATAATCCGGTTTAAACCGGTTCAATCCGGTTCTATCCGGTTCTATCCGGTGTAAACCGGTTCAGTCCGGTTCTATCCGGTTTAAACCTGTTCAATCTGGTTCTATCCGGTTCTATCCGTTTAAACCGGTTTAAACTGGTTCAATCCGGTTCTATACGGTTTAAACTGGTTCAATCCGGTTCTATCCGGTGTAAACCGGTTCAATCCGGTTCTATCCGGTTTAAACCGGTTCAATCCGTTTCTATCCGGTTCAAACAGGTTTAAACCGGTTCTATCCGGTTCTATCCGGTTTAAACAGGTTTGAACCGATTCAATCCGTTTTCATCCAGTTTAAACTGGTTCTATCTGGTTCTACCCGGTTTAAACCGGTTTAAACCAGTTCAATCCGGTTTTATCTGGTTTAAACTGGTTCAATCCGGTTTTATCCGGTTGAAACTGGTTTAACCGGTTCAATCCAGTTTTATCCGGTTTGAACCAGTTCTATCTGGTTCTATCCAGTTTAAACCGGATTAAACGGGTTCAATCTGGTTTTCTCCGTTTTAAACTGGTTTAAACCGGTTCAATCCGGTTTTATCCGGTTAAAACCTGTTTAATCAGGTTCAATCCGGTTGTATCCGGTTTAAACCCGTTTAAACCGGTGCAATCCGGTTTTATCAGGTTTAAACCAGTTCTATACGGTTCTATCCGGTTTAAACCTGTTTAATCCGGTTCAATCCGGTTTTATCCTGTATAAACCGGTTCAATCCGGTTCTATCCGGTTAAAACCGGTTTAAACCGGTTCAATCCGCTTCTATCCGGTTTAAACCGGTTCAATCCGGTTCTTTCCGGTTTAAACCGGTTCAATCCAGTTCTATCCGGTTTAAACCGGTTTAAACAGGTTCAATTCATTGCTATCCGGTTTAACCCGGTTTAAACCGGTTCAATCCGGTTCTATCCGATTCTATCCGGTTTAAACCGGTTCAATCCGGTTCTATCCAGTTTAAACCGGTTTAAAGCGATTCAATCCGTTTTTATCCGGTTTAAACCGGTTCTATCTGGATTCATCTGGCTTAAACCAGTTTAAACCGGTTCAATCCGGTTTTATCTGGTTTAAACTCGTTCAATCCGGTTTTGTCCGGTTGAAACTGGTTTAACCGGTTCAATCCGGTTTTATCCGGTTCGAACCGGTTCTATCCAGCTTAAACCTGTTTTAACCGGTTCAATCCGGTTTTATCCGGTTTTAACCGGTTCTATCCGGTTCTATCCGGTTTAAACCGGTTTAAACCGGTTCAATCCGGTTCTATCCGGTTTAAACCGGTTTAAACCAGTTCTATCCGGTTTAAACTCGTTCAATCCGGTTTAAACTGGTTTAAACTGGTTCTGTCCCGTTCTATCCAGTTTAAACCGGTTCAAACCTATTCATTCCATTTTTATCCGGTTTAAACCTCTTCTATCCGGTTCTATCCAGTTTAAACTGGTTCAATCCGGTTCTATCCAGTTAAAACCGGTTCAATCCGGTTCTATCCGGTTTAAACCGGTTTAAACCGGTTCAATCCGGTTCTATCCGGTTTAAACCGGTTTAAACCGGTTCTGTCAGGTTTAAACCGGTTCAATCCGGTTCTATCCGGTTTAAACTGGTTTAAACTGGTTCTATCCCATTCTATCCGGTTAAAACCGGTTTAAACCGATTCAATCCGTTTTTATCCGGTTCAAACCGGTTCTATCCGGTTCTATCCAGTTTAAACCGGTTTACACTGGTTCAATCCGGTTTTATCCGGTTTAAACCGGTTCAATTTGGTTTTATCCGGATTAAACTGGTTTAAACGGGTTCAATCCAGTTTCATCCGGTTTATACCGGTACAATCTGGTTTCATCCGGTTTAAACCGGTTTAAACTGGTTCAATCCGGTTTTATCTGGTTTAAACTGGTTCAATCCGGTTTTATCCAGTTGAAACTGGTTTAACCGGTTCAATCCGGTTTTATCCAGTTGGAACCGGTTCTATCCGGTTCTATCCAGCTTAAACCGGTTTTAACCGGTTCAATCCGGTTAAAACCAGTTCTATCCGGTTCTATCCGGTTTAAACTGGTTTAAACCGGTTCAATCCTGTTCTATCCGGTTCAATCCAGTTTAAACCGGTTCAATCCGGTTCTATCCGGTTTAAACCGGTTCAATCCGTTTCTATCCGGTTTAAACCGGTTCAATCCGGTTCTATCCGGTTTAAACCGGTTCAATCCGGTTCTATCCGGTTTAAACCGGTTCAATCCTGTTCTATCCGGTTTAAACCGGTTCAATCCGTTTCTATCCGGTTTAAACTGGTTTAAACCAGTTCTATCCGGATCTCTCCAGTTTAAACAGGTTTAAACCGATTCAATCCGTTTTTATCCGGTTTAAACCAGTTCTATCTGGTTCTATCCGGTTTAAACCGGTTCAATCCTGTTCTATCCAGTTTAAACCGGTTCAATCCGTTTCTATCCGGTTTAAACTGGGTTAAACTGGTTCTATCCGGTTTAAACAGGTTTGAACCGATTCAATCCGTTTTCATCCAGTTTAAACTGGTTCAATCCGGTTCTATCCGGTTTAAACCGGTTCAAACCGGTTCTATCCGGTTTAAACCAGTTTAAACCGGTTCAATCCGTTTCTATCCGGTTTAAACCGGTTCAATCCGGTTCTATCCGGTTTAACCCGGTTCAATCCGGTTCAATCCGGGTCTATCCAGTATAAACCGGTTCTATCTGGTTCTATCCGGTTTAAACCGGTTTAAACCGGTTCTATCCAGTTTAAACCTGTTTAATCCGGTTCAATCCGGTTTGATCCGGTTTAAACCGGTTTAAACGGTTCAATCCGGTTTTATCCGGTTTAAACCGGTTCTATCTGGTTTAAACCGGTTTAAACCGGTTCAATCCGGTTTTCTCCAGTTTAAACCGGTTCAATCCGATTTTATCCGGTTAAAACCGGTTTAAACCGGTTCAATCCGGTTTTATCCAGTTTAAACCAGTTCAATCCGGTTCTATCTGGTTTAAACCGGTTTAAAGCGGTTCAATCCGGTTCTATCCGGTTTAAACCGGTTCAATCCGGTTCTGTCCGGTTTAAACCGGTTAAACCCGGTTCAATCCGGTTCTATCCGGTTTAAACCGGTTTAAACCGGTTCAAACCGGTTCTATCTGGTTCAAACCGGTTCACTCCGGTTCTATCCGGTTTAAACTGGTTTAAACCGGTTGAATCTGGTTCTATCCGGTTGTATCCGGTTTAAACCGGTTCAATCCGGTTCTATCCGGTTTAAAAACGGTTTAAACCTGTTCTATCCGGTATAAACCGGTTCAATCCGTTTCTATCCGGTTGAAACTGGTTTAAACCGGTTCAATCGGTTTTATCCGGTTTAAACTGGTTCAATCCGGTTTTATCCGGTTGAAACCGGTTTAACCGGTTCAATCCGGTTTTATCCGGTTTAAACTGGTTCAATCCGGCTCAATCCGGTTTTATCCGGTTTAAACCGGTTCAATCCGTATCTATCCGGTTTAAACCGGTTCAATCGGTTTTATCCGGTTTAAACCAGTTCTATCCGGTTCTATCCAGTTTAAACCTGTTTAAACCGGTTCAATCCGGTTTTATCCAGTTGAAACTGGTTTAAACCAGTTCAATCGGTTTTATCCAGTTTAAACTGGTTCAATCCGGTTTTATCCGGTTGAAACCGGTTTAACCGGTTCAATCTGGTTTTATCCGGTTTAAACTGGTTCAATCGGTTCAATCCGGTTAAAACCAGTTCTATCCGGTTCTATCCGGTTTAAACTGGTTTAAACCGGTTCAATCCTGTTCTATCCGGTTCAATCCAGTTTAAACCGGTTCAATCCGGTTCTATCCGGTTTAAACCGGTTCAATCCGGTTCTATCCGGTTGAAACTGGTTTAAACCAGTTCAATCGGTTTTATCCAGTTTAAACTGGTTCAATCCGGTTTTATCCGGTTGAAACCGGTTTAACCGGTTCAATCTGGTTTTATCCGGTTTAAACTGGTTCAATCCGGCTCAATCCGGTTTTATCTGGTTTAAACCGGTTCACTCCGGTTTTATCCGGTTTAAACTGGTTTAAAACGGTTCAATCCGGTACTGTCCGGTTGTATCCGGTTTAAACCGGTTCAATCCGGTTTTATCCGGTTTCAACCGGTTTAAACCTGTTCTATCCGGGTTAACCGGTTCAAACTGGTTTTATCCGGTTTAAACTGGTTCAATCCGGTTCAATCCGGTTTTATCCGGTTGAAACCGGTTCAATCCGGTTCTATTCGTTTTTAACCGGTTTAAACCGGTTCAATCCTGTTCCATCCGGTTTAAACCGGTTTAAACCGGTTCAATCCGGTTCTATCCAGTTTAAACCGGTACAATCCGGTTCTATCCGGTTTAAACCGGTTTAAACCGGTTCAATCCGGTTCTATCCAGTTTAAACCGGTTCAATCCTGTTCCATCCGGTTTAAACCGGTTTAAACCGGTTCAATCCGGTTCTATCCAGTTTAAACCGGTACAATCCGGTTCTATCCGGTTTAAACAGGTTTGAACCGATTCAATCCGTTTTCATCCAGTTTAAACTGGTTCAATCCGGTTCTATCCGGTTTAAACCGGTTCAATCCGGTTCTATCCGGTTTAAACCGGTTCTATCCGGTTGTATCCGGTTTAAACCGGTTTAAACCGGTTCAATCCGGTTCTATCCGGTTTAAACCAGTTTAAACCGGTTCAAGCCGTTTCTATCCGGTGTAAACCGGTTCAATCCGGTTCTATCCGGTTTAAACCGGTTTAAACAGGTTCAATACGTTGTTATCTGGTTTAACCCGGTTTAAACCGGTTCAATCCGGTTCTATCCGGTTTAAACCGGTTCAATCCGGTTCTATCCGGTTTAAACTGGTTTAAAACTGTTCAATCCGGTACTGTCCGGTTGTATCCGGTTTAAACCGGTTCAATCCGGTTTTATCCGGTTTCAACCGGTTTAAACCTGTTCTATCCGGGTTAACCGGTTCAATCCGGTTTTATCCAGTTGAAACCGGTTCAATCCGGTTCTATCCGTTTTAAACCGGTTTAAACCGGTTCAATCCGGATCTATCCAGTTTAAACTGGTTCTATCCGGTTCTATCCGGTTTAAGCCGGTTTAAACCGGTTCTATCCGGTTCTATCCGGTATAAACCGGTTCAGTCCGGTTTTATCCGGTTTAAACCGGTTCAATTTGGTTTTATCCGGTTTAAACCAGTTTAAACCGGTTCAATCCGGTTTTATCCGGTTTAAACCAGTTCTGTCCAGTTCTATCTGATTTAAACCTGTTTAATCCGGTTCAATACGGTTTTGTCCGGTTGAAACCGGATCAATCCAGTTGTATCCGATTTAAACCGGTTTAAACCGGTTCAATCCTGTTCTATCCGGTTTAAACCGGTTCAAACCGGTTCTATCTGGTTTCATCTGCTTTAAACCAGTTTAAACCGGTTCAATCCGGTTTTATCTGGTTTAAACAGGTTCAATCCGGTTTTGTCCAGTTGAAACTGGTTTAACCGGTTCAATCCGGTTTTATCCGGTACTAACCAGTTCTATCCAGCTTAAACCTGTTTTAACCAGTTCAATCCAGGTTTATCCGGTTTAAACCAGTTCTATCCGGTTCTATCCGGTTTAAACTGGTTTAAACCCGTTCAATCCTGTTCTATCCGGTTTAAACCGGTTTAAACCGGTTGAATCCGGTTCTATCCAGTTTAAACCGGTTCAATCCGTATCTATACGATTTAAACCGGTTTAAACCGCTTCAATCCGGTTCTATCCGGTTTAAACGCATTCAATCCGGTTCTATCCGGTTTAAACTGGTTTAAACTGGTTCTATCCCGTTCTATCCAGTTTAAACCGGTTAAAACCGATTCAATCCATTTTTATCCGGTTTAAACCGCTTCTATCCGGTTCTATCCAGTTTAAACCGGTTTAAACTGGTTCAATCCGGTTTTATCCGGTTTAAACCGGTTCAATTCGGTTTTATCCGGATTAAACTGGGTTAAACGGGTTCAATCCAGTTTCTTCCGGTTTAAACCGGTTCAATCTGGTTTCATCCGGTTTAAACCAGTTTAAACCAGTTCAATCCGGTTTTATCTGGTTTAAACTGGTTCAATCCGGTTTTATCTGGTTTAAACTGGTTCAATCCGGTTTTATCCGGTTGAAACTGGTTTAACCGGTTCAATCCGGTTTTATCCAGTTTGAACCGGTTCTATCCGGTTCTATCCATCTTAAACCGGTTTTAACCGGATCAATCCTGTTTTATCCGGTTTAAACCGGTTCTATCCGGTGCTATCCGGTTTAAACTGGTTTAAACCGGTTCAATCCTGTTGTATCCGGTTTAAACCGGTTTAAACCGGTTCAATCCTGTTCTATCCGGTTTAAACCGGTTCAAACCGGTTCTATCCAGTTTAAACCGGTTCAATCCGGTTCTATCCAGTTTAAATCGGTTCAATCCGGATCTATCCGATATAATCCGGTTTAAACCGGTTCAATCCGGTTCTATCCGGTTCTATCCGGTGTAAACCGGTTCAGTCCGGTTCTATCCGGTTTAAACCTGTTCAATCTGGCTCTATCCGGTTCTATCCGTTTAAACCGGTTTAAACTGGTTCAATCCGGTTCTATACGGTTTAAACTGGTTCAATCCGGTTCTATCCGGTGTAAACCGGTTCAATCCGGTTCTATCCGGTTTAAACCGGTTCAATCCGTTTCTATCCGGTTCAAACAGGTTTAAACCGGTTCTATCCGGTTCTATCCGGTTTAAACAGGTTTGAACCGATTCAATCCGTTTTCATCCAGTTTAAACTGGTTCTATCTGGTTCTACCCGGTTTAAACCGGTTTAAACCAGTTCAATCCGGTTTTATCTGGTTTAAACTGGTTCAATCCGGTTTTATCCGGTTGAAACTGGTTTAACCGGTTCAATCCAGTTTTATCCAGTTTGAACCAGTTCTATCTGGTTCTATCCAGTTTAAACCGGTTTAAACGGGTTCTATCTGGTTTTCTCCGGTTTAAACTGGTTTAAACCGGTTCAATCCGGTTTTATCCGGTTAAAACCTGTTTAATCCGGTTCAATCCGGTTGTATCCGGTTTAAACCCGTTTAAACCGCTGCAATCCGGTTTTATCAGGTTTAAACCAGTTCTATACGGTTCTATCCGGATTAAACCTGTTTAATCCGGTTCAATCCGGTTTTATCCTGTGTAAACCGGTTCAATCCGGTTCTATCCGGTTAAAACCGGTTTAAACCGGTTCAATCTGCTTCTATCCGGTTTAAACCGGTTCAATCCGGTTCTTTCCGGTTTAAACCGGTTCAATCCAGTTCTATCCGGTTTAAACCGGTTTAAACAGGTTCAATTCATTGCTATCCGGTTTAACCCGGTTTAAACCGGTTCAATCCGGTTCTATCCGATTCTATCCGGTTTAAACCGGTTCAATCCGGTTCTATCCAGTTTAAACCGGTTTAAAGCGATTCAATCCGTTTTTATCCGGTTTAAACCGGTTCTATCTGGATTCATCTGGCTTAAAGCAGTTTAAACCGGTTCAATCCGGTTTTATCTGGTTTAAACTGGTTCAATCCGGTTTTATCTGGTTTAAACTGGTTCAATCCGGTTTTAACCAGTTGAAACTGGTTTAACCGGTTCAATCCGGTTTTATCCAGTTGGAACCGGTTCTATACGGTTCTATCCAGCTTAAACCGGTTTTAACCGGTTCAATCCGGTTAAAACCAGTTCTATCCGGTTCTATCCGGTTTAAACTGGTTTAAACCGGTTCAATCCTGTTCTATCCGGTTCAATCCAGTTTAAACCGGTTCAATCCGGTTCTATCCGGTTTAAACCGGTTCAATCCGTTTCTATCCGGTTTAAACCGGTTCAATCCGGTTCTATCCGGTTTAAACCGGTTCAATCCGGTTCTATCCGGTTTAAACCGGTTCAATCCTGTTCTATCCGGTTTAAACCGGTTCAATCCGTTTCTATCCGGTTTAAACTGGTTTAAACCAGTTCTATCCGGATCTCTCCAGTTTAAACAGGTTTAAACCGATTCAATCCGTTTTTATCCGGTTTAAACCAGTTCTATCTGGTTCTATCCGGTTTAAACCGGTTCAATCCTGTTCTATCCGGTTTAAACCGGTTCAATCCGTTTCTATCCGGTTTAAACTGGGTTAAACTGGTTCTATCCGGTTTAAACAGGTTTGAACCGATTCAATCCGTTTTCATCCAGTTTAAACTGGTTCAATCCGGTTCTATCCGGTTTAAACCGGTTCAAACCGGTTCTATCCGGTTTAAACCAGTTTAAACCGGTTCAATCCGTTTCTATCCGGTTTAAACCGGTTCAATCCGGTTCTATCCGGTTTAACCCGGTTCAATCCGGTTCAATCCGGGTCTATCCAGTATAAACCGGTTCTATCTGGTTCTATCCGGTTTAAACCGGTTTAAACCGGTTCTATCCGGTTCTATCCAGTTTAAACCTGTTTAATCCGGTTCAATCCGGTTTGATCCGGTTTAAACCGGTTTTAAACGGTTCAATCCGGTTTTATCCGGTTTAAACCGGTTCTATCTGGTTTAAACCGGTTTAAACCGGTTCAATCCGGTTTTCTCCAGTTTAAACTGGTTCAATCCGATTTTATCCGGTTAAAACCGGTTTAAACCGGTTCAATCCGGTTTTATCCGGTTTAAACCAGTTCTATCCGGTTCTATCCAGTTTAAACCTGTTTAAACCGGTTCAATCCGGTTTTATCCAGTTTAAACCAGTTCAATCCGGTTCTATCTGGTTTAAACCGGTTTAAAGCGGTTCAATCCGGTTCTATCCGTTTTAAACCGGTTCAATCCGGTTCTGTCCGGTTTAAACCGGTTAAACCCGGTTCAATCCGGTTCTATCCGGTTTAAACCGGTTTAAACCGGTTCAAACCGGTTCTATCTGGTTCAAACCGGTTCACTCCGGTTCTATCCGGTTTAAACTGGTTTAAACCGGTTGAATCTGGTTCTATCCGGTTGTATCCGGTTTAAACCGGTTCAATCCGGTTCTATCCGGTTTAAAACGGTTTAAACCTGTTCTATCCGGTTTAAACCGGTTCAATCCGGTTCTATCCGGTTGAAACTGGTTTAAACCGGTTCAATCGGTTTTATCCGGTTTAAACTGGTTCAATCCGGTTTTATCCGGTTGAAACCGGTTTAACCGGTTCAATCCGGTTTTATCCGGTTTAAACTGGTTCAATCCGGCTCAATCCGGTTTTATCCGGTTTAAACCGGTTCAATCCGTATCTATCCGGTTTAAACCGGTTCAATCGGTTTTATCCGGTTTAAACCAGTTCTATCCGGTTCTATCCAGTTTAAACCTGTTTAAACCGGTTCAATCCGGTTTTATCCAGTTTAAACCAGTTCAATCCGGTTCTATCTGGTTTAAACCGGTTTAAAGCGGTTCAATCCGGTTCTATCCTGTTTAAACCGGTTCAATCCGGTTCTGTCCGGTTTAAACCGGTTAAACCCGGTTCAATCCGGTTCTATCCGGTTTAAACCGGTTTAAACCGGTTCAAACCGGTTCTATCTGGTTCAAACCAGTTCACTCCGGTTCTATCCGGTTTAAACTGGTTTAAACCGGTTCAATCTGGTTCTATCCGGTTGTATCCGGTTTAAACCGGTTCAATCCGGTTCTATCCGGTTTAAAACGGTTTAAACCTGTTCTATCCGGTTTAAACCGGTTCAATCCGGTTCTATCCGGTTGAAACTGGTTTAAACCAGTTCAATCGGTTTTATCCGGTTTAAACTGGTTCAATCCGGTTTTATCCGGTTGAAACCGGTTTAACCGGTTCAATCTGGTTTTATCCGGTTTAAACTGGTTCAATCCGGCTCAATCCGGTTTTATCTGGTTTAAACCGGTTCACTCCGGTTTTATCCGGTTTAAACTGGTTTAAAACGGTTCAATCCGGTACTGTCCGGTTGTATCCGGTTTAAACCGGTTCAATCCGGTTTTATCCGGTTTCAACCGGTTTAAACCTGTTCTATCCGGGTTAACCGGTTCAAACTGGTTTTATCCGGTTTAAACTGGTTCAATCCGGTTCAATCCGGTTTTATCCGGTTGAAACCGGTTCAATCCGGTTCTATCCGTTTTAAACCGGTTTAAACCGGTTCAATCCGGTTCTATCCGGTTTAAACCGGTACAATCCGGTTCTATCCGGTTTAAACCGGTTTAAACCGGTTCAATCTGTTTCTATCCAGTTTAAATCGGTTCAATCCGGATCTATCCGATATAAACTGGTTTAAACCGGTTCAATCCGGTTCTATCCGGTTCTATTCGGTGTAAACCGGTTCAATCCGGTTCTCTCCGGTTTAAACCGGTTTAAACCGGATCAATCTGGTTCTATCTGGTTTAAACCGGTTCTATCCGGTTCTATCCGGTTTAAACAGGTTTGAACCGATTCAATCCGTTTTCATCCAGTTTAAACTGGTTCAATCCGGTTCTATCCGGTTTAAACCGGTTCAATCCGGTTCTATCCGGTTTAAACCGGTTCTATCCGGTTGTATCCGGTTTAAACCAGTTTAAACCGGTTCAATCCGGTTCTATCCGGTTTAAACCAGTTTAAACCGGTTCAAGCCGTTTCTATCCGGTTTAAACCGGTTCAATCCGGTTCTATCCGGTTTAAACCGGTTCAATCCGGTTCTATCCGGTTTAAACTGGTTTAAACCTGTTCTATCCGGGTTAACCGGTTCAATCCGGTTTTATCCGGTTTCAACCGGTTTAAACCTGTTCTATCCGGGTTAACCGGTTCAATCCGGTTTTATCCGGTTGAAACCGGTTCAATCCGGTTTTATCCGTTTTAAACCGGTTTATACCGGTTCAATCCGGATCTATCCAGTTTAAACTGGTTCTATCCGGTTCTATCCGGTTTAAGCCGGTTTAAACCGGTTCTATCCGGTTCTATCCGGTATAAACCGGTTCAGTCCGGTTTTATCCGGTTTAAACCGGTTCAATTTGGTTTTATCCGGTTTAAACCAGTTTAAACCGGTTCAATCCGGTTTTATCCGGTTTAAACCAGTTCTGTCCGGTTCTATCTGATTTAAACCTGTTTAATCCGGTTCAATACGGTTTTGTCCGGTTGAAACCGGATCAATCCAGTTGTATCCGATTTAAACCGGTTTAAACCGGTTCAATCCTGTTCTATCCGGTTTAAACCGGTTCAAACCGGTTCTATCTGGTTTCATCTGCTTTAAACCAGTTTAAACCGGTTCAATCCGGTTTTATCTGGTTTAAACAGGTTCAATCCGGTTTTGTCCAGTTGAAACTGGTTTAACCGGTTCAATCCGGTTTTATCCAGTACTAACCAGTTCTATCCAGCTTAAACCTGTTTTAACCAGTTCAATCCAGGTTTATCCGGTTTAAACCAGTTCTATCCGGTTCTATCCGGTTTAAACTGGTTTAAACCAGTTCAATCCTGTTCTATCCGGTTTAAACCGGTTTAAACCGGTTGAATCCGGTTCTATCCAGTTTAAACCGGTTCAATCCGTATCTATACGATTTAAACCGGTTTAAACCGCTTCAATCCGGTTCTATCCGGTTTAAACGCATTCAATCCGGTTCTATCCGGTTTAAACTGGTTTAAACTGGTTCTATCCCGTTCTATCCAGTTTAAACCGGTTAAAACCGATTCAATCCATTTTTATCCGGTTTAAACCGATTCTATCCGGTTCTATCCAGTTTAAACCGGTTTAAACTTGTTCAATCCGGTTTTATCCGGTTTAAACCGGTTCAATTCGGTTTTATCCGGATTAAACTGGGTTAAACGGGTTCAATCCAGTTTCTTCCGGTTTAAACCGGTTCAATCTGGTTTCATCCGGTTTAAACCAGTTTAAACCAGTTCAATCCGGTTTTATCTGGTTTAAACTGGTTCAATCCGGTTTTATCTGGTTTAAACTGGTTCAATCCGGTTTTATCCGGTTGAAACTGGTTTAACCGGTTCAATCCGGTTTTATCCAGTTTGAACCGGTTCTATCCGGTTCTATCCATCTTAAACCGGTTTTAACCGGATCAATCCTGTTTTATCCGGTTTAAACCGGTTCTATCCGGTGCTATCCGGTTTAAACTGGTTTAAACCGGTTCAATCCTGTTGTATCCGGTTTAAACCGGTTTAAACCGGTTCAATCCTGTTCTATCCGGTTTAAACCGGTTCAAACCGGTTCTATCCAGTTTAAACCGGTTCAATCCGGTTCTATCCAGTTTAAATCGGTTCAATCCGGATCTATCCGATATAATCCGGTTTAAACCGGTTCAATCCGGTTCTATCCGGTTCTATCCGGTGTAAACCGGTTCAGTCCGGTTCTATCCGGTTTAAACCTGTTCAATCTGGTTCTATCCGGTTCTATCCGTTTAAACCGGTTTAAACTGGTTCAATCCGGTTCTATACGGTTTAAACTGGTTCAATCCGGTTCTATCCGGTGTAAACCGGTTCAATCCGGTTCTATCCGGTTTAAACCGGTTCAATCCGTTTCTATCCGGTTCAAACAGGTTTAAACCGGTTCTATCTGGTTCTATCCGGTTTAAACAGGTTTGAGGCGATTCAATCCGTTTTCATCCAGTTTAAACTGGTTCTATCTGGTTCTACCCGGTTTAAACCGGTTTAAACCAGTTCAATCCGGTTTTATCTGGTTTAAACTGGTTCAATCCGGTTTTATCCGGTTGAAACTGGTTTAACCGGTTCAATCCAGTTTTATCCGGTTTGAACCAGTTCTATCTGGTTCTATCCAGTTTAAACCGGTTTAAACGGGTTCAATCTGGTTTTCTCCGTTTTAAACTGGTTTAAACCGGTTCAATCCGGTTTTATCCGGTTAAAACCTGTTTAATCCGGTTCAATCCGGTTGTATCCGGTTTAAACCCGTTTAAACCGGTGCAATCCGGTTTTATCAGGTTTAAACCAGTTCTATACGGTTCTATCCGGTTTAAACCTGTTTAATCCGGTTCAATCCGGTTTTATCCTGTATAAACCGGTTCAATCCGGTTCTATCCGGTTAAAACCGGTTTAAACCGGTTCAATCTGCTTCTATCCGGTTGAAACCGGTTTAACCGGTTCAATCCGGTTTTATCCGGTTTAAACTGGTTCAATCCGGCTCAATCCGGTTTTATCCGGTTTAAACTGGTTCAATCCGGTTTTATCCGGTTGAAACCGGTTTAACCGGTTCAATCCGGTTTTATCCGGTTTAAACTGGTTCAATCCGGCTCAATCCGGTTTTATCCGGTTTAAACCGGTTCAATCCGTATCTATCCGGTTTAAACCGGTTCAATCGGTTTTATCCGGTTTAAACCAGTTCTATCCGGTTCTATCCAGTTTAAACCTGTTTAAACCGGTTCAATCCGGTTTTATCCAGTTTAAACCAGTTCAATCCGGTTCTATCTGGTTTAAACCGGTTTAAAGCGGTTCAATCCGGTTCTATCCGGTTTAAACCGGTTCAATCCGGTTCTGTCCGGTTTAAACCGGTTAAACCCGGTTCAATCCGGTTCTATCCGGTTTAAACCGGTTTAAACCGGTTCAAACCGGTTCTATCTGGTTCAAACCGGTTCACTCCGGTTCTATCCGGTTTAAACTGGTTTAAACCGGTTCAATCTGGTTCTATCCGGTTGTATCCGGTTTAAACCGGTTCAAACCGGTTCTATCCGGTTTAAAACGGTTTAAACCTGTTCTATCCGGTTTAAACCAGTTCAATCCGGTTCTATCCGGTTGAAACTGGTTTAAACCAGTTCAATCGGTTTTATCCGGTTTAAACTGGTTCAATCCGGTTTTATCCGGTTGAAACCGGTTTAACCGGTTCAATCTGGTTTTATCCGGTTTAAACTGGTTCAATCCGGCTCAATCCGGTTTTATCTGGTTTAAACCGGTTCACTCCGGTTTTATCCGGTTTAAACTGGTTTAAAACGGTTCAATCCGGTACTGTCCGGTTGTATCCGGTTTAAACCGGTTCAATCCGGTTTTATCCGGTTTCAACCGGTTTAAACCTGTTCTATCCGGGTTAACCGGTTCAAACTGGTTTTATCCGGTTTAAACTGGTTCAATCCGGTTCAATCCGGTTTTATCCGGTTGAAACCGGTTCAATCCGGTTCTATCCGTTTTAAACCGGTTTAAACCGGTTCAATCCTGTTCCATCCGGTTTAAACCGGTTTAAACCGGTTCAATCCGGTTCTATCCGGTTTAAACCGGTACAATCCGGTTCTATCCGGTTTAAACCGGTTTAAACCGGTTCAATCCGTTTCTATCCAGTTTAAATCGGTTCAATCCGGATCTATCCGATATAAACTGGTTTAAACCGGTTCAATCCGGTTCTATCCGGTTCTATTCGGTGTAAACCGGTTCAATCCGGTTCTCTCCGGTTTAAACCGGTTTAAACCGGTTCAATCTGGTTCTATCTGGTTTAAACCGGTTCTATCCGGTTCTATCCGGTTTAAACAGGTTTGAACCGATTCAATCCGTTTTCATCCAGTTTAAACTGGTTCAATCCGGTTCTATCCGGTTTAAACCGGTTCAATCCGGTTCTATCCGGTTTAAACCGGTTCTATCCGGTTGTATCCGGTTTAAACCGGTTTAAACCGGTTCAATCCGGTTCTATCCGGTTTAAACCAGTTTAAACCGGTTCAAGCCGTTTCTATCCGGTTTAAACCGGTTCAATCCGGTTCTATCCGGTTTAAACCGGTTTAAACAGGTTCAATACGTTGTTATCTGGTTTAACCCGGTTTAAACCGGTTCAATCTGGTTCTATCCGGTTTAAACCGGTTCAATCCGGTTCTATCCGGTTTAAACTGGTTTAAAACGGTTCAATCCGGTACTGTCCGTTTGTATCCGGTTTAAACCGGTTCAATCCGGTTTTATCCGGTTTCAACCGGTTTAAACCTGTTCTATCCGGGTTAACCGGTTCAATCCGGTTTTATCCGGTTGAAACCGGTTCAATCCGGTTCTATCCGTTTTAAACCGGTTTAAACCGGTTCAATCCGGATCTATCCAGTTTAAACTGGTTCTATCCGGTTCTATCCGGTTTAAGCCGGTTTAAACCGGTTCTATCCGGTTCTATCCGGTATAAACCGGTTCAGTCCGGTTTTATCCGGTTTAAACCGGTTCAATTTGGTTTTATCCGGTTTAAACCAGTTTAAACCGGTTCAATCCGGTTTTATCCGGTTTAAACCAGTTCTGTCCGGTTCTATCTGATTTAAACCTGTTTAATCCGGTTCAATACGGTTTTGTCCGGTTGAAACCGGATCAATCCAGTTGTATCCGATTTAAACCGGTTTAAACCGGTTCAATCCTGTTCTATCCGGTTTAAACCGGTTCAAACCGGTTCTATCTGGTTTCATCTGCTTTAAACCAGTTTAAACCGGTTCAATCCGGTTTTATCTGGTTTAAACAGGTTCAATCCGGTTTTGTCCAGTTGAAACTGGTTTAACCGGTTCAATCCGGTTTTATCCGGTACTAACCAGTTCTATCCAGCTTAAACCTGTTTTAACCAGTTCAATCCAGGTTTATCCGGTTTAAACCAGTTCTATCCGGTTCTATCCGGTTTAAACTGGTTTAAACCAGTTCAATCCTGTTCTATCCGGTTTAAACCGGTTTAAACCGGTTGAATCCGGTTCTATCCAGTTTAAACCGGTTCAATCCGTATCTATACGATTTAAACCGGTTTAAACCGCTTCAATCCGGTTCTATCCGGTTTAAACGCATTCAATCCGGTTCTATCCGGTTTAAACTGGTTTAAACTGGTTCTATCCCGTTCTATCCAGTTTAAACCGGTTAAAACCGATTCAATCCATTTTTATCCGGTTTAAACCGCTTCTATCCGGTTCTATCCAGTTTAAACCGGTTTAAACTGGTTCAATCCGGTTTTATCCGGTTTAAACCGGTTCAATCTGGTTTCATCCGGTTTAAACCAGTTTAAACCAGTTCAATCCGGTTTTATCTGGTTTAAACTGGTTCAATCCGGTTTTATCTGGTTTAAACTGGTTCAATCCGGTTTTATCCGGTTGAAACTGGTTTAACCGGTTCAATCCGGTTTTATCCAGTTTGAACCGGTTCTATCCGGTTCTATCCATCTTAAACCGGTTTTAACCGGATCAATCCTGTTTTATCCGGTTTAAACCGGTTCTATCCGGTGCTATCCGGTTTAAACTGGTTTAAACCGGTTCAATCCTGTTGTATCCGGTTTAAACCGGTTTAAACCGGTTCAATCCTGTTCTATCCGGTTTAAACCGGTTCAAACCGGTTCTATCCAGTTTAAACCGGTTCAATCCGGTTCTATCCAGTTTAAATCGGTTCAATCCGGATCTATCCGATATAATCCGGTTTAAACCGGTTCAATCCGGTTCTATCCGGTTCTATCCGGTGTAAACCGGTTCAGTCCGGTTCTATCCGGTTTAAACCTGTTCAATCTGGTTCTATCCGGTTCTATCCGTTTAAACCGGTTTAAACTGGTTCAATCCGGTTCTATACGGTTTAAACTGGTTCAATCCGGTTCTATCCGGTGTAAACCGGTTCAATCCGGTTCTATCCGGTTTAAACCGGTTCAATCCGTTTCTATCCGGTTCAAACAGGTTTAAACCGGTTCTATCCGGTTCTATCCGGTTTAAACAGGTTTGAACCGATTCAATCCGTTTTCATCCAGTTTAAACTGGTTCTATCTGGTTCTACCCGGTTTAAACCGGTTTAAACCAGTTCAATCCGGTTTTATCTGGTTTAAACTGGTTCAATCCGGTTTTATCCGGTTGAAACTGGTTTAACCGGTTCAATCCAGTTTTATCCGGTTTGAACCAGTTCTATCTGGTTCTATCCAGTTTAAACCGGTTTAAACGGGTTCAATCTGGTTTTCTCCGTTTTAAACTGGTTTAAACCGGTTCAATCCGGTTTTATCCGGTTAAAACCTGTTTAATCCGGTTCAATCCGGTTGTATCCGGTTTAAACCCGTTTAAACCGGTGCAATCCGGTTTTATCAGGTTTAAACCAGTTCTATACGGTTCTATCCGGTTTAAACCTGTTTAATCCGGTTCAATCCGGTTTTATCCTGTATAAACCGGTTCAATCCGGTTCTATCCGGTTAAAACCGGTTTAAACCGGTTCAATCCGCTTCTATCCGATTTAACCCGGTTTAAACCGGTTCAATCCGGTTCTATCCGATTCTATCCGGTTTAAACCGGTTCAATCCGGTTCTATCCAGTTTAAACCGGTTTAAAGGGATTCAATCCGTTTTTATCCGGTTTAAACCGGTTCTATCTGGATTCATCTGGCTTAAACCAGTTTAAACCGGTTCAATCCGGTTTTATCTGGTTTAAACTGGTTCAATCCGGTTTTGTCCGGTTGAAACTGGTTTAACCGGTTCAATCCGGTTTTATCCGGTTCGAACCGGTTCTATCCAGCTTAAACCTGTTTTAACCGGTTCAATCCGGTTTTATCCGGTTTTAACCGGTTCTATCCGGTTCTATCCGGTTTAAACCGGTTTAAACCGGTTCAATCCGGTTCTATCCGGTTTAAACCGGTTTAAACCGGTTCTATCCGGTTTAAACTCGTTCAATCCGGTTTAAACTGGTTTAAACTGGTTCTGTCCCGTTCTATCCAGTTTAAACCGGTTCAAACCTATTCAATCCATTTTTATCCGGTTTAAACCTCTTCTATCCGGTTCTATCCAGTTTAAACTGGTTCAATCCGGTTCTATCCAGTTAAAACCGGTTCAATCCGGTTCTATCCGGTTTAAACCGGTTTAAACCGGTTCAATCCGGTTCTATCCGGTTTAAACCGGTTTAAACCGGTTCTGTCAGGTTTAAACCGGTTCAATCCGGTTCTATCCGGTTTAAACTGGTTTAAACTGGTTCTATCCCATTCTATCCGGTTAAAACCGGTTTAAACCGATTCAATCCGTTTTTATCCGGTTCAAACCGGTTCTATCCGGTTCTATCCAGTTTAAACCGGTTTACACTGGTTCAATCCGGTTTTATCCGGTTTAAACCGGTTCAATTTGGTTTTATCCGGATTAAACTGGTTTAAACGGGTTCAATCCAGTTTCATCCGGTTTATACCGGTACAATCTGGTTTCATCCGGTTTAAACCGGTTTAAACTGGTTCAATCCGGTTTTATCTGGTTTAAACTGGTTCAATCCGGTTTTATCCAGTTGAAACTGGTTTAACCGGTTCAATCCGGTTTTATCCAGTTGGAACCGGTTCTATCCGGTTCTATCCAGCTTAAACCGGTTTTAACCGGTTCAATCCGGTTAAAACCAGTTCTATCCGGTTCTATCCGGTTTAAACTGGTTTAAACCGGTTCAATCCTGTTCTATCCGGTTCAATCCAGTTTAAACCGGTTCAATCCGGTTCTATCCGGTTTAAACCGGTTCAATCCGGTTCTATCCGGTTTAAACCGGTTCAATCCGGTTCTATCCGGTTTAAACCGGTTCAATCCTGTTCTATCCGGTTTAAACCGGTTCAATCCGTTTCTATCCGGTTTAAACTGGTTTAAACCAGTTCTATCCGGATCTCTCCAGTTTAAACAGGTTTAAACCGATTCAATCCGTTTTTATCCGGTTTAAACCAGTTCTATCTGGTTCTATCCGGTTTAAACCGGTTCAATCCTGTTCTATCCAGTTTAAACCGGTTCAATCCGTTTCTATCCGGTTTAAACTGGGTTAAACTGGTTCTATCCGGTTTAAACAGGTTTGAACCGATTCAATCCGTTTTCATCCAGTTTAAACTGGTTCAATCCGGTTCTATCCGGTTTAAACCGGTTCAAACCGGTTCTATCCGGTTTAAACCAGTTTAAACCGGTTCAATCCGTTTCTATCCGGTTTAAACCGGTTCAATCCGGTTCTATCCGGTTTAACCCGGTTCAATCCGGTTCAATCCGGGTCTATCCAGTATAAACCGGTTCTATCAGGTTCTATCCGGTTTAAACCGGTTTAAACCGGTTCTATCCGGTTCTATCCAGTTTAAACCTGTTTAATCCGGTTCAATCCGGTTTGATCTGGTTTAAACCGGTTTAAACGGTTCAATCCGGTTTTATCCGGTTTAAACCGGTTCTATCTGGTTTAAACCGGTTTAAACCGGTTCAATCCGGTTTTCTCCAGTTTAAACCGGTTCAATCCGATTTTATCCGGTTAAAACCGGTTTAAACCGGTTCAATCCGGTTTTATCCGGTTTAAACCAGTTCTATCCGGTTCTATCCAGTTTAAACCTGTTTAAACCGGTTCAATCCGGTTTTATCCAGTTTAAACCAGTTCAATCCGGTTCTATCTGGTTTAAACCGGTTTAAAGCGGTTCAATCCGGTTCTATCCGGTTTAAACCGGTTCAATCCGGTTCTGTCCGGTTTAAACCGGTTAAACCCGGTTCAATCCGGTTCTATCCGGTTTAAACCGGTTTAAACCGGTTCAAACCGGTTCTATCTGTTTCAAACCGGTTCACTCCGGTTCTATCCGGTTTAAACTGGTTTAAACCGGTTGAATCTGGTTCTATCCGGTTGTATCCGGTTTAAACCGGTTCATTCCGGTTCTATCCGGTTTAAAACGGTTTAAACCTGTTCTATCCGGTATAAACCGGTTCAATCCGGTTCTATCCGGTTGAAACTGGTTTAAACCGGTTCAATCGGTTTTATCCGGTTTAAACTGGTTCAATCCGGTTTTATCCGGTTGAAACCGGTTTAACCGGTTCAATCCGGTTTTATCCGGTTTAAACTGGTTCAATCCGGCTCAATCCGGTTTTATCCGGTTTAAACCGGTTCAATCCGTATCTATCCGGTTTAAACCGGTTCAATCGGTTTTATCCGGTTTAAACCAGTTCTATCCGGTTCTATCCAGTTTAAACCTGTTTAAACCGGTTCAATCCGGTTTTATCCAGTTTAAACCAGTTCAATCCGGTTCTATCTGGTTTAAACCGGTTTAAAGCGGTTCAATCCGGTTCTATCCGGTTTAAACCGGTTCAATCCGGTTCTGTCCGGTTTAAACCGGTTAAACCCGGTTCAATCCGGTTCTATCCGGTTTAAACCGGTTTAAACCGGTTCAAACCGGTTCTATCTGGTTCAAACCGGTTCACTCCGGTTCTATCCGGTTTAAACTGGTTTAAACCGGTTCAATCTGGTTCTATCCGGTTCTATCCGGTTTAAACCGGTTCAATCCGGTTCTATCCGGTTTAAAACGGTTTAAACCTGTTCTATCCGGTTTAAACCAGTTCAATCCGGTTCTATCCGGTTGAAACTGGTTTAAACCAGTTCAATCGGTTTTATCCGGTTTAAACTGGTTCAATCCGGTTTTATCCGGTTGAAACCGGTTTAACCGGTTCAATCTGGTTTTATCCGGTTTAAACTGGTTCAATCCGGCTCAATCCGGTTTTATCTGGTTTAAACCGGTTCACTCCGGTTTTATCCGGTTTAAACTGGTTTAAAACGGTTCAATCCGGTACTGTCCGGTTGTATCCGGTTTAAACCGGTTCAATCCGGTTTTATCCGGTTTCAACCGGTTTAAACCTGTTCTATCCGGGTTAACCGGTTCAAACTGGTTTTATCCGGTTTAAACTGGTTCAATCCGGTTCAATCCGGTTTTATCCGGTTGAAACCGGTTCAATCCGGTTCTATCCGTTTTAAACCGGTTTAAACCGGTTCAATCCTGTTCCATCCGGTTTAAACCGGTTTAAACCGGTTCAATCCGGTTCTATCCGGTTTAAACCGGTACAATCCGGTTCTATCCGGTTTAAACCGGTTTAAACCGGTTCAATCCGTTTCTATCCAGTTTAAATCGGTTCAATCCGGATCTATCCGATATAAACTGGTTTAAACCGGTTCAATCCGGTTCTATCCGGTTCTATTCGGTGTAAACCGGTTCAATCCGGTTCTCTCCGGTTTAAACCGGTTTAAACCGGTTCAATCTGGTTCTATCTGGTTTAAACCGGTTCTATCCGGTTCTATCCGGTTTAAACAGGTTTGAACCGATTCAATCCGTTTTCATCCAGTTTAAACTGGTTCAATCCGGTTCTATCCGGTTTAAACCGGTTCAATCCGGTTCTATCCGGTTTAAACCGGTTCTATCCGGTTGTATCCGGTTTAAACCGGTTTAAACCGGTTCAATCCGGTTCTATCCGGTTTAAACCAGTTTAAACCGGTTCAAGCCGTTTCTATCCGGTTTAAACCGGTTCAATCCGGTTCTATCCGGTTTAAACCGGTTTAAACAGGTTCAATACGTTGTTATCTGGTTTAACCCGGTTTAAACCGGTTCAATCCGGTTCTATCCGGTTTAAACCGGTTCAATCCGGTTCTATCCGGTTTAAACTGGTTTAAAACGGTTCAATCCGGTACTGTCCGGTTGTATCCGGTTTAAACCGGTTCAATCCGGTTTTATCCGGTTTCAACCGGTTTAAACCTGTTCTATCCGGGTTAACCGGTTCAATCCGGTTTTATCCGGTTGAAACCGGTTCAATCCGGTTCTATCCGTTTTAAACCGGTTTAAACCGGTTCAATCCGGATCTATCCAGTTTAAACTGGTTCTATCCGGTTCTATCCGGTTTAAGCCGGTTTAAACCGGTTCTATCCGGTTCTATCCGGTATAAACCGGTTCAGTCCGGTTTTATCCGGTTTAAACCGGTTCAATTTGGTTTTATCCGGTTTAAACCAGTTTAAACCGGTTCAATCCGGTTTTATCCGGTTTAAACCAGTTCTGTCCGGTTCTATCTGATTTAAACCTGTTTAATCCGGTTCAATACGGTTTTGTCCGGTTGAAACCGGATCAATCCAGTTGTATCCGATTTAAACCGGTTTAAACCGGTTCAATCCTGTTCTATCCGGTTTAAACCGGTTCAAACCGGTTCTATCTGGTTTCATCTGCTTTAAACCAGTTTAAACCGGTTCAATCCGGTTTTATCTGGTTTAAACAGGTTCAATCCGGTTTTGTCCAGTTGAAACTGGTTTAACCGGTTCAATCCGGTTTTATCCGGTACTAACCAGTTCTATCCAGCTTAAACCTGTTTTAACCAGTTCAATCCAGGTTTATCCGGTTTAAACCAGTTCTATCCGGTTCTATCCGGTTTAAACTGGTTTAAACCAGTTCAATCCTGTTCTATCCGGTTTAAACCGGTTTAAACCGGTTGAATCCGGTTCTATCCAGTTTAAACTGGTTCAATCCGTATCTATACGATTTAAACCGGTTTAAACCGCTTCAATCCGGTTCTATCCGGTTTAAACGCATTCAATCCGGTTCTATCCGGTTTAAACTGGTTTAAACTGGTTCTATCCCGTTCTATCCAGTTTAAACCGGTTAAAACCGATTCAATCCATTTTTATCCGGTTTAAACCGCTTCTATCCGGTTCTATCCAGTTTAAACCGGTTTAAACTGGTTCAATCCGGTTTTATCCGGTTTAAACCGGTTCAATTCGGTTTTATCCGGATTAAACTGGGTTAAACGGGTTCAATCCAGTTTCTTCCGGTTTAAACCGGTTCAATCTGGTTTCATCCGGTTTAAACCAGTTTAAACCAGTTCAATCCGGTTTTATCTGGTTTAAACTGGTTCAATCCGGTTTTATCTGGTTTAAACTGGTTCAATCCGGTTTTATCCGGTTGAAACTGGTTTAACCGGTTCAATCCGGTTTTATCCAGTTTGAACCGGTTCTATCCGGTTCTATCCATCTTAAACCGGTTTTAACCGGATCAATCCTGTTTTATCCGGTTTAAACCGGTTCTATCCGGTGCTATCCGGTTTAAACCGGTTTAAACCGGTTCAATCCTGTTGTATCCGGTTTAAACCGGTTTAAACCGGTTCAATCCTGTTCTATCCGGTTTAAACCGGTTCAAACCGGTTCTATCCAGTTTAAACCGGTTCAATCCGGTTCTATCCAGTTTAAATCGGTTCAATCCGGATCTATCCGATATAATCCGGTTTAAACCGGTTCAATCCGGTTCTATCCGGTTCTATCCGGTGTAAACCGGTTCAGTCCGGTTCTATCCGGTTTAAACCTGTTCAATCTGGTTCTATCCGGTTCTATCCGTTTAAACCGGTTTAAACTGGTTCAATCCGGTTCTATACGGTTTAAACTGGTTCAATCCGGTTCTATCCGGTGTAAACCGGTTCAATCCGGTTCTATCCGGTTTAAACCGGTTCAATCCGTTTCTATCCGGTTCAAACAGGTTTAAACCGGTTCTATCTGGTTCTATCAAGTTTAAACAGGTTTGAACCGATTCAATCCGTTTTCATCCAATTTAAACTGGTTCTATCTGGTTCTACCCGGTTTAAACCGGTTTAAACCAGTTCAATCCGGTTTTATCTGGTTTAAACTGGTTCAATCCGGTTTTATCCTGTTGAAACTGGTTTAACCGGTTCAATCCAGTTTTATCCGGTTTGAACCAGTTCTATCTGGTTCTATCCAGTTTAAACCGGTTTAAACGGGTTCAATCTGGTTTTCTCCGTTTTAAACTGGTTTAAACTGGTTCAATCCGGTTTTATCCGGTTAAAACCTGTTTAATCCGGTTCAATCCGGTTGTATCCGGTTTAAACCCGTTTAAACCGGTGCAATCCGGTTTTATCAGGTTTAAACCAGTTCTATACGGTTCTATCCGGTTTAAACCGGTTTAAAGCGATTCAATCCGTTTTTATCCGGTTTAAACTGGTTTAAACCGGTTCAATCCTGTTGTATCCGGTTTAAACCGGTTTAAACCGGTTCAATCCTGTTCTATCCGGTTTAAACCGGTTCAAACCGGTTCTATCCAGTTTAAACCGGTTCAATCCGGTTCTATCCAGTTTAAATCGGTTCAATCCGGATCTATCCGATATAATCCGGTTTAAACCGGTTCAATCCGGTTCTATCCGGTTCTATCCGGTGTAAACCGGTTCAGTCCGGTTCTATCCGGTTTAAACCTGTTCAATCTGGTTCTATCCGGTTCTATCCGTTTAAACCGGTTTAAACTGGTTCAATCCGGTTCTATACGGTTTAAACTGGTTCAATCCGGTTCTATCCGGTGTAAACCGGTTCAATCCGGTTCTATCCGGTTTAAACCGGTTCAATCCGTTTCTATCCGGTTCAAACAGGTTTAAACCGGTTCTATCCGGTTCTATCCGGTTTAAACAGGTTTGAACCGATTCAATCCGTTTTCATCCAGTTTAAACTGGTTCTATCTGGTTCTACCCGGTTTAAACCGGTTTAAACCAGTTCAATCCGGTTTTATCTGGTTTAAACTGGTTCAATCCGGTTTTATCCGGTTGAAACTGGTTTAACCGGTTCAATCCAGTTTTATCCGGTTTGAACCAGTTCTATCTGGTTCTATCCAGTTTAAACCGGATTAAACGGGTTCAATCTGGTTTTCTCCGTTTTAAACTGGTTTAAACCGGTTCAATCCGGTTTTATCCGGTTAAAACCTGTTTAATCAGGTTCAATCCGGTTGTATCCGGTTTAAACCCGTTTAAACCGGTGCAATCCGGTTTTATCAGGTTTAAACCAGTTCTATACGGTTCTATCCGGTTTAAACCTGTTTAATCCGGTTCAATCCGGTTTTATCCTGTATAAACCGGTTCAATCCGGTTCTATCCGGTTAAAACCGGTTTAAACCGGTTCAATCCGCTTCTATCCGGTTTAAACCGGTTCAATCCGGTTCTTTCCGGTTTAAACCGGTTCAATCCAGTTCTATCCGGTTTAAACCGGTTTAAACAGGTTCAATTCATTGCTATCCGGTTTAACCCGGTTTAAACCGGTTCAATCCGGTTCTATCCGATTCTATCCGGTTTAAACCGGTTCAATCCGGTTCTATCCAGTTTAAACCGGTTTAAAGCGATTCAATCCGTTTTTATCCGGTTTAAACCGGTTCTATCTGGATTCATCTGGCTTAAACCAGTTTAAACCGGTTCAATCCGGTTTTATCTGGTTTAAACTCGTTCAATCCGGTTTTGTCCGGTTGAAACTGGTTTAACCGGTTCAATCCGGTTTTATCCGGTTCGAACCGGTTCTATCCAGCTTAAACCTGTTTTAACCGGTTCAATCCGGTTTTATCCGGTTTTAACCGGTTCTATCCGGTTCTATCCGGTTTAAACCGGTTTAAACCGGTTCAATCCGGTTCTATCCGGTTTAAACCGGTTTAAACCAGTTCTATCCGGTTTAAACTCGTTCAATCCGGTTTAAACTGGTTTAAACTGGTTCTGTCCCGTTCTATCCAGTTTAAACCGGTTCAAACCTATTCAATCCATTTTTATCCGGTTTAAACCTCTTCTATCCGGTTCTATCCAGTTTAAACTGGTTCAATCCGGTTCTATCCAGTTAAAACCGGTTCAATCCGGTTCTATCCGGTTTAAACCGGTTTAAACCGGTTCAATCCGGTTCTATCCGGTTTAAACCGGTTTAAACCGGTTCTGTCAGGTTTAAACCGGTTCAATCCGGTTCTATCCGGTTTAAACTGGTTTAAACTGGTTCTATCCCATTCTATCCGGTTAAAACCGGTTTAAACCGATTCAATCCGTTTTTATCCGGTTCAAACCGGTTCTATCCGGTTCTATCCAGTTTAAACCGGTTTACACTGGTTCAATCCGGTTTTATCCGGTTTAAACCGGTTCAATTTGGTTTTATCCGGATTAAACTGGTTTAAACGGGTTCAATCCAGTTTCATCCGGTTTATACCGGTACAATCTGGTTTCATCCGGTTTAAACCGGTTTAAACTGGTTCAATCCGGTTTTATCTGGTTTAAACTGGTTCAATCCGGTTTTATCCAGTTGAAACTGGTTTAACCGGTTCAATCCGGTTTTATCCAGTTGGAACCGGTTCTATCCGGTTCTATCCAGCTTAAACCGGTTTTAACCGGTTCAATCCGGTTAAAACCAGTTCTATCCGGTTCTATCCGGTTTAAACTGGTTTAAACCGGTTCAATCCTGTTCTATCCGGTTCAATCCAGTTTAAACCGGTTCAATCCGGTTCTATCCGGTTTAAACCGGTTCAATCCGTTTCTATCCGGTTTAAACCGGTTCAATCCGGTTCTATCCGGTTTAAACCGGTTCAATCCGGTTCTATCCGGTTTAAACCGGTTCAATCCTGTTCTATCCGGTTTAAACCGGTTCAATCCGTTTCTATCCGGTTTAAACTGGTTTAAACCAGTTCTATCCGGATCTCTCCAGTTTAAACAGGTTTAAACCGATTCAATCCGTTTTTATCCAGTTTAAACCAGTTCTATCTGGTTCTATCCGGTTTAAACCGGTTCAATCCTGTTCTATCCAGTTTAAACCGGTTCAATCCGTTTCTATCCGGTTTAAACTGGGTTAAACTGGTTCTATCCGGTTTAAACAGGTTTGAACCGATTCAATCCGTTTTCATCCAGTTTAAACTGGTTCAATCCGGTTCTATCCGGTTTAAACCGGTTCAATCCGGTTCTATCCGGTTTAAACCGGTTCTATCCGGTTGTATCCGGTTTAAACCGGTTTAAACCGGTTCAATCCGGTTCTATCCGGTTTAAACCAGTTTAAACCGGTTCAAGCCGTTTCTATCCGGTGTAAACCGGTTCAATCCGGTTCTATCCGGTTTAAACCGGTTTAAACAGGTTCAATACGTTGTTATCTGGTTTAACCCGGTTTAAACCGGTTCAATCCGGTTCTATCCGGTTTAAACCGGTTCAATCCGGTTCTATCCGGTTTAAACTGGTTTAAAACTGTTCAATCCGGTACTGTCCGGTTGTATCCGGTTTAAACCGGTTCAATCCGGTTTTATCCGGTTTCAACCGGTTTAAACCTGTTCTATCCGGGTTAACCGGTTCAATCCGGTTTTATCCAGTTGAAACCGGTTCAATCCGGTTCTATCCGTTTTAAACCGGTTTAAACCGGTTCAATCCGGATCTATCCAGTTTAAACTGGTTCTATCCGGTTCTATCCGGTTTAAGCCGGTTTAAACCGGTTCTATCCGGTTCTATCCGGTATAAACCGGTTCAGTCCGGTTTTATCCGGTTTAAACCGGTTCAATTTGGTTTTATCCGGTTTAAACCAGTTTAAACCGGTTCAATCCGGTTTTATCCGGTTTAAACCAGTTCTGTCCGGTTCTATCTGATTTAAACCTGTTTAATCCGGTTCAATACGGTTTTGTCCGGTTGAAACCGGATCAATCCAGTTGTATCCGATTTAAACCGGTTTAAACCGGTTCAATCCTGTTCTATCCGGTTTAAACCGGTTCAAACCGGTTCTATCTGGTTTCATCTGCTTTAAACCAGTTTAAACCGGTTCAATCCGGTTTTATCTGGTTTAAACAGGTTCAATCCGGTTTTGTCCAGTTGAAACTGGTTTAACCGGTTCAATCCGGTTTTATCCGGTACTAACCAGTTCTATCCAGCTTAAACCTGTTTTAACCAGTTCAATCCAGGTTTATCCGGTTTAAACCAGTTCTATCCGGTTCTATCCGGTTTAAACTGGTTTAAACCCGTTCAATCCTGTTCTATCCGGTTTAAACCGGTTTAAACCGGTTGAATCCGGTTCTATCCAGTTTAAACCGGTTCAATCCGTATCTATACGATTTAAACCGGTTTAAACCGCTTCAATCCGGTTCTATCCGGTTTAAACGCATTCAATCCGGTTCTATCCGGTTTAAACTGGTTTAAACTGGTTCTATCCCGTTCTATCCAGTTTAAACCGGTTAAAACCGATTCAATCCATTTTTATCCGGTTTAAACCGCTTCTATCCGGTTCTATCCAGTTTAAACCGGTTTAAACTGGTTCAATCCGGTTTTATCCGGTTTAAACCGGTTCAATTCGGTTTTATCCGGATTAAACTGGGTTAAACGGGTTCAATCCAGTTTCTTCCGGTTTAAACCGGTTCAATCTGGTTTCATCCGGTTTAAACCAGTTTAAACCAGTTCAATCCAGTTTTATCTGGTTTAAACTGGTTCAATCCGGTTTTATCTGGTTTAAACTGGTTCAATCCGGTTTTATCCGGTTGAAACTGGTTTAACCGGTTCAATCCGGTTTTATCCAGTTTGAACCGGTTCTATCCGGTTCTATCCATCTTAAACCGGTTTTAACCGGATCAATCCTGTTTTATCCGGTTTAAACCGGTTCTATCCGGTGCTATCCGGTTTAAACTGGTTTAAACCGGTTCAATCCTGTTGTATCCGGTTTAAACCGGTTTAAACCGGTTCAATCCTGTTCTATCCGGTTTAAACCGGTTCAAACCGGTTCTATCCAGTTTAAACCGGTTCAATCCGGTTCTATCCAGTTTAAATCGGTTCAATCCGGATCTATCCGATATAATCCGGTTTAAACCGGTTCAATCCGGTTCTATCCGGTTCTATCCGGTGTAAACCGGTTCAGTCCGGTTCTATCCGGTTTAAACCTGTTCAATCTGGCTCTATCCAGTTCTATCCGTTTAAACCGGTTTAAACTGGTTCAATCCGGTTCTATACGGTTTAAACTGGTTCAATCCGGTTCTATCCGGTGTAAACCGGTTCAATCCGGTTCTATCCGGTTTAAACCGGTTCAATCCGTTTCTATCCGGTTCAAACAGGTTTAAACCGGTTCTATCCGGTTCTATCCGGTTTAAACAGGTTTGAACCGATTCAATCCGTTTTCATCCAGTTTAAACTGGTTCTATCTGGTTCTACCCGGTTTAAACCGGTTTAAACCAGTTCAATCCGGTTTTATCTGGTTTAAACTGGTTCAATCCGGTTTTATCCGGTTGAAACTGGTTTAACCGGTTCAATCCAGTTTTATCCAGTTTGAACCAGTTCTATCTGGTTCTATCCAGTTTAAACCGGTTTAAACGGGTTCTATCTGGTTTTCTCCGGTTTAAACTGGTTTAAACCGGTTCAATCCGGTTTTATCCGGTTAAAACCTGTTTAATCCGGTTCAATCCGGTTGTATCCGGTTTAAACCCGTTTAAACCGCTGCAATCCGGTTTTATCAGGTTTAAACCAGTTCTATACGGTTCTATCCGGTTTAAACCTGTTTAATCCGGTTCAATCCGGTTTTATCCTGTGTAAACCGGTTCAATCCGGTTCTATCCGGTTAAAACCGGTTTAAACCGGTTCAATCTGCTTCTATCCGGTTTAAACCGGTTCAATCCGGTTCTTTCCGGTTTAAACCGGTTCAATCCAGTTCTATCCGGTTTAAACCGGTTTAAACAGGTTCAATTCATTGCTATCCGGTTTAACCCGGTTTAAACCGGTTCAATCCGGTTCTATCCGATTCTATCCGGTTTAAACCGGTTCAATCCGGTTCTATCCAGTTTAAACCGGTTTAAAGCGATTCAATCCGTTTTTATCCGGTTTAAACCGGTTCTATCTGGATTCATCTGGCTTAAAGCAGTTTAAACCGGTTCAATCCGGTTTTATCTGGTTTAAACTGGTTCAATCCGTTTCTATCCGGTTTAAACCGGTTCAATCCGGTTCTATCCGGTTTAAACCGGTTCAATCCGGTTCTATCCGGTTTAAACCGGTTCAATCCTGTTCTATCCGGTTTAAACCGGTTCAATCCGTTTCTATCCGGTTTAAACTGGTTTAAACCAGTTCTATCCGGATCTCTCCAGTTTAAACAGGTTTAAACCGATTCAATCCGTTTTTATCCGGTTTAAACCAGTTCTATCTGGTTCTATCCGGTTTAAACCGGTTCAATCCTGTTCTATCCGGTTTAAACCGGTTCAATCCGTTTCTATCCGGTTTAAACTGGGTTAAACTGGTTCTATCCGGTTTAAACAGGTTTGAACCGATTCAATCCGTTTTCATCCAGTTTAAACTGGTTCAATCCGGTTCTATCCGGTTTAAACCGGTTCAAACCGGTTCTATCCGGTTTAAACCAGTTTAAACCGGTTCAATCCGTTTCTATCCGGTTTAAACCGGTTCAATCCGGTTCTATCCGGTTTAACCCGGTTCAATCCGGTTCAATCCGGGTCTATCCAGTATAAACCGGTTCTATCTGGTTCTATCCGGTTTAAACCGGTTTAAACCGGTTCTATCCGGTTCTATCCAGTTTAAACCTGTTTAATCCGGTTCAATCCGGTTTGATCCGGTTTAAACCGGTTTAAACGGTTCAATCCGGTTTTATCCGGTTTAAACCGGTTCTATCTGGTTTAAACCGGTTTAAACCGGTTCAATCCGGTTTTCTCCAGTTTAAACTGGTTCAATCCGATTTTATCCGGTTAAAACCGGTTTAAACCGGTTCAATCCGGTTTTATCCGGTTTAAACCAGTTCTATCCGGTTCTATCCAGTTTAAACCTGTTTAAACCGGTTCAATCCGGTTTTATCCAGTTTAAACCAGTTCAATCCGGTTCTATCTGGTTTAAACCGGTTTAAAGCGGTTCAATCCGGTTCTATCCGTTTTAAACCGGTTCAATCCGGTTCTGTCCGGTTTAAACCGGTTAAACCCGGTTCAATCCGGTTCTATCCGGTTTAAACCGGTTTAAACCGGTTCAAACCGGTTCTATCTGGTTCAAACCGGTTCACTCCGGTTCTATCCGGTTTAAACTGGTTTAAACCGGTTGAATCTGGTTCTATCCGGTTGTATCCGGTTTAAACCGGTTCAATCCGGTTCTATCCGGTTTAAAACGGTTTAAACCTGTTCTATCCGGTTTAAACCGGTTCAATCCGGTTCTATCCGGTTGAAACTGGTTTAAACCGGTTCAATCGGTTTTATCCGGTTTAAACTGGTTCAATCCGGTTTTATCCGGTTGAAACCGGTTTAACCGGTTCAATCCGGTTTTATCCGGTTTAAACTGGTTCAATCCGGCTCAATCCGGTTTTATCCGGTTTAAACCGGTTCAATCCGTATCTATCCGGTTTAAACCGGTTCAATCGGTTTTATCCGGTTTAAACCAGTTCTATCCGGTTCTATCCAGTTTAAACCTGTTTAAACCGGTTCAATCCGGTTTTATCCAGTTTAAACCAGTTCAATCCGGTTCTATCTGGTTTAAACCGGTTTAAAGCGGTTCAATCCGGTTCTATCCTGTTTAAACCGGTTCAATCCGGTTCTGTCCGGTTTAAACCGGTTAAACCCGGTTCAATCCGGTTCTATCCGGTTTAAACCGGTTTAAACCGGTTCAAACCGGTTCTATCTGGTTCAAACCGGTTCACTCCGGTTCTATCCGGTTTAAACTGGTTTAAACCGGTTCAATCTGGTTCTATCCGGTTGTATCCGGTTTAAACCGGTTCAATCCGGTTCTATCCGGTTTAAAACGGTTTAAACCTGTTCTATCCGGTTTAAACCGGTTCAATCCGGTTCTATCCGGTTGAAACTGGTTTAAACCAGTTCAATCGGTTTTATCCGGTTTAAACTGGTTCAATCCGGTTTTATCCGGTTGAAACCGGTTTAACCGGTTCAATCTGGTTTTATCCGGTTTAAACTGGTTCAATCCGGCTCAATCCGGTTTTATCTGGTTTAAACCGGTTCACTCCGGTTTTATCCGGTTTAAACTGGTTTAAAACGGTTCAATCCGGTACTGTCCGGTTGTATCCGGTTTAAACCGGTTCAATCCGGTTTTATCCGGTTTCAACCGGTTTAAACCTGTTCTATCCGGGTTAACCGGTTCAAACTGGTTTTATCCGGTTTAAACTGGTTCAATCCGGTTCAATCCGGTTTTATCCGGTTGAAACCGGTTCAATCCGGTTCTATCCGTTTTAAACCGGTTTAAACCGGTTCAATCCGGTTCTATCCGGTTTAAACCGGTACAATCCGGTTCTATCCGGTTTAAACCGGTTTAAACCGGTTCAATCTGTTTCTATCCAGTTTAAATCGGTTCAATCCGGATCTATCCGATATAAACTGGTTTAAACCGGTTCAATCCGGTTCTATCCGGTTCTATTCGGTGTAAACCGGTTCAATCCGGTTCTCTCCGGTTTAAACCGGTTTAAACCGGATCAATCTGGTTCTATCTGGTTTAAACCGGTTCTATCCGGTTCTATCCGGTTTAAACAGGTTTGAACCGATTCAATCCGTTTTCATCCAGTTTAAACTGGTTCAATCCGGTTCTATCCGGTTTAAACCGGTTCAATCCGGTTCTATCCGGTTTAAACCGGTTCTATCCGGTTGTATCCGGTTTAAACCGGTTTAAACCGGTTCAATCCGGTTCTATCCGGTTTAAACCAGTTTAAACCGGTTCAAGCCATTTCTATCCGGTTTAAACCGGTTCAATCCGGTTCTATCCGGTTTAAACCGGTTCAATCCGGTTCTATCCGGTTTAAACTGGTTTAAACCTGTTCTATCCGGGTTAACCGGTTCAATCCGGTTTTATCCGGTTTCAACCGGGTTAAACCTGTTCTATCCGGGTTAAACGGTTCAATCCGGTTTTATCCGGTTGAAACCGGTTCAATCCGGTTTTATCCGTTTTAAACCGGTTTATACCGGTTCAATCCGGATCTATCCAGTTTAAACTGGTTCTATCCGGTTCTATCCGGTTTAAGCCGGTTTAAACCGGTTCTATCCGGTTCTATCCGGTATAAACCGGTTCAGTCCGGTTTTATCCGGTTTAAACCGGTTCAATTTGGTTTTATCCGGTTTAAACCAGTTTAAACCGGTTCAATCCGGTTTTATCCGGTTTAAACCAGTTCTGTCCGGTTCTATCTGATTTAAACCTGTTTAATCCGGTTCAATACGGTTTTGTCCGGTTGAAACCGGATCAATCCAGTTGTATCCGATTTAAACCGGTTTAAACCGGTTCAATCCTGTTCTATCCGGTTTAAACCGGTTCAAACCGGTTCTATCTGGTTTCATCTGCTTTAAACCAGTTTAAACCGGTTCAATCCGGTTTTATCTGGTTTAAACAGGTTCAATCCGGTTTTGTCCAGTTGAAACTGGTTTAACCGGTTCAATCCGGTTTTATCCAGTACTAACCAGTTCTATCCAGCTTAAACCTGTTTTAACCAGTTCAATCCAGGTTTATCCGGTTTAAACCAGTTCTATCCGGTTCTATCCGGTTTAAACTGGTTTAAACCAGTTCAATCCTGTTCTATCCGGTTTAAACCGGTTTAAACCGGTTGAATCCGGTTCTATCCAGTTTAAACCGGTTCAATCCGTATCTATACGATTTAAACCGGTTTAAACCGCTTCAATCCGGTTCTATCCGGTTTAAACGCATTCAATCCGGTTCTATCCAGTTTAAACTGGTTTAAACTGGTTCTATCCCGTTCTATCCAGTTTAAACCGGTTAAAACCGATTCAATCCATTTTTATCCGGTTTAAACCGATTCTATCCGGTTCTATCCAGTTTAAACCGGTTTAAACTTGTTCAATCCGGTTTTATCCGGTTTAAACCGGTTCAATTCGGTTTTATCCGGATTAAACTGGGTTAAACGGGTTCAATCCAGTTTCTTCCGGTTTAAACCGGTTCAATCTGGTTTCATCCGGTTTAAACCAGTTTAAACCAGTTCAATCCGGTTTTATCTGGTTTAAACTGGTTCAATCCGGTTTTATCTGGTTTAAACTGGTTCAATCCGGTTTTATCCGGTTGAAACTGGTTTAACCGGTTCAATCCGGTTTTATCCAGTTTGAACCGGTTCTATCCGGTTCTATCCATCTTAAACCGGTTTTAACCGGATCAATCCTGTTTTATCCGGTTTAAACCGGTTCTATCCGGTGCTATCCGGTTTAAACTGGTTTAAACCGGTTCAATCCTGTTGTATCCGGTTTAAACCGGTTTAAACCGGTTCAATCCTGTTCTATCCGGTTTAAACCGGTTCAAACCGGTTCTATCCAGTTTAAACCGGTTCAATCCGGTTCTATCCAGTTTAAATCGGTTCAATCCGGATCTATCCGATATAATCCGGTTTAAACCGGTTCAATCCGGTTCTATCCGGTTCTATCCGGTGTAAACCGGTTCAGTCCGGTTCTATCCGGTTTAAACCTGTTCAATCTGGTTCTATCCGGTTCTATCCGTTTAAACCGGTTTAAACTGGTTCAATCCGGTTCTATACGGTTTAAACTGGTTCAATCCGGTTCTATCCGGTGTAAACCGGTTCAATCCGGTTCTATCCGGTTTAAACCGGTTCAATCCGTTTCTATCCGGTTCAAACAGGTTTAAACCGGTTCTATCTGGTTCTATCCGGTTTAAACAGGTTTGAGGCGATTCAATCCGTTTTCATCCAGTTTAAACTGGTTCTATCTGGTTCTACCCGGTTTAAACCGGTTTAAACCAGTTCAATCCGGTTTTATCTGGTTTAAACTGGTTCAATCCGGTTTTATCCGGTTGAAACTGGTTTAACCGGTTCAATCCAGTTTTATCCGGTTTGAACCAGTTCTATCTGGTTCTATCCAGTTTAAACCGGTTTAAACGGGTTCAATCTGGTTTTCTCCGTTTTAAACTGGTTTAAACCGGTTCAATCCGGTTTTATCCGGTTAAAACCTGTTTAATCCGGTTCAATCCGGTTGTATCCGGTTTAAACCCGTTTAAACCGGTGCAATCCGGTTTTATCAGGTTTAAACCAGTTCTATACGGTTCTATCCGGTTTAAACCTGTTTAATCCGGTTCAATCCGGTTTTATCCTGTATAAACCGGTTCAATCCGGTTCTATCCGGTTAAAACCGGTTTAAACCGGTTCAATCCGCTTCTATCCGGTTTAAACCGGTTCAATCCGGTTCTTTCCGGTTTAAACCGGTTCAATCCAGTTCTATCCGGTTTAAACCAGTTTAAACAGGTTCAATTCATTGCTATCCGGTTTAACCCGGTTTAAACCGGTTCAATCCGGTTCTATCCGATTCTATCCGGTTTAAACCGGTTCAATCCGGTTCTATCCAGTTTAAACCGGTTTAAAGCGATTCAATCCGTTTTTATCCGGTTTAAACCGGTTCTATCTGGATTCATCTGGCTTAAACCAGTTTAAACTGGTTCAATCCGGTTTTATCTGGTTTAAACTGGTTCAATCCGGTTTTGTCCGGTTGAAACTGGTTTAACCGGTTCAATCCGGTTTTATCCGGTTTGAACCGGTTCTATCCGGTTCTATCCAGCTTAAACCGGTTTTAACCGGTTCAATCCGGTTTTATCCGGTTTAAACCGGTTCTATCCGGTTCTATCTGGTTTAAACCGGTTTAAACCAGTTCAATCCTGTTCTATCCGGTTTAAACCGGATTAAACCAGTTCAATCCGTTTCTATCCGGTTTAAACCGGTTCAATCCGGTTCTATCTGGTTTAAACCGGTTCAATCCGTATCTATCCGATTGAAACCGGTTTAAACCACTTCAATCCGGTTCTATCCGGTTCAATCTGGTTTAAACCCATTCAATCCGGTTCTATCCGGTTTAAACCGGTTCAATCCGGTTCTATCCAGTTTAAACCGGTTCAATCCGGTTCTATCCGGTTTAAACCGGTTTAAACCGGTTCAATCCGGTTCTATCCAGTTTAAACCGGTTTAAACCGGTTCTGTCAGGTTTAAACCGGTTCAATCCGGTTCTATCCGGTTTAAACTGGTTTAAACTGGTTCTATCCCATTCTATCCGGTTAAAACCGGTTTAAACCGATTCAATCCGTTTTTATCCGGTTCAAACCGGTTCTATCCGGTTCTATCCAGTTTAAACCGGTTTACACTGGTTCAATCCGGTTTTATCCGGTTTAAACCGGTTCAATTCGGTTTTATCCGGATGAAACTGGTTTAAACGGGTTCAATCCAGTTTCATCCGGTTTATACCGGTACAATCTGGTTTCATCCGGTTTAAACCGGTTTAAACTGGTTCAATCCGGTTTTATCTGGTTTAAACTGTTTCAATCCTGTTTTATCCAGTTGAAACTGGTTTAACCGGTTCAATCCGGTTTTATCCAGTTTGAACCGGTTCTATCCGGTTCTATCCAGCTTAAACCGGTTTTAACCGGTTCAATCCGGTTTAAACCAGTTCTATCCGGTTCTATCCGGTTTAAACTGGTTTAAACCGGTTCAATCCTGTTCTATCCGGTTCAATCCAGTTTAAACCGGTTCAATCCGGTTCTATCCGGTTTAAACCGGTTCAATCCGTTTCTATCCGGTTTAAACCGGTTCAATCCGGTTCTATCCGGTTTAACCCGGTTCAATCCGGTTCAATCCGGGTCTATCCAGTATAAACCGGTTCTATCTGGTTCTATCCGGTTTAAACCGGTTTAAACCGGTTCTATCCGGTTCTATCCAGTTTAAACCTGTTTAATCCGGTTCAATCCGGTTTGATCCGGTTTAAACGGTTCAATCCGGTTTTATCCGGTTTAAACCGGTTCTATCTGGTTTAAACCGGTTTAAACCGGTTCAATCCGGTTTTCTCCAGTTTAAACCGGTTCAATCCGATTTTATCCGGTTAAAACCGGTTTAAACCGGTTCAAACCGGTTTTATCCGGTTTAAACCAGTTCTATCCGGTTCTATCCAGTTTAAACCTGTTTAAACCGGTTCAATCCGGTTTTATCCAGTTTAAACCAGTTCAATCCGGTTCTATCTGGTTTAAACCGGTTTAAAGCGGTTCAATCCGGTTCTATCCGGTTTAAACCGGTTCAATCCGGTTCTGTCCGGTTTAAACCGGTTAAACCCGGTTCAATCCGGTTCTATCCGGTTTAAACCGGTTTAAACCGGTTCAAACCGGTTCTATCTGGTTCAAACCGGTTCACTCCGGTTCTATCCGGTTTAAACTGGTTTAAACCGGTTGAATCTGGTTCTATCCGGTTGTATTCGGTTTAAACCGGTTCAATCCGGTTCTATCCGGTTTAAAACGGTTTAAACCTGTTCTATCCGGTATAAACCGGTTCAATCCGGTTCTATCCGGTTGAAACTGGTTTAAACCGGTTCAATCGGTTTTATCCGGTTTAAACTGGTTCAATCCGGTTTTATCCGGTTGAAACCGGTTTAACCGGTTCAATCCGGTTTTATCCGGTTTAAACTGGTTCAATCCGGCTCAATCCGGTTTTATCCGGTTTAAACCGGTTCAATCCGTATCTATCCGGTTTAAACCGGTTCAATCGGTTTTATCCGGTTTAAACCAGTTCTATCCGGTTCTATCCAGTTTAAACCTGTTTAAACCGGTTCAATCCGGTTTTATCCAGTTTAAACCAGTTCAATCCGGTTCTATCTGGTTTAAACCGGTTTAAAGCGGTTCAATCCGGTTCTATCCGGTTTAAACCGGTTCAATCCGGTTCTGTCCGGTTTAAACCGGTTAAACCCGGTTCAATCCGGTTCTATCCGGTTTAAACCGGTTTAAACCGGTTCAAACCGGTTCTATCTGGTTCAAACCGGTTCACTCCGGTTCTATCCGGTTTAAACTGGTTTAAACCGGTTCAATCTGGTTCTATCCGGTTGTATCCGGTTTAAACCGGTTCAATCCGGTTCTATCCGGTTTAAAACGGTTTAAACCTGTTCTATCCGTTTTAAACCGGTTCAATCCGGTTCTATCCGGTTGAAACTGGTTTAAACCAGTACAATCGGTTTTATCCGGTTTAAACTGGTTCAATCCGGTTTTATCCGGTTGAAACCGGTTTAACCGGTTCGATCTGGTTTTATCCGGTTTAAACTGGTTCAATCCGGCTCAATCCGGTTTTATCTGGTTTAAACCGGTTCACTCCGGTTTTATCCGGTTTAAACTGGTTTAAAACGGTTCAATCCGGTACTGTCCGGTTGTATCCGGTTTAAACTGGTTCAATCCGGTTTTATCCGGTTTCAACCGGTTTAAACCTGTTCTATCCGGGTTAACCGGTTCAAACTGGTTTTATCCGGTTTAAACTGGTTCAATCCGGTTCAATCCGGTTTTATCCGGTTGAAACCGGTTCAATCCGGTTCTATCCGTTTTAAACCGGTTTAAACCGGTTCAATCCGGTTCTATCCGGTTTAAACCGGTACAATCCGGTTCTATCCGGTTTAAACCGGTTTAAACCGGTTCAATCTGTTTCTATCCAGTTTAAATCGGTTCAATCCGGATCTATCCGATATAAACTGGTTTAAACCGGTTCAATCCGGTTCTATCCGGTTCTATTCGGTGTAAACCGGTTCAATCCGGTTCTCTCCGGTTTAAACCGGTTTAAACCGGATCAATCTGGTTCTATCTGGTTTAAACCGGTTCTATCCGGTTCTATCCGGTTTAAACCGGTTCTATCCGGTTGTATACGGTTTAAACCGGTTTAAACCGGTTCAATCCGGTTCTATCCGGTTTAAACCAGTTTAAACCGGTTCAAGCCGTTTCTATCCGGTTTAAACCGGTTCAATCCGGTTCTATCCGGTTTAAACCGGTTCAATCCGGTTCTATCCGGTTTAAACCGGTTCTATCCGGTTGTATCCGGTTTAAACCGGTTTAAACCGGTTCAATCCGGTTCTATCCGGTTTAAACCAGTTTAAACCGGTTCAAGCCGTTTCTATCCGGTTTAAACCGGTTCAATCCGGTTCTATCCGGTTTAAACCGGTTTAAACAGGTTCAATACGTTGTTATCTGGTTTAACCCGGTTTAAACCGGTTCAATCCGGTTCTATCCGGTTTAAACCGGTTCAATCCGGTTCTATCCGGTTTAAACTGGTTTAAAACGGTTCAATCCGGTACTGTCCGGTTGTATCCGGTTTAAACCGGTTCAATCCGGTTTTATCCGGTTTCAACCGGTTTAAACCTGTTCTATCCGGGTTAACCGGTTCAATCCGGTTTTATCCGGTTGAAACCGGTTCAATCCGGTTCTATCCGTTTTAAACCGGTTTAAACCGGTTCAATCCGGATCTATCCAGTTTAAACTGGTTCTATCCGGTTCTATCCGGTTTAAGCCGGTTTAAACCGGTTCTATCCGGTTCTATCCGTTATAAACCGGTTCAGTCCGGTTTTATCCGGTTTAAACCGGTTCAATTTGGTTTTATCCGGTTTAAACCAGTTTAAACCGGTTCAATCCGGTTTTATCCGGTTTAAACCAGTTCTGTCCGGTTCTATCTGATTTAAACCTGTTTAATCCGGTTCAATACGGTTTTGTCCGGTTGAAACCGGATCAATCCAGTTGTATCCGATTTAAACCGGTTTAAACCGGTTCAATCCTGTTCTATCCGGTTTAAACCGGTTCAAACCGGTTCTATCTGGTTTCATCTGCTTTAAACCAGTTTAAACCGGTTCAATCCGGTTTTATCTGGTTTAAACAGGTTCAATCCGGTTTTGTCCAGTTGAAACTGGTTTAACCGGTTCAATCCGGTTTTATCCGGTACTAACCAGTTCTATCCAGCTTAAACCTGTTTTAACCAGTTCAATCCAGGTTTATCCGGTTTAAACCAGTTCTATCCGGTTCTATCCGGTTTAAACTGGTTTAAACCAGTTCAATCCTGTTCTATCCGGTTTAAACCGGTTTAAACCGGTTGAATCCGGTTCTATCCAGTTTAAACCGGTTCAATCCGTATCTATACGATTTAAACCGGTTTAAACCGCTTCAATCCGGTTCTATCCGGTTTAAACGCATTCAATCCGGTTCTATCCGGTTTAAACTGGTTTAAACTGGTTCTATCCCGTTCTATCCAGTTTAAACCGGTTAAAACCGATTCAATCCATTTTTATCCGGTTTAAACCGCTTCTATCCGGTTCTATCCAGTTTAAACCGGTTTAAACTGGTTCAATCCGGTTTTATCCGGTTTAAACCGGTTCAATCTGGTTTCATCCGGTTTAAACCAGTTTAAACCAGTTCAATCCGGTTTTATCTGGTTTAAACTGGTTCAATCCGGTTTTATCTGGTTTAAACTGGTTCAATCCGGTTTTATCCGGTTGAAACTGGTTTAACCGGTTCAATCCGGTTTTATCCAGTTTGAACCGGTTCTATCCGGTTCTATCCATCTTAAACCGGTTTTAACCGGATCAATCCTGTTTTATCCGGTTTAAACCGGTTCTATCCGGTGCTATCCGGTTTAAACTGGTTTAAACCGGTTCAATCCTGTTGTATCCGGTTTAAACCGGTTTAAACCGGTTCAATCCTGTTCTATCCGGTTTAAACCGGTTCAAACCGGTTCTATCCAGTTTAAACCGGTTCAATCCGGTTCTATCCAGTTTAAATCGGTTCAATCCGGATCTATCCGATATAATCCGGTTTAAACCGGTTCAATCCGGTTCTATCCGGTTCTATCCGGTGTAAACCGGTTCAGTCCGGTTCTATCCGGTTTAAACCTGTTCAATCTGGTTCTATCCGGTTCTATCCGTTTAAACCGGTTTAAACTGGTTCAATCCGGTTTAAACTGGTTCAATCCGGTTCTATCCGGTGTAAACCGGTTCAATCCGGTTCTATCCGGTTTAAACCGGTTCAATCCGTTTCTATCCGGTTCAAACAGGTTTAAACCGGTTCTATCCGGTTCTATCCGGTTTAAACAGGTTTGAACCGATTCAATCCGTTTTCATCCAGTTTAAACTGGTTCTATCTGGTTCTACCCGGTTTAAACCGGTTTAAACCAGTTCAATCCGGTTTTATCTGGTTTAAACTGGTTCAATCCGGTTTTATCCGGTTGAAACTGGTTTAACCGGTTCAATCCAGTTTTATCCGGTTTGAACCAGTTCTATCTGGTTCTATCCAGTTTAAACCGGTTTAAACGGGTTCAATCTGGTTTTCTCCGTTTTAAACTGGTTTAAACCGGTTCAATCCGGTTTTATCCGGTTAAAACCTGTTTTATCCGGTTCAATCCGGTTGTATCCGGTTTAAACCCGTTTAAACCGGTGCAATCCGGTTTTATCAGGTTTAAACCAGTTCTATACGGTTCTATCCGGTTTAAACCTGTTTAATCCGGTTCAATCCGGTTTTATCCTGTATAAACCGGTTCAATCCGGTTCTATCCGGTTAAAACCGGTTTAAACCGGTTCAATCCGCTTCTATCCGGTTTAAACCGGTTTAAACAGGTTCAATTCATTGCTATCCGGTTTAACCCGGTTTAAACCGGTTCAATCCGGTTCTATCCGATTCTATCCGGTTTAAACCGGTTCAATCCGGTTCTATCCAGTTTAAACCGGTTTAAAGGGATTCAATCCGTTTTTATCCGGTTTAAACTGGTTCTATCTGGATTCATCTGGCTTAAACCAGTTTAAACCGGTTCAATCCGGTTTTATCTGGTTTAAACTGGTTCAATCCGGTTTTGTCCGGTTGAAACTGGTTTAACCGGTTCAATCCGGTTTTATCCGGTTCGAACCGGTTCTATCCAGCTTAAACCTGTTTTAACCGGTTCAATCCGGTTTTATCCGGTTTTAACCGGTTCTATCCGGTTCTATCCGGTTTAAACCGGTTTAAACTGGTTCAATCCGGTTCTATCCGGTTTAAACCGGTTTAAACCGGTTCTATCCGGTTTAAACTCGTTCAATCCGGTTTAAACTGGTTTAAACTGGTTCTGTCCCGTTCTATCCAGTTTAAACCGGTTCAAACCTATTCAATCCATTTTTATCCGGTTTAAACCTCTTCTATCCGGTTCTATCCAGTTTAAACTGGTTCAATCCGGTTCTATCCAGTTAAAACCGGTTCAATCCGGTTCTATCCGGTTTAAACCGGTTTAAACCGGTTCAATCCGGTTCTATCCGGTTTAAACCGGTTTAAACCGGTTCTGTCAGGTTTAAACCGGTTCAATCCGGTTCTATCCGGTTTAAACTGGTTTAAACTGGTTCTATCCCATTCTATCCGGTTAAAACCGGTTTAAACCGATTCAATCCGTTTTTATCCGGTTCAAACCGGTTCTATCCGGTTCTATCCAGTTTAAACCGGTTTACACTGGTTCAATCCGGTTTTATCCGGTTTAAACCGGTTCAATTTGGTTTTATCCGGATTAAACTGGTTTAAACGGGTTCAATCCAGTTTCATCCGGTTTATACCGGTACAATCTGGTTTCATCCGGTTTAAACCGGTTTAAACTGGTTCAATCCGGTTTTATCTGGTTTAAACTGGTTCAATCCGGTTTTATCCAGTTGAAACTGGTTTAACCGGTTCAATCCGGTTTTATCCAGTTGGAACCGGTTCTATCCGGTTCTATCCAGCTTAAACCGGTTTTAACCGGTTCAATCCGGTTAAAACCAGTTCTATCCGGTTCTATCCGGTTTAAACTGGTTTAAACCGGTTCAATCCTGTTCTATCCGGTTCAATCCAGTTTAAACCGGTTCAATCCGGTTCTATCCGGTTTAAACCGGTTCAATCCGTTTCTATCCGTTTTAAACCGGTTCAATCCGGTTCTATCCGGTTTAAACCGGTTCAATCCGGTTCTATCCGGTTTAAACCGGTTCAATCCTGTTCTATCCGGTTTAAACCGGTTCAATCCGTTTCTATCCGGTTTAAACTGGTTTAAACCAGTTCTATCCGGATCTCTCCAGTTTAAACAGGTTTAAACCGATTCAATCCGTTTTTATCCGGTTTAAACCAGTTCTATCTGGTTCTATCCGGTTTAAACCGGTTCAATCCTGTTCTATCCGGTTTAAACCGGTTCAATCCGTTTCTCTCCGGTTTAAACTGGGTTAAACTGGTTCTATCCGGTTTAAACAGGTTTGAACCGATTCAATCCGTTTTCATCCAGTTTAAACTGGTTCAATCCGGTTCTATCCGGTTTAAACCGGTTCAATCCGGTTCTATCCGGTTTAAACCGGTTCTATCCGGTTGTATCCGGTTTAAACCGGTTTAAACCGGTTCAAACCGGTTCTATCCCGTTTAAACCAGTTTAAACCAGTTCAATCCGTTTCTATCCGGTTTAAACCGGTTCAATCCGGTTCTATCCGGTTTAAACCGGTTTAAACAGGTTCAATACGTTGTTATCTGGTTTAACCCGGTTTAAACCGGTTCAATCCGGTTCAATCCAGTTTCATCCGGTTTATACCGGTACAATCTGGTTTCATCCGGTTTAAACCGGTTTAAACTGGTTCAATCCGGTTTTATCTGGTTTAAACTGGTTCAATCCGGTTTTATCCAGTTGAAACTGGTTTAACCGGTTCAATCCGGTTTTATCCAGTTGGAACCGGTTCTATCCGGTTCTATCCAGCTTAAACCGGTTTTAACCGGTTCAATCCGGTTAAAACCAGTTCTATCCGGTTCTATCCGGTTTAAACTGGTTTAAACCGGTTCAATCCTGTTCTATCCGGTTCAATCCAGTTTAAACCGGTTCAATCCGGTTCTATCCGGTTTAAACCGGTTCAATCCGTTTCTATCCGGTTTAAACCGGTTCAATCCGGTTCTATCCGGTTTAAACCGGTTCAATCCGGTTCTATCCGGTTTAAACTGGTTTAAACCAGTTCTATCCGGATCTCTCCAGTTTAAACAGGTTTAAACCGATTCAATCCGTTTTTATCCGGTTTAAACCAGTTCTATCTGGTTCTATCCGGTTTAAACCGGTTCAATCCTGTTCTATCCAGTTTAAACCGGTTCAATCCGTTTCTATCCGGTTTAAACTGGGTTAAACTGGTTCTATCCGGTTTAAACAGGTTTGAACCGATTCAATCCGTTTTCATCCAGTTTAAACTGGTTCAATCCGGTTCTATCCGGTTTAAACCGGTTCAAACCGGTTCTATCCGGTTTAAACCAGTTTAAACCGGTTCAATCCGTTTCTATCCGGTTTAAACCGGTTCAATCCGGTTCTATCCGGTTTAACTCGGTTCAATCCGGTTCAATCCGGGTCTATCCAGTATAAACCGGTTCTATCAGGTTCTATCCGGTTTAAACCGGTTTAAACCGGTTCTATCCGGTTCTATCCAGTTTAAACCTGTTTAATCCGGTTCAATCCGGTTTGATCCGGTTTAAACCGGTTTAAACGGTTCAATCCGGCTTTATCCGGTTTAAACCGGTTCTATCTGGTTTAAACCGGTTTAAACCGGTTCAATCCGGTTTTCTCCAGTTTAAACCGGTTCAATCCGATTTTATCCGGTTAAAACCGGTTTAAACCGGTTCAATCCGGTTTTATCCGGTTTAAACCAGTTCTATCCGGTTCTATCCAGTTTAAACCTGTTTAAACCGGTTCAATCCGGTTTTATCCAGTTTAAACCAGTTCAATCCGGTTCTATCTGGTTTAAACCGGTTTAAAGCGGTTCAATCCGGTTCTATCCGGTTTAAACCGGTTCAATCCGGTTCTGTCCGGTTTAAACCGGTTAAACCCGGTTCAATCCGGTTCTATCCGGTTTAAACCGGTTTAAACCAGTTCAAACCGGTTCTATCTGTTTCAAACCGGTTCACTCCGGTTCTATCCGGTTTAAACTGGTTTAAACCGGTTGAATCTGGTTCTATCCGGTTGTATCCGGTTTAAACCGGTTCAATCCGGTTCTATCCGGTTTAAAACGGTTTAAACCTGTTCTATCCGGTATAAACCGGTTCAATCCGGTTCTATCCGGTTGAAACTGGTTTAAACCGGTTCAATCGGTTTTATCCGGTTTAAACTGGTTCAATCCGGTTTTATCCGGTTGAAACCGGTTTAACCGGTTCAATCCGGTTTTATCCGGTTTAAACTGGTTCAATCCGGCTCAATCCGGTTTTATCCGGTTTAAACCGGTTCAATCCGTATCTATCCGGTTTAAACCGGTTCAATCGGTTTTATCCGGTTTAAACCAGTTCTATCCGGTTCTATCCAGTTTAAACCTGTTTAAACCGGTTCAATCCGGTTTTATCCAGTTTAAACCAGTTCAATCCGGTTCTATCTGGTTTAAACCGGTTTAAAGCGGTTCAATCCGGTTCTATCCGGTTTAAACCGGTTCAATCCGGTTCTGTCCGGTTTAAACCGGTTAAACCCGGTTCAATCCGGTTCTATCCGGTTTAAACCGGTTTAAACCGGTTCAAACCGGTTCTATCTGGTTCAAACCGGTTCACTCCGGTTCTATCCGGTTTAAACTGGTTTAAACCGGTTCAATCTGGTTCTATCCGGTTGTATCCGGTTTAAACCGGTTCAAACCGGTTCTATCCGGTTTAAAACGGTTTAAACCTGTTCTATCCGGTTTAAACCAGTTCAATCCGGTTCTATCCGGTTGAAACTGGTTTAAACCAGTTCAATCGGTTTATCCGGTTTAAACTGGTTCAATCCGGTTTTATCCGGTTGAAACCGGTTTAACCGGTTCAATCTGGTTTTATCCGGTTTAAACTGGTTCAATCCGGCTCAATCCGGTTTTATCTGGTTTAAACCGGTTCACTCCGGTTTTATCCGGTTTAAACTGGTTTAAAACGGTTCAATCCGGTACTGTCCGGTTGTATCCGGTTTAAACCGGTTCAATCCGGTTTTATCCGGTTTCAACCGGTTTAAACCTGTTCTATCCGGGTTAACCGGTTCAAACTGGTTTTATCCGGTTTAAACTGGTTCAATCCGGTTCAATCCGGTTTTATCCGGTTGAAACCGGTTCAATCCGGTTCTATCCGTTTTTAAACCGGTTTAAACCGGTTCAATCCTGTTCCATCCGGTTTAAACCGGTTTAAACCGGTTCAATCCGGTTCTATCCGGTTTAAACCGGTACAATCCGGTTCTATCCGGTTTAAACCGGTTTAAACCGGTTCAATCCGTTTCTATCCAGTTTAAATCGGTTCAATCCGGATCTATCCGATATAAACTGGTTTAAACCGGTTCAATCCGGTTCTATCCGGTTCTATTCGGTGTAAACCGGTTCAATCCGGTTCTCTCCGGTTTAAACCGGTTTAAAACCGGTTCAATCTGGTTCTATCTGGTTTAAACCGGTTCTATCCGGTTCTATCCGGTTTAAACAGGTTTGAACCGATTCAATCCGTTTTCATCCAGTTTAAACTGGTTCAATCCGGTTCTATCCGGTTTAAACCGGTTCAATCCGGTTCTATCCGGTTTAAACCGGTTCTATCCGGTTGTATCCGGTTTAAACCGGTTTAAACCGGTTCAATCCGGTTCTATCCGGTTTAAACCAGTTTAAACCGGTTCAAGCCGTTTCTATCCGGTTTAAACCGGTTCAATCCGGTTCTATCCGGTTTAAACCGGTTTAAACAGGTTCAATACGTTGTTATCTGGTTTAACCCGGTTTAAACCGGTTCAATCTGGTTCTATCCGGTTTAAACCGGTTCAATCCGGTTCTATCCGGTTTAAACTGGTTTAAAACGGTTCAATCCGGTACTGTCCGGTTGTATCCGGTTTAAAACCGGTTCAATCCGGTTTTATCCGGTTTCAACCGGTTTAAACCTGTTCTATCCGGGTTAACCGGTTCAATCCGGTTTTATCCGGTTGAAACCGGTTCAATCCGGTTCTATCCGTTTTAAACCGGTTTAAACCGGTTCAATCCGGATCTATCCAGTTTAAACTGGTTCTATCCGGTTCTATCCGGTTTAAGCCGGTTTAAACCGGTTCTATCCGGTTCTATCCGGTATAAACCGGTTCAGTCCGGTTTTATCCGGTTTAAACCGGTTCAATTTGGTTTTATCCGGTTTAAACCAGTTTAAACCGGTTCAATCCGGTTTTATCCGGTTTAAACCAGTTCTGTCCGGTTCTATCTGATTTAAACCTGTTTAATCCTGTTCAATACGGTTTTGTCCGGTTGAAACCGGATCAATCCAGTTGTATCCGATTTAAACCGGTTTAAACCGGTTCAATCCTGTTCTATCCGGTTTAAACCGGTTCAAACCGGTTCTATCTGGTTTCATCTGCTTTAAACCAGTTTAAACCGGTTCAATCCGGTTTTATCTGGTTTAAACAGGTTCAATCCGGTTTTGTCCAGTTGAAACTGGTTTAACCGGTTCAATCCGGTTTTATCCGGTACTAACCAGTTCTATCCAGCTTAAACCTGTTTTAACCAGTTCAATCCAGGTTTATCCGGTTTAAACCAGTTCTATCCGGTTCTATCCGGTTTAAACTGGTTTAAACCAGTTCAATCCTGTTCTATCCGGTTTAAACCGGTTTAAACCGGTTGAATCCGGTTCTATCCAGTTTAAACCGGTTCAATCCGTATCTATACGATTTAAACCGGTTTAAACCGCTTCAATCCGGTTCTATCCGGTTTAAACGCATTCAATCCGGTTCTATCCGGTTTAAACTGGTTTAAACTGGTTCTATCCCGTTCTATCCAGTTTAAACCGGTTAAAACCGATTCAATCCATTTTTATCCGGTTTAAACCGCTTCTATCCGGTTCTATCCAGTTTAAACCGGTTTAAACTGGTTCAATCCGGTTTTATCCGGTTTAAACCGGTTCAATCTGGTTTCATCCGGTTTAAACCAGTTTAAACCAGTTCAATCCGGTTTTATCTGGTTTAAACTGGTTCAATCCGGTTTTATCTGGTTTAAACTGGTTCAATCCGGTTTTATCCGGTTGAAACTGGTTTAACCGGTTCAATCCGGTTTTATCCAGTTTGAACCGGTTCTATCCGGTTCTATCCATCTTAAACCGGTTTTAACCGGATCAATCCTGTTTTATCCGGTTTAAACCGGTTCTATCCGGTGCTATCCGGTTTAAACTGGTTTAAACCGGTTCAATCCTGTTGTATCCGGTTTAAACCGGTTTAAACCGGTTCAATCCTGTTCTATCCGGTTTAAACCGGTTCAAACCGGTTCTATCCAGTTTAAACCGGTTCAATCCGGTTCTATCCAGTTTAAATCGGTTCAATCCGGATCTATCCGATATAATCCGGTTTAAACCGGTTCAATCCGGTTCTATCCGGTTCTATCCGGTGTAAACCGGTTCAGTCCGGTTCTATCCGGTTTAAACCTGTTCAATCTGGTTCTATCCGGTTCTATCCGTTTAAACCGGTTTAAACTGGTTCAATCCGGTTCTATACGGTTTAAACTGGTTCAATCCGGTTCTATCCGGTGTAAACCGGTTCAATCCGGTTCTATCCGGTTTAAACCGGTTCAATCCGTTTCTATCCGGTTCAAACAGGTTTAAACCGGTTCTATCCGGTTCTATCCGGTTTAAACAGGTTTGAACCGATTCAATCCGTTTTCATCCAGTTTAAACTGGTTCTATCTGGTTCTACCCGGTTTAAACCGGTTTAAACCAGTTCAATCCGGTTTTATCTGGTTTAAACTGGTTCAATCCGGTTTTATCCGGTTGAAACTGGTTTAACCGGTTCAATCCAGTTTTATCCGGTTTGAACCAGTTCTATCTGGTTCTATCCAGTTTAAACCGGTTTAAACGAGTTCAATCTGGTTTTCTCCGTTTTAAACTGGTTTAAACCGGTTCAATCCGGTTTTATCCGGTTAAAACCTGTTTAATCCGGTTCAATCCGGTTGTATCCGGTTTAAACCCGTTTAAACCGGTGCAATCCGGTTTTATCAGGTTTAAACCAGTTCTATACGGTTCTATCCGGTTTAAACCTGTTTAATCCGGTTCAATCCGGTTTTATCCTGTATAAACCGGTTCAATCCGGTTCTATCCGGTTAAAACCGGTTTAAACCGGTTCAATCCGCTTCTATCCGGTTTAACCCGGTTTAAACCGGTTCAATCCGGTTCTATCCGATTCTATCCGGTTTAAACCGGTTCAATCCGGTTCTATCCAGTTTAAACCGGTTTAAAGGGATTCAATCCGTTTTTATCCGGTTTAAACCGGTTCTATCTGGATTCATCTGGCTTAAACCAGTTTAAACCGGTTCAATCCGGTTTTATCTGGTTTAAACTGGTTCAATCCGGTTTTGTCCGGTTGAAACTGGTTTAACCGGTTCAATCCGGTTTTATCCGGTTCGAACCGGTTCTATCCAGCTTAAACCTGTTTTAACCGGTTCAATCCGGTTTTATCCGGTTTTAACCGGTTCTATCCGGTTCTATCCGGTTTAAACCGGTTTAAACCGGTTCAATCCGGTTCTATCCGGTTTAAACCGGTTTAAACCGGTTCTATCCGGTTTAAACTCGTTCAATCCGGTTTAAACTGGTTTAAACTGGTTCTGTCCCGTTCTATCCAGTTTAAACCGGTTCAAACCTATTCAATCCATTTTTATCCGGTTTAAACCTCTTCTATCCGGTTCTATCCAGTTTAAACTGGTTCAATCCGGTTCTATCCAGTTAAAACCGGTTCAATCCGGTTCTATCCGGTTTAAACCGGTTTAAACCGGTTCAATCCGGTTCTATCCGGTTTAAACCGGTTTAAACCGGTTCTGTCAGGTTTAAACCGGTTCAATCCGGTTCTATCCGGTTTAAACTGGTTTAAACTGGTTCTATCCCATTCTATCCGGTTAAAACCGGTTTAAACCGATTCAATCCGTTTTTATCCGGTTCAAACCGGTTCTATCCGGTTCTATCCAGTTTAAACCGGTTTACACTGGTTCAATCCGGTTTTATCCGGTTTAAACCGGTTCAATTTGGTTTTATCCGGATTAAACTGGTTTAAACGGGTTCAATCCAGTTTCATCCGGTTTATACCGGTACAATCTGGTTTCATCCGGTTTAAAACCGGTTTAAACTGGTTCAATCCGGTTTTATCTGGTTTAAACTGGTTCAATCCGGTTTTATCCAGTTGAAACTGGTTTAACCGGTTCAATCCGGTTTTATCCAGTTGGAACCGGTTCTATCCGGTTCTATCCAGCTTAAACCGGTTTTAACCGGTTCAATCCGGTTAAAACCAGTTCTATCCGGTTCTATCCGGTTTAAACTGGTTTAAACCGGTTCAATCCTGTTCTATCCGGTTCAATCCAGTTTAAACCGGTTCAATCCGGTTCTATCCGGTTTAAACCGGTTCAATCCGTTTCTATCCGGTTTAAACCGGTTCAATCCGGTTCTATCCGGTTTAAACCGGTTCAATCCGGTTCTATCCGGTTTAAACCAGTTCAATCCTGTTCTATCCGGTTTAAACCGGTTCAATCCGTTTCTATCCGGTTTAAACTGGTTTAAACCAGTTCTATCCGGATCTCTCCAGTTTAAACAGGTTTAAACCGATTCAATCCGTTTTTATCCGGTTTAAACCAGTTCTATCTGGTTCTATCCGGTTTAAACCGGTTCAATCCTGTTCTATCCAGTTTAAACCGGTTCAATCCGTTTCTATCCGGTTTAAACTGGGTTAAACTGGTTCTATCCGGTTTAAACAGGTTTGAACCGATTCAATCCGTTTTCATCCAGTTTAAACTGGTTCAATCCGGTTCTATCCGGTTTAAACCGGTTCAAACCGGTTCTATCCGGTTTAAACCAGTTTAAACCGGTTCAATCCGTTTCTATCCGGTTTAAACCGGTTCAATCCGGTTCTATCCGGTTTAACCCGGTTCAATCCGGTTCAATCCGGGTCTATCCAGTATAAACCGGTTCTATCAGGTTCTATCCGGTTTAAACCGGTTTAAACCGGTTCTATCCGGTTCTATCCAGTTTAAACCTGTTTAATCCGGTTCAATCCGGTTTGATCCGGTTTAAACCGGTTTAAACGGTTCAATCCGGTTTTATCCGGTTTAAACCGGTTCTATCTGGTTTAAACCGGTTTAAACCGGTTCAATCCGGTTTTCTCCAGTTTAAACCGGTTCAATCCGATTTTATCCGGTTAAAACCGGTTTAAACCGGTTCAATCCGGTTTTATCCGGTTTAAACCAGTTCTATCCGGTTCTATCCAGTTTAAACCTGTTTAAACCGGTTCAATCCGGTTTTATCCAGTTTAAACCAGTTCAATCCGGTTCTATCTGGTTTAAACCGGTTTAAAGCGGTTCAATCCGGTTCTATCCGGTTTAAACCGGTTCAATCCGGTTCTGTCCGGTTTAAACCGGTTAAACCCGGTTCAATCCGGTTCTATCCGGTTTAAACCGGTTTAAACCGGTTCAAACCGGTTCTATCTGTTTCAAACCGGTTCACTCCGGTTCTATCCGGTTTAAACTGGTTTAAACCGGTTGAATCTGGTTCTATCCGGTTGTATCCGGTTTAAACCGGTTCAATCCGTGTCTATCCGGTTTAAAACGGTTTAAACCTGTTCTATCCGGTATAAACCGGTTCAATCCGGTTCTATCCGGTTGAAACTGGTTTAAACCGGTTCAATCGGTTTTATCCGGTTTAAACTGGTTCAATCCCGGTTTTATCCGGTTTGAAACCGGTTTAACCGGTTCAATCCGGTTTTATCCGGTTTAAACTGGTTCAATCCGGCTCAATCCGGTTTTATCCGGTTTAAACCGGTTCAATCCGTATCTATCCGGTTTAAACCGGTTCAATCGGTTTTATCCGGTTTAAACCAGTTCTATCCGGTTCTATCCAGTTTAAACCTGTTTAAACCGGTTCAATCCGGTTTTATCCAGTTTAAACCAGTTCAATCCGGTTCTATCTGGTTTAAACCGGTTTAAAGCGGTTCAATCCGGTTCTATCCGGTTTAAACCGGTTCAATCCGGTTCTGTCCGGTTTAAACCGGTTAAACCCGGTTCAATCCGGTTCTATCCGGTTTAAACCGGTTTAAAACCGGTTCAAACCGGTTCTATCTGGTTCAAAACCGGTTCACTCCGGTTCTATCCGGTTTAAACTGGTTTAAACCGGTTCAATCTGGTTCTATCCGGTTCTATCCGGTTTAAACCGGTTCAATCCGGTTCTATCCGGTTTAAAACGGTTTAAACCTGTTCTATCCGGTTTAAACCAGTTCAATCCGGTTCTATCCGGTTGAAACTGGTTTAAACCAGTTCAATCGGTTTTATCCGGTTTAAACTGGTTCAATCCGGTTTTATCCGGTTGAAACCGGTTTAACCGGTTCAATCTGGTTTTATCCGGTTTAAACTGGTTCAATCCGGCTCAATCCGGTTTTATCTGGTTTAAACCGGTTCACTCCGGTTTTATCCGGTTTAAACTGGTTTAAAACGGTTCAATCCGGTACTGTCCGGTTGTATCCGGTTTAAACCGGTTCAATCCGGTTTTATCCGGTTTCAACCGGTTTAAACCTGTTCTATCCGGGTTAACCGGTTCAAACTGGTTTTATCCGGTTTAAACTGGTTCAATCCGGTTCAATCCGTTTTATCCGGTTGAAACCGGTTCAATCCGGTTCTATCCGTTTTAAACCGGTTTAAACCGGTTCAATCCTGTTCCATCCGGTTTAAACCGGTTTAAACCGGTTCAATCCGGTTCTATCCGGTTTAAACCGGTACAATCCGGTTCTATCCGGTTTAAACCGGTTTAAACCGGTTCAATCCGTTTCTATCCAGTTTAAATCGGTTCAATCCGGATCTATCCGATATAAACTGGTTTAAACCGGTTCAATCCGGTTCTATCCGGTTCTATTCGGTGTAAACCGGTTCAATCCGGTTCTCTCGGTTTAAACCGGTTTAAACCGGTTCAATCTGGTTCTATCTGGTTTAAACCGGTTCTATCCGGTTCTATCCGGTTTAAACAGGTTTGAACCGATTCAATCCGTTTTCATCCAGTTTAAACTGGTTCAATCCGGTTCTATCCGGTTTAAACCGGTTCAATCCGGTTCTATCCGGTTTAAACCGGTTCTATCCGGTTGTATCCGGTTTAAACCGGTTTAAACCGGTTCAATCCGGTTCTATCCGGTTTAAACCAGTTTAAACCGGTTCAAGCCGTTTCTATCCGGTTTAAACCGGTTCAATCCGGTTCTATCCGGTTTAAACCGGTTTAAACAGGTTCAATACGTTGTTATCTGGTTTAACCCGGTTTAAACCGGTTCAATCCGGTTCTATCCGGTTTAAACCGGTTCAATCCGGTTCTATCCGGTTTAAACCGGTTCAATCCGGTTCTATCCGGTTTAAACTGGTTTAAAACGGTTCAATCCGGTACTGTCCGGTTGTATCCGGTTTAAAACCGGTTCAATCCGGTTTTATCCGGTTTCAACCGGTTTAAACCTGTTCTATCCGGGTTAACCGGTTCAATCCGGTTTTATCCGGTTGAAAACCGGTTCAATCCGGTTCTATCCGTTTTAAACCGGTTTAAACCGGTTCAATCCGGATCTATCCAGTTTAAACTGGTTCTATCCGGTTCTATCCGTTTAAGCCGGTTTAAACCGGTTCTATCCGGTTCTATCCGGTATAAACCGGTTCAGTCCGGTTTTATCCGGTTTAAACCGGTTCAATTTGGTTTTATCCGGTTTAAACCAGTTTAAACCGGTTCAATCCGGTTTTATCCGGTTTAAACCAGTTCTGTCCGGTTCTATCTGATTTAAACCTGTTTAATCCGGTTCAATACGGTTTTGTCCGGTTGAAACCGGATCAATCCAGTTGTATCCGATTTAAACCGGTTTAAACCGGTTCAATCCTGTTCTATCCGGTTTAAACCGGTTCAAACCGGTTCTATCTGGTTTCATCTGCTTTAAACCAGTTTAAACCGGTTCAATCCGGTTTTATCTGGTTTAAACAGGTTCAATCCGGTTTTGTCCAGTTGAAACTGGTTTAACCGGTTCAATCCGGTTTTATCCGGTACTAACAGTTCTATCCAGCTTAAACCTGTT